>NW_009952694.1:8970746-9079359 GCF_000747805.2 Chaetura pelagica
GCAGGGATCTTTCAAGTTGACCAGTTTTGCCCCTGCTAAAGGTATCACATCAGTCAATGGAAATCCCAGAGAGAAAATAGGTGAGACATTTCTCCCTTCAAAGAAATCAAAATGTTTATGGGTACATATATTTTAATCTGCATATGATGTGTGTTGCAAATAATGAGAAATACATGATAAAAAGAGAGGCCTACTTAGCCTATGTATTTCTGGTACATGTCAGTAAGTTTATTTCTCTGTCTAATCCAAAGACTGACAGGACAAAATAATCAGGAAAAATGCTTCATAAAATGGCCCCATGGGGGTTCTTTCTGTCTTTTTGCTATCAAATTTGCTCATGGTTTTTAGGGACAAATCAAGGGGATTCCACACACCCACCCCCCATCCCCTTCACATTGTGAGGCTTGAAATGTAATTGAAGTTTCAAAAATTGTTAGTGTTCTAATTGGTAATAAATAAAGTGCTTGCAGTTACAATGTAAATTATTATTAATTATTATTATTATCATCATCATTAATTATTCTTTATATAACTGAAGTGTGTACTGTAGGGGAAGGATAAATTAAGTATGTAGGTTTGTGCAAAGGGTTTACAAATTTATTGTTTAAAGAAGTAGCCAGTTTAGAGAGAGCTCTTTATTTAGCAGTGCACAATGACTGGGAACAAAAGGATAAGGTAGGCAGTGGAACGGAAGACAGAAAGAGTCTGTTTTCAAGCTTCTAATTTTTATGGCTCTTGGATGATTTGCATCTTTGGGATCTCCTGTGATCTTGTCATGCTCTAACTCCAAGTATAAAACTGATTCGATCCTTCTCAGTTCCAGCTGAGATTTTTCCTTATCCAAAATAAAATTGCTTTCTACAGTTCAAAGGGAAGTCATGGAAATAAGAACTATCTGCTCTGCAGATTAGTAGCTTGGTCCTTGTATATAGACAGTATCATAAGCATGCTTAAGTGTCTCTGAAGCTTTAAAACTGGTGTTGTTTTTAGCCTTGTCAGAGCTCTGGCAGGTGAGCAGTATGAAAGTAGTAGCTATTTGCCATGCTTTTGTTTTCTTTAAGGCCCATTCTTACATTATTGTAGTTTTTGCATCTTTATTTAGCTAAACTGAGCTTTTCCTTCCTTTATATATTTTCTTTTTTAAAAAAAATAAATTGAACTGTACTCTAAAATAACCTCATTCATTTATATTTTCATAGTTCTTGAAATTGGTCTTACCTCCTGCTGGGCTGTGGAACTGTCAGCAGACACAAGAGGCACCTGGGTTTCGTGACAATTTGGAAGTTGCCAGGGTGGAACCCTCTGCCAGGGTCCCCAGGCAATGAGGTGTCTTGGCCTCATTGTAGATGAATGAATGAATGACCACAGGTCAGATCTGACTTAGTCCATAAAAATGGAATTACCCTTGGGAAGTTACATGGTAGGTTTTCCCTTGGAGCAGCAGGTCTGTGGGGAAGCCTATCCCTTAGGCTGGGACACCACCTAAGGAGACTTCCTAAGATTGAGTGGCATCATCTTTAGTGACTGATATTTCTTCTAGATATATCTTTGTGTGAGCCTTGTCCCTGTTGGGTAGGTGATTCCAGATACCTGAGGGGGAGTCTTTTCCTTTGCCTGAGTGAATATGCCTAAGTGGGATTATTATTATCCCACTTAGTAAAAAAGTAAAAGAAAAAGCTTAGAAATTCTTTAGTAGTTATGCTGTAGTGTATTCCCAACTGACATCTGAATCTGTGATATTTTTAATTGGAGTGCTAGGGAATGTTGATTGGAAAAAATATTCCTAGTAAACCCATCTTCCCTCAGGCTCCTCTTCCCCAAACTAAACAACCCCAGTTCCTTCAACTGCTCCTTGTATGACTTGTTCTCTAGATTCTTTAGCCATGTTGTTGCTCTCCTCTAGACAAGCTACAGCACTTCAGTGTCCTTCATATAATGAGGGGCCCAGAACTGAGCACAGTACTCCAGGTGTAGCCTCACCGGTGCTGAGTACAGAGGCACAGTCACTTCCCTAGTCCTGCTGCAGGCCAAGATGCTGTTGGCCTTCTTGGCCACCTAGACACACTGCTGGCTCATGTTAAGCTGGCTGTCAGCCATCTCCACCAGATCCTTTTCAGCTGGGCAGCTCTCCAGTCACTCTTCCCCAAGCCTGTAGTGTTGCTGGGGGTTGTTGTGATCGTAATGCAGGACCTGGCACTTGGCTTTTTTGAATCTCATACAGTTGGTCTCAGCTCATTGATCCAGCCTGTCTAGGTCCCTCTGCAGAACCTTTCTAACCTCAAGCAGATCAACACTCCCACATAGGTTGGTGTTGTCTTCAAACTGACTGAGGATGCATTCAATCCCCTTACCCAGATCATTGATGGAGACATTGGAGAACACTGGCCCCAAAACTGAGCCCTGAGGACACCACTGGTCACCAGCCACCAACTAGATTTTGACCCCTTTACCACAGCTCTCTGGGCCCAGACATCCAGCCAGTTTTTGACCCAGTAAAGAGTACACTTGTCTATGCCATGATTCACCAACTTCTTCAGGAGAATGTTGTGGGACATGGTGCCAAAGGCCTTACCAAAGTCTAGGTAGAAAATGTCCACAGCCTTCCCCTCATCCAATAGGTGGATCACGTGGTTGTAGAAAGAGATCAAGTTGGTCAAGCAAGATCTGCCTTTCATAAACCCATACTGGCTGGCCCTGATTCCCTTGCTGCCCCGCATTTGCCATGTGAGCTCACTCAAGGTGAGTCTCTCCGTGATCCTTCCCAGTACTGAAGTTAGATTGTCAGGCATGTAGTTCTGGCCTGGATCCTCCTTTCAGCCCTTCTGGTAGATGGGCATCACATTAGCCAGCTTCCAGTCATCTGGGTCCTCCCCTGTTGACCAGGACGGTTTCTAAATTATGGGGAGAGGCTTGGCAAGATCCCTGCCAGTTCCCTCAGTACTCTAGGGTCAATCCCATCAGGCCCCATAGGCTTGTGCATGTAGTTCAAGGCTAATATAAAAATATCAGCTTCAATGTTACAAATTTTGGTCATATAGAATTTATCAGCCTCACATTGTCTAGCCTGGACATGCATTTCATCTTTCTTTCACCTATGGTCCAGCTCATAGCTGCAGAGCTCCCCAGGGTTAAATGTTTGGACAAAGCTCAGATTACTTCTGCTGAATATGGCATGAGTCTTGGACTTGAGCAATTCTGCCCCAAAGTCTGTATGAGCTTGGAAAATCACTTAGTATCTCTGCTTCAGTTGCACATAAGTGCAACTTTAGTTCTATAAATTTGAACTGAAGATAAGTACCTTTAAGACAGTAATGTTTTCACCTAAAATAATTAGGAAAACATAATTTACGTATTCAAGACACATGCAAGGAATGGAAAAGGCCTTCCCATGAAGAAAACTACACAAAATTGCCCCTTCCCACCTGAAAGCAGTTTAGATAGTCAACAATTATTTGTCCTTCTCTTAAACACTCTATATGAAATTATTTTAAGTTTAAGAGGCATTGAATACTAATAAGCACTGAGCAACATGAGAAATATTTTTTCATTTTATTATTTTCATTATCTGCCTTGGGATTTTGCTCTCCAGAAAATTAAATCTATTCTAGCTTCTCAAGAAGCAGTTTATTTACCTTTTACAAAAATTCAGTGGCTTGTATTTTACTTTTTAAAAATGGATAGAAAAATGTTAACACTGTAGCCATTTTAATGATGGCTAAAGAATACAATGAGGAGATAATGGGAGAAACAGGCATGTATTCATTGTCAAGTTGTGAAAGATTTAAAAAAATGTTCTGTAAGCTAAAAAATAAATTAATGAAATATAACTTATTAGTTAAAGAGTGATTTTAAGGTTAATCTTCGGTATTAATACATACATTTTGAAGCTGGATTACCTACTTTTCCTATATGGCCTATGGGGCAGCAACCTTTAGAAACTGTTATGTTAAAAACACTTGTATATTCTGCTCTTACATGACTTACAGCAGTCAATAATCCTTTTGATAATAAAATAGTAATATCCTGCCGTTGTTCCCCTGAAATAACTTGTAGCTACAACTATTATATTAACAAGCCTAAGAAGTACATCTCTGTGTTTGTAGGCTACTGGCAAATGTACATTTCACTTTCTCCTTATGCCTGAACTACAAGCACTATTGCCCAACTTTGAGACCAGAAAAAATCCCACCATCTGTAACACACAGAACTTATCTACAGCCATATTGGTCCTTCTTTATTACATCTACAGTCATATGGATATATGGAAATCTGATCTAACAAGCATGCCTGCTGTTAAATGACTGGAGTAGACTCCTCATATGTTAAGAGTTGTTGTGTATTTTGGCCATGTAATAATATCTATATGGTCAGAGAAAGAATTCAGGTTTCCAGAGAAATGAGAACTGAAACGAAAAAGTAAAACAGAAGCTACTACTAATTTATCTGTCTTGCGTTTTTTTCCATACTTATCTTGTCATTTGGAGCTGACAATGCTTGGAAGAATTATACTGATGGAGGAGATCCAACTTGCATATCCTAGTGTGATGACAAGGTGATTTACTTACAGCTTTATCTCTGCCTAGGAACTCAAGTCAAGTTACACTGTTGTGAAGATTGTTCGTGTATTGGCCCAGATAGAAAACACAATCCTTAAATACACAGTAGAATCAATAATTTATCAGAACTTGTGAGTATATTATATCTAGTGAATTATTCTTATCCATAATTTACCATGGGCAGAATGTTCTTAAAAAGACTAGGAAAATGAATGCATATGCTGAATATATCTTTGAAAAATGTGGTCAAAATTCTGATGACTAGTACATCACTCTAAGTTCATACTAAACCCACTACTTTCCTCACATGAATCTCAGTGAAGCCAAAGATTAAATACTGTTGGCACATGTATATTTCATACATAATTGCTGCCATTAGCTTTTTTTTTTGCTTTTTTTTTTTAGGCAGAATGAAAACATTATTATTAAAATGTTGCAGTAGCATGGGATATATTTGTAATTTGTAGTGAGAAGGAAAAAAAAGTCCATGATAGAATGGTTTTATTTTAGAGTAGTTCACATGCTTTCATTATAATTTTCCAAAATTATTCTACAAAGATCTTTTGAGGTCTTTAGCAGTGCAAACTCTATAAGGGTGTCAGCAATAGTCTGAAGAGGATTTACTCTTGCCAAGATCAATATTTACAAACAACTGGATTTGCAAGTATTTACTGCTGACTGGGCATCATTGCCCAGAAGGGAAATTGTTCTTACTCATTCTCTTCACCCACCCTTCTAATAGCAGCAAGCTTTTAGCCTACATTTCCTCTTCCTATCCTTTTCCCAGTCTCAGTATTGACACTTGTCAAATTTCATCATAGTTTCATATTATATGGTTATTTAAAACATAACTTTTGGTAAAAGCTCATGTAGCTGTCCAGTGTAGGTAGAATTAATCACAAATGATAAATAAAGTTCCATATTGAATACTTTTAAACTGTGTAAAGTCCTCATTCAATGGAGTACAATGATTTGATTAGCAACAAAGACACAACTAAGCAAAATGGGTTTTTTTGGTTTTTTTTTAGGAAATGTCTCTCCTGTACCTTGGAATCTCCTCTAGCAATGTATCTTTTGTGATAGATACTTCCTCTGCTTGGAGCCAAATGCAGTAAACTATGCAACACTCCTTTCTCCATTTAGGTGAACATTTATTGTATCAGCCCAGACAAAAATTACAGCCAGCTATAGTCCTTGATTTTTGCTAAAATTACCCACTTTTTGCATCAGGTGTATATGTTGGAAATCAGATCTCCAGAGTAACCCCTGGCAGGTAGGATTTCTGGTTTCTCTTTTTTGGCTTTGCCTTAACAGCAATTGCCTTTGTGATCATGGTATTTATCTTTCCAAGCAGTTACATGTGCTGAGACCCCACTTTTCATGAAGTAGCTAAACATCTGCCTGCTGATGGGAAGTAGTAAATAAATTCCTTTTTTTCTATGCTTGCAGGCACAGTTTTTGCTTCACCTATTAAACTGTCTTCATCTCAATCCACAAGTCTTCCCATCTCCTTTCTATTTTCTCCTTGTCCCACAGGAGGGGGGAGTGAATGAAAGAATGACTGGAGTCAGCCCACAACAGTAGATCATATTGCAATAAAGAAACTCAGTGATGTGTACTTCAGTAGTGACCAGTAGAAAAGGACACAGGGAATTTTTTAAATGCTATTTTTATTGTGTTTTTTTGGTAGTGTTTTTGTTCTTTTTTAAATATCTGCAGGACATATATCACTGCATATCCTCTTTAAAAATTGTTCATCTTCTTTGTACACCACTAAAACCTAGTTTAGATATTAAAAGTTATTTTGATCATTTCAGCATGCTCAGTTAAGGAAAAGGTGAAAGCAGATCCATCTCACAACCTATGACTCAATGTCAGAGGATAAAACCTGATGGTTCCAGCAAAAACGTAAAAAGCAAGAAATGCAGACCTTTATACTCTAGGCCATGAAAATTCTAACTTGCATATTGCCCCATTTTGTGATTTTCAAGGGGATTATCTAACTAAAATGTAGTATACACGTATCCCACTCCCTATGCTGTGAGAAGATCTGATCTTCTGCAGTAATCTTCTGATGCTTCTGCAGTAGCTGACAAGACAGTTCTCTTTCACTCTCCCAGTTCTCACTGGACTAATCTATATCACATGACTTATTAAGTCTACTCTGAAAAACTAGGAACTGAATAGA
Source organism: Chaetura pelagica (assembly GCF_000747805.2). Lineage (NCBI taxonomy): Eukaryota > Metazoa > Chordata > Aves > Apodiformes > Apodidae > Chaetura > Chaetura pelagica. Next base: position 8,977,491 of record NW_009952694.1, read on the forward strand.
GCTTGGATCCAGGATCAAGTTTTCATCCCAGAGATGGCTGGTGTGAACTGAACTCATTAGTGCCTCAGTATAGAGGATGTGTTAGTATCTCTTACTGCTGAAGCTACCTTCTGGAAATGCATCCTCCATTTTTGAAATGTGGCCTATTTTACTGATTTTTGAAAGTCATATTTGCTGAGATAATCTAGCTGGATGAAACTGCCTTGATTGATAGCAATCCTTAGAACAAAGGTGTTCAGATCTGTATTTGTGACTGACTTGCAAATAAAAAGTTTGGAACAGGCTGTTAGAAACTCAGAAGTTTACTGAACTGTCACGTTACAAAGAAGATTTAAGACTGCATGTGAAGACTCTAAGCTTGTGAAAATCATTTTCTGAAATGCATTCACTTGCTAAAATATTCACAAGGACTAAAATAATTTTTAAAAAATGTGAAAAAGAGGGTTTTTTTAAAAAATAGATAAACTTGTATGGCACAGGTGCAACTGATTCTTATACCTGTCTAGTCATAACTGTGTATCTGTGTGTGAGACTGGAGACACACTCCTGCTACTGTGGTAAACTTTATTCAGCATTACTATTTTCACAATCAAATAGAATATGAGACAGATTTCAGGAAAGCTGTTTATGTTTTTATACCCTTAAAGACATTCTCTGTGTCTAGTTGATCAATGCAGTTCTTCTTTCTACACTTCATTTGCTCATTCTCTGACTTAGACATTGGTTAAATGGCAGCTCAGGATAGTCCCTTGAGATGGAATTGGATCCAATAAAGAGCTATGCTTTTATAATTTCCATATATCACTACACTGCACCAATGCTATAGAAAATGGTACAGAAGATGTGATAGTTTTGCTTTTCTACTGGAGAAAAAAGCGTAAATGAAATCAACTTACCATCAACATAAATCTTCTTATTATGCTTTACTGAGAATATGTCAGCCTTTTTCTCTTCCATGAAAGGCTCAAACAAAACTGCAAAAATTCCAGGAGGGGGCTCAAGCACTTGGGAACAGGGTTCAAAGGCAAGTGTTTATATGTGACAGGATGAGCAGCAAAGCAATAAGGATCCATGTCAGGAGCTACAAGTCAATGACCGTTTATAAGATGTAACTAAGATCACCATCACTTCATGATTTTGCAATTTTATTACATTTTCCTCCCAAAACATTCCTTACAACATTTTTCATAGAAAAAAATGAGTTTATGTGTGTAAATATATGCAAAGTATATAATGTCAATATATTTGCATTATGAACTGAAAAAATCTATTTTCCGCTCCTCTTGGATACATTTAGGAAATTGTAATCACTAGATTTAGTAGCCAGATTTAACACAAAAACAATAAGCTTATAGATAGCTTTCTCAGAATGTCAAGCCTTCTAGAAACAAGAATTATCCAAGAACACCCATCCACTAGCACAAACACAACAAGCCCAGTAAAGACTTCTGTTCCTTTTTTCTAGCAATGCTTTTGGGAAATAGAAATGACACAGTGAACCTTATGTTTCTCTTCATCATATAATTATATGCATTTATCTTGGTGATTTATAAAATTCCTGTTCTCTCACAGCATTGCCTCTATGTTCAGTACTGGATTTTACTGTTCTATTAGGGCAAAAATAATCTTGTAGTTAAGGCACAGAACTGAGAGCCAAGTTTGTATAGGTAAAGCATTGTCAACTTGTTTCACATTCAAATTAAAATAAAAGAGGACTGCTCTTTTGTTAGTTATGAAAAGTGATGAGGGCTAATTTCTGTGTTGTTCATTGATGAAAACCAGAAAATACCACTGGAAACAAGATCAAGTACTAAGATATTTAAATACATTTATTCAGTTTCTTGAAATAATTGCTCAGACTTTCAGAAAAAGTTTTTCCCAAAGCTAAGAACTTGAAGCAAGAAAAAAACAGTATTTTTCCTTTATACTAAACAAATGAACCTTAAAATCAACCCTGGTGGATAGAAAAAGATCAATGAGGCATAAGACATACTAAGACGTAGTTGGTTTTGTACACATTTCTCACACTCAAAGTATTTTCCTGAGGTAGTAAGATTTTCTTATCTGTTGGGTAACAAATTACTAACCCACTAGAACACTTTTCTTCCTACAAGGAATTATGACTCCAGAAGTATCTCTATTTATAAATGCAAAGAGATCCCAATACCATTTTCTGTAATAGTAACTGAGCTTTACCCTTTTTTCTTCCTTTATTTAGTCAGGCCTACAGGAAAGTTGAACTGTTACACCAAGTCAGTCAAGTTCTTAGATAAACTATTTGCAGCATTTTCCATCTTCAAGTATTTTACTTTTTTATTGTACATTGAGGACAGTTGTTTTTTCCATATTTGTTTTTTAAAGGGCCCATTACTGAGGCTGTTTCATTTTGCAGATGAAATCAGTGTCACTTCTGCTATAAAGTAGTCATCTAACACCTCAACAGGGTGATAGTTTAGGCACACAACGTTCATATAGAGTTTTATTCATATAAAATATTATTCATATAAATTTCATATATATATATGAATATTCATATAATATTCGTATTCATATAAAATAATATTTTAGTTTCTGAAAAGTGAGTATTTTTCTGTTTGGTTTGGTGGGTTTTTTGGTAGCCAGGGAAGGGCCCCAGGCGTGGCTCTGGTAAGAAGCTGAAAAGCTCCCTCTACTCCAAAACACAGCCAAGGAGCCATTAGAGATAATAGATGCACCTCAGCAATTAACATACGAACAAACAGCTATAACATCTAAGACCAGAAGGACTTGAGGGAGAAGAGCTGTACTGGGGAAGGAAAGCGGTGCTGGTGTTTGGTGAGAAAGAAGGGGAAGAAGGTGCCCAAACACAAGTTTCCCTGCAACGCATGGCAAGATGGCAGCTGTCCCCCTGCACTCATGGAGGAACGTAGTGGAACATGCCCTGAAGGTGCGAGGAGGGGTGAACTTGGCCAGTGGACTTGGATTTTGTGGCCAGTGAATTTGCTGCCAGTGGACTCTAATTATGCAGCTGTCGAAGACCCCCGTGCCAGGGGAGGTGGCTGTTCCCGACGCAGGCAGTGACTCTGTGCGAAGCCCACCCTGGAGCATCTTGCTCCGGACCTCATGGGGTGGAGTCATGAAGGAGGTGGAGGACCCTCTCCCATGGGTGGGACCCCGTGGTGATGTATGGAAGGACTGTAAGGAATCCTTCTACCTGAGCAAGATGGCATGGCAAGAACCACCAGCCTGTGAACTGACTCTAAACCCCATCCCCTGTCCCCCTGTGCCTCTGGGGGGAAGGAGAGGGAGAAATCAGAGACAAAGTGATTTCAGCCTAGGAAGAAAGAAGGGGTGGGGTAACATATGGAAGCCCTGCTCTTTTTGCTGTCTGTGTCATGTGTGTGTGTTTGATCAGTGTGTAATGAAATTATTATTATTATTTCCCCAAGTTGAGTCTCTTTCACCCAGGACCTTAATCAGTGAAGAACCCTCCTTGTCCTTTGTCTTAACCCATGAGCTTTGTCATCGTCATCCAAGAGTATGTGTGTAGGAGGGGGACTCAGGGGGGAGGATGGTGGGAGTTGAGTGAGCGGCCATGGGGCTGTTCCTTTGTTGTCGTGTTGGGCCCAAACCACAGCATTATTGGCAAGCCAGCCAGGAGAGAGAGACAAGAAACCACAACAAGCATTTTAAATGGGCACCCACTGAGAATGTAACTTAGTTGTTACTGTTTGCGAGATATTTCTTAGATTTTGAGGCAATTTGATTCAGCTGAATGGCTGCTGAGGTCACAGATAGTCTTTAAATCTATGTTTAAAATTGTTCTTGAAATTATTTCCACCTCTGTGAAAATGATCTCCTTGACATTTTTACATCCTCTCTGGCAGTCATGCTGCCTTTGCTGTAGTCTTCAGACAGTACCACCTGTGCTCAGTTTCCAAGAAAACTGTGCAGGTAGGATGGCCAGTCCCTCCTTGGTCTACGTCCCTTGCCTGTCCACATATTTCTTGGATGCTGCTCCAAACTAGGCAAGAGTAAAAAAAAATAAAGAGTTCTCATATTTAATATGGTAAAATAAAAGTTGTTGTTGGGCAGATTTTGACTTCAGCCAAACTGAGACATCCCAAAATAGCCAAATGTTATGAAGCAGCTCAGATTCAAAATCCACAACAGTAACATTCAGCTCAGGATAATACTAAAAAAAAGATCTTATTTGAAACCAGGTAGACTTCTTCTAAAGTGCCTTAGTGAAAAAAAGACTAGTATGATCACTGAGGAAACTTTCCATAGTTTTCTGGATTTCAAGGCAATCTGCAATTCTGCTGTTTTTTCTTCTGTAGGAAAAAGCTATTGGATGTAAGAGATTATTCTTTGTTAGTTAGAAAAGCTTCAGTTAGGGCATAGTGTAATCGCGTAGGCATAACCAACATAAGAAATCCTATTTAAGGCCAACATTACAGTAGATCTTACACCTGTTAAGTGCTTATCAGCAGAACTAATACTTGTAGAATTTGACCCTTCCTTAATCTCTTTTGAAAAGTGATAGAGAAGTTTTTTATTTCATTTTTAACAAGCCATGATCAGTGATATCAATAAAATAAAGTCACTTACCCCCACCAAGTGTACGTCCTTTGAGTTTTAGGGAAAAGATTAATCAAGACTGCCTATTACTTGTCATACAGGCAACTAGAACCGTCTTTTTGCTTTCTCTCTCACTGCCTCCTAATACTTTTCTCTGGCTGTTTGAAAATCATACCATGTATCATCACACAGTTAGAATGCTGAAAATCTTAATTAAAATGTCTTGTTATTATCTGAATCCACAGCATAAATATTCAGTTACTGTTTCCTTGTGTTTGCTTATATCAAAATGAATTTTGATGGCTCTGTCTCGACTTTGTTTTTACCTTCTCACTTTGTCAAATGTAAATGAAAGTCATACATGGCTAAACGTGAAGAGAGCAGTGCTATGCTGAAGTTTACTCATATAAATTTCTTCCCTAGGGTTTCCACTCTTCTCTTCTTGATCATATTAAAATGTTTGTCCTGCACTCATTTCAGCTTTACTTACTTAAAGGCATTTTCATTCTTCTGCAGTATCTCTTACAGTACAGTATCAATGTCTTACCGCTCAATATACTTTATTGGCAATTAAGTAAACATCTTGAATTATCGAAGAAACCTACACCTGGCTATATTCAATAAAAGGTATCATCAACCCACAGTGGATATCCTTCCCCTAAAAAAATGTCTTCTAAAATACCGTGTCAGTTCAAAATTATTAGCAATGTGTCTTCCTAATCCCTAGTACAGAACTTTTTTGCATGCAAAGGCATAATACTCAGTTCATTATTTTTTTTCCCTCTGCTTTTCTTTATTCATTCTTTGGGAGCTACAGCCACAAATACAATAATGAAAAATATTGTGTTCCAATTTATTTTTAAATCCATGGTTTTTTACATTCCAAAGGTACAGTCTATGATACCCACAAATATAAATGCTGATATAGCTGCAGACTGTAAATAAAAATTTTGTTTACACTTTAATCAAATTAATGGCAAACAGTAGTTGACCACAATGACAAACCTGATATATTGAACGGAGTGGAAAAATGTAGCACTGGTCTAAAACCTATGGCAACAATCTTTACACACAGGAGATATTTGCTTCAGAAAAAAAAATTCTGTATGGTACTGATAAGTGAAAGATGTATTTTTATTGACAATAATATACCAAGAAATTAAAACCTCTCATATTAAAAATCACTGGAATGTTGATGTATTTCAGGAGCCAAAGCTTATGTCTGGAAAATATGTTAGACATTTAGAAACATTTTTTCCTGCATTGCTTTTTGTAAATAAATTGTACTGAAGTGTAAATTCTCGTATAATATTTTTAACTACCCTTATCTAAACATTTGTTTAGTTTTCTCATGTACTGCTAATCAGCTGCCACACTTGATTTTGGACACAATTGTATTTCAGTGATGACTTAAAAGATTCCTGGATGTATATTTTCTATCATTAATATTAACAAAGAGCTTGGGAATTAATGCCTAAGCATTGGAATCTCCTCTTTTTGTGTTTCTTAGGCCTCTTAGCCTGATTGATAGTAATTTTAAAGCAGACCACTAAAATAAACAAATTGTAAAGTTTGTAATAGTTTTAAGAAGCTGGTGTTTTTCTTTTCCCCTCAGAACAGATGTTCTTAAGGTGTCTATTATCTTTCAGTCTCAAAGGTCAAGTCCAGACCTTGGAGATATCTGATAGCAATCACATTGTCATGGAAAGGAATGGCACTCTCCTGTACAATGGCTCCCAGTAATGTCATGTATTTGCCTTGTTGACATCCAGGAAAATAATATTTTCACAACTTAGGGAGTAGTCCTGCATAACAAATCAACAAGTATGCACACAGAAAAAGAAAACACACATAACTGTGCATATGAAATGCATATTGTCTCTCTCTACATGAATAAAATACATATATCACAGCTGCACTAATACTCCAACCGAAAGCCAAAGGATATTTTTTTTTTCAGCCATTATATTTTAGATTACTTTTCCACTGGGATTCTTGATGAAGAAATAGGATACCAAAGGAGAGGATTAAGTCAAAATGTATCTGAAAAAAACATGTAAAAGTAGATCAGTGAATAATTCTAGGAGGCTTTCACCTACATTGTACCTGCTTCTTTAAACAGTGACCTTTTGATAACAACCTTATACTTCACTGCTAGTATGATATTGTATATTTATATAGGGGATCACTAAGAGTACTGCTGTCATGTAATTGGATGCAAGATTTAATAACAACATAGAAGTTAAAATACAATATAAATATAAAATTCCCTTTCAATCTTGTACAACCTCAGCCTAATTGAGAGCCTTTCCCCTTTCTGCCCATTCCTCTTTTCTTTGTTGTTTTGTATTTTTGTTGTTGTCTTGGTTTTGGTTATTTTTGTTTGTTTGGTTGGTTGGTTTGGGGTTTTTTGCTATTTCAGTTAGCATTATGGCTGGGAAAGCAGGGAAGGAGAGGGACTGGAGAAGAGTTGGGGTTTTTTACAACATTCTTGTTCGTGCGGAGGAAGATTACATTACATACAGCTTGATTCCCAGATAAGAGAGTCCTTAAAGAAACAGCAGCCCAGCTCAGTCATAATGAGCTTCCAGCCTTCAATCTAAAATTAAGGAGTAGGACTCTATTTAAAGTGAAGGCCTTTTTTTTTTTTTTTTTTCAATGAGATGTGTTAGTGGAGTGATGTCCAATTAACTAATTGATCTGATAGAAAGCTGAAGCCCCTCATAAAAGAGAAAGGAAGAAAGATCACTGGAAATTCATGATTTTTCCTGTTGTGTTTATCCCGGTTATCTTCTAATAAAACTGAGAAGTGAGGTGGGAAGTAGAAGGGACGGATTGTGTTCTTGATAAACCCATGTGAGAAATTAAGAAGCACATGATTAGTTGGAATGTGTCAAATGTTTGAGACCAAGGTGTTCCTGCTTTTATTTTATCTAAGTACAATGAATTTTAATGGAACAAAAAATATATTTGAGTTCCTCTTCAAAGACTGCAGCCTTGGTCTCAAACACTTTTTTTTCAAACTGGTTCATGGAAGTTTATTCTATTGTTTATTGTACGTATCCCCAAGATAGCTATTAAAGAAAAGAAAAAAAATGCAGATTTGCCAGGTAGCTTAATTATTGATTTTAATTTCTTGGGGTTTATTAAAAAGTCCATATATAAGTACGATTATTAACTTCTATACAAATTAGAAAACACAAACACCAGTTTCAGTAGTTCAGAAATATGGCTGGTGATGGCTGGACAGCCACAAAAATAAGAATTGTATTTATAGGAAGATAACAGAAAAAAAAATAAAAATGAGAGCTTACATGTCTTACCTGGCACAAAGTAAGAGGATTGAGATGCTCAGTGCTTTCAGCTGGTCATGCTCAGATAAATTGCTAACTAGTGTATTCACTTAAATGTATCTTTCATAAGCTTTAATTCATATTTCAAAAATAATTCCCCTCCCCCCTTGTCAAAACATATCGATAATTTTAAGTGTTGGTGAAAAAAAGAAATAAAAAATTATATGAAGTCTTTTTTTTTCTATTGTATCACTATAATGTTCAGTTTGAGTGCATCACATTAAACAAACTTGTCAGCAAGCAGCCTGCCACATTAACCTTGAAGATTTTTCTCTGCACTTTAAACTCAGAAATGCCTTGTAATAAAAGACTAAGCCATATCTTCACACAGATATGAAATATTTCTTTCTCTTATATTGAAGCTTACTTTTAATGTATATGGCAGCTTTCCTTTGGCAGAACCCCTATGGCTGCAACATTTTATTCCAGCTTTTGTTGTCCAGCATTAAACAGAAATTTCTGACAGCTTACCAAGGAACAGTTGTTTTCCTTTATATTTTTTTTTCAATGTATCTGGAAGACGTTTATACTACTTTATTTTCAAAACTTATGATTCTATATAAGTATTTCAGTATGCATTTAAAAGCATCCTGAGAATGATAGTTATCACAAACCACATACTCTTCCTCTTTTACTCACTCTATAAAACACTTTCCTTTACAGAGAGAGAGCCCTGCACAATATTTTGTGGAAAATACCATGGGCTAAGTTGTTGCTCACTGAAAGCAAGGGATCAGATTTATTTCTCTCAAAATATGTTGAGTATAAAGTATGCTAGTATATGTTTGCATTTTAAGTTAGAGATTAGAGAGACCTTGATCTCCAATAAAAAATATCTTGCTTTGGTCTGGATTTAAAGAAGCTTGTAGCATAATGACTTACTGTATTTGACTCTCACCTTAGACCATATTGAAAACATCTCTGTTTATTTCCCAATTTTTTACTCTTATCCTCCCAACCAGCTTTGGAAAGCCAACATAGTGTGCTTAACAGCCAATCAGGGGCCTTGACCTGAAGTAAGAGAACAAGAAGAGGATTTTTGGGTCAAGAATAAGGTAATTAGGAAGAGCTGAATGGCACGGTATAATTCTGTCTCCTCTCCCCTCCTTCCTGCCATCTGCTTCAAATAGAAGAATGATACTTTGTGTGATTTTTCATTCTGTGACTCCATCCTTTTTTTATCCTTAATCCAGTTTTCTGCTTCTAGATAATTATAAAAATAAAAATAAGCTTTTTTTTTTTTTTTTTCATTTTATTAATTAAATGGGAGGATTGTAAAAAATGCTTCATAGATCTTTACCATTTGTATTCTTAAGTCACTCTATCTGGAGCCTAAGACTGCACTAACAACGGAAGCAAGTCATAGCAATACCAAGGTCTTTTTCACCAGTTAGCTGATACAGTTATCACAAATATAAAACAGAAGAGCACAAATAATTTTAGACACTATAGAGATCACTTGTGCATACGTTCTATCTTAAAATGTAATTCTTAGAGCTATAAAAACCCCTCAGCTGTATCATTCATACAAGCTGGCAACAGTTCTAATCTTTTCGTGTAGATGTGCTGAACATTCCCCAGTCTTTTGAGTCACAGGTGTGAACAGAGATAGTCCCTCAAAAAAAAATTTTCCAAAAATTTGCAAAATTGCATAACAACAACCACAGTACGTCTGATGAACAGTCTGTCTTAGCTCCAAGGATGACTTTTTAAGCATTTAAATGAAAATACTCCTAGGTTCACCATAATTGCTTAACTTAAGACTGATTTATAAGCTTCAGTTTTCATTATTTGTCTAGAATGCAATTACAGAAACTGAAAAACCTTTTCAAAGGAATTAAAATTAAAACCTCAACAACAGAACCAATGATATTATGTTTCTTCTTCCCATTCTATGCTAATCAGTGTTAAAAATGTTAATCTGCAAAGGAAGATACTATGTATCTTTGTGAACAAGAAGGAAGTGAAAACTTATTTGGGACCAAATATAGTATCTGTTTTTCTGAAAGTTGAGTGTGAGTTTATCTACAGTATTTGCAGGTCCTTAAAGTTGGCAGGAGGCCTATACTAATTCTGTAAGGTGCAGACAGGACCATCCATGGCAGTTTTTCTCAATTAGAAAGTAATAGAATTTTGTAGATTTATAATTCTTTAATCAATGAGGGATATTAGACACTTGCATAATAATGTAACTTACATGGAACATTCAGTGCCACTTGAATTTCTAAGCACAAGCATTTTAATCCTCCTGTGCATTTCTTAGGATTATAAGTATTACATGCTGACTAATGTGTCTTGTATTCATTGTTCAAAAGTGTGTTGTAAATTCCTGTTTTTACTGTCCAGAATTGGTACATCCTGAACTCAAATACCAGAAGCATGTCCATGTCTGTGGAATAAAAGACCATCTTGCAAAGGAGTATACAAAAGAGAAACATAAGTCTGCAGAAACAGAACTGGTTAAGTAAAAAAAAGCAAATGCTGACAATATTAAATTAAAAAAAAAAAAAAAAAAAAAAAAGTGAATTCTGTATGGTTGAAAGTTTTTCATTGAGGTTAAGTTAGACCATAAAAAAAAGAGGAGTAATCATTGAAACAGCCTATATCTTATGTTTCCTAATTCATTTCAAATGCTTAACTTCCAACTTCTAATGATAATTCAAAAATAAGCAGTCATTACTTAGCTCAAAAAAAAAAAAAAAAGAAAAAAGTCAAAACCAATACTCTTTGCCCTGCATATAAATTCTGCTTCAGTATGTACTTCCTGATACGTACAGCATTGTTTCTTTTTAATCTGTCAAGAAGCTGCTTCAGAAACTTTCTAGAGTCCCCTCAGTAGCATAAATTACTCTAAGTGTAAATATACACATATGTGCATTTTGAGTGTAAAACAAAACATGGATAAAACAAAGAACAATTTTCGGTGAGTGATTCCATATTGACTGTTTGTCTGTTTTGGAGTTTATTGTTTGCTATAATCCATTTTTAGAAAGACACCCAGAATTGTCATCTGGAAAAGGCAAAAGAAGTAACTACTTCACTTCTAAAAGATTAGTGGAAATCTTTAACTACTTCCTTCTGGATTATGTGGGTTTTTTTCTGATCTCCATCTTTATCTGCCAGCTCAGGAGGCTGAATACCCCGGGGGGAACTGATCTTATTACTAAAGATGGAGGCAAAAAAGGCATTAAGTATCCTAGACTTTTACCCATGCTTGGTTGGTTCCCTCCCCCATTCAATAAAGAATGGAGATTCTCTCTGGATCTTTTGCTACTGCTGATATATTCGTAAAAATGTTTGGATTGTTCCTTATGTCAGTGGCCAACTTGAGCTCTATGTAGGTTTTTCTCTTTCTAATTTTCTCTCTGTACGACCCAATGAGATCTTTGTACTCCTCTTGAGTTGCCTGTCCCTTCTTCCAAACATGGTAAACCCTAATTTTTTCCTCAGTCCCCGCAAAAGTTGCCTATTCAGCAAGACCAGACATCTCTCCTGCTCTTTAATTTATGACACATGTGGACAACCTGCTCCTGGGCCTTTCAGATTTCCTTCTTGAAGAGTGTCCAGCCTTCCCTTGGTAGGCTCACTTACAGGTTGTGTCAGGAAGTTATCTTCCATACATGCAAGGAACCTCCTAGACTGTTTCTTCTCCTCTGTGTTACATTTCCCGTAGACATCTGGTAGGTTGAAGTCTTCCAACCAGAACAAGGGCTGTCAATTGTGAGACCTCCACCAGCTGCTGGCAGAATACTTCCTCTGCCTCCTCATCCTGGTTGGGTGATCTATAGCAGATCTGCCTGATTTGCCTTCCCCTTCATCCTTACCCATAAAGACTTGACTTTATCATCACTATAATTGAGTTCTATACAAACAAACCACTCCCTGATGCACAGAGTCACATCACCACCTCTCCTTCCTTGCTTATCCTTTCTGAAGAGCTTATATCCATTCATTGCAGCATTCCAGTTGTGACAGTCATTCATTCATTCATTCTTCATCACCTATGTTAATTTAATCATCATCATCATCATAGTCATGACCATAACAATAATAACAACAACATCAACAACAACAACAATAATAATAATAAATCTGAACCTATAATTCAGCGATAGTCTGGGAGTCTGGAAAATATCAGAGTAGGTTTTAATTTATTTTTTTCATACAATGAGAAGTCAGTATTTTTGAGTCTAGATACTTTCTTACATTTAGATTTTATTTAAAGCTGTAATCTAACATATTTTTCCTTTGTCACAAAGTTTAGTGATGAAAATTTTACTAACTGGGAATAAAAGAGAAGCTGTCAAAGTTGGTCCTCAGGAGTGGCTAGTTTTATTCAATGCCCTTAACAAAATAGTATAGGTCAATATCTCTGGTTGCCAAATGACCCATCTTATAACTGATTTAAATTTTTCTAATTAGATTGAGGTAGTGGTCAAGTGTTAAAATCTTCTCCTTTTTCTATTACTAAATGGTAACTGCACCCTAACTGAAAATTTCATTGTTTTCATGTCCGTTTCCTACAAGCGTTAGCTCAGGAAGTGATAAAGCTGGCATGATTACCTATGGCCTTTTCAGTGACTAATGCCAAGTGATTTCCTGGCTACTTATGGACAATGCATTAAGAAATAAGCCCCATGACCAGGAAACTCTAATAATTTTTATAGTTTCTTTCTTAAAGCTAACTAGCCTAAAACAATAGATGTAATAAAGTACCTTTCTGTTAGTTAGTACGCTAATACATTTGAATGTCAAAAATTTGACTGCAATGTAATCATATGCAAGATATCATACCTTCCTATATGACCCACAAAACCAATTTCCATCACTAATTAGAAATTTTCAAGAAAAAGCCTCTTTTTCTTATTGTTCTTACAGACATATCTTTGTTTCCTCCTCTGCTTCAGCTTGGAATATTGAAGTTGAATAGTGTCCTCATAAAAATTTAAGAAGGCTCCCATTTACTTCAGTGGGGATTATCAAGGGGGCCAGAATTGCAGCCCATATGTCTTAAGCTTCAATGATCTCTTAGGCACTTCTGTTCTTAACAGAAGTGGGAAAAACAGACCTGGGACAAAATTATGAAAACATTTCGAAGTATTTTTGTGATGTATATTTCACAATTTAGGAGTAACAATTTACTTTAAATGTGTTTTTATATAATTTGTACCTTTTTTGATTGTGTAATATACTCTATTATTTAAACTTTTGAATTGCACACATTAACAGAAAAAGGAGAAAAACTTCATAAATACATATAAGATCTCCTAACCTTATATAAGCCAACAAAAATATTCTGTTGGCTGGAATTGCAAGAGCAATTCAGTGGAGCTGCATTTGTGAAATTGTAAGATATATGAAGAACTGGTAAAATTTGAGGTTTGGATCATACAAGATGTAAACCAGTAAATTATAACTGAGATCAGACAGCAAAACAACCTTGGAGTAAGATGGAAAAACAAACAAAACAAAACAAACAAACAAACAAAAAACAACAGAAAGAAAATCAATTTCCCTTACTTGAAATTAAAGACTTAATATTGAGAAACTTAGGTTAAGGTCCCTTGCCTCAGTTTCCCTAAGAAAGGCATTTGTGACGTAGAAAGAGTTGAATTTTATTGTTTGAAAAGTACCCTGAATTGATTTTGTTGAATGATAACATAGAAATATAAAGTGGTACATCTTTTGGACATCTGCATTCTCTGCACAACTGGGTTCAGAGAAGAACTATTTTTTTAGCAGACTAGCTGGTGTTTTGTTTGTTTATGTAATATTTTGCTCAGTCTACCTCTGAGAGGGTTGCTGCTGGCTGTGTGACTGGTCTCTGTTGGGAGGTTTTTGAGATCTGATGGAGGAGGAAATGGCAGAAATAAGCATGTACAAACACAGTCCCCTCAATTTGCTCTGCCCCTACATACAAAATGAAAAACTACCTTCACTACAGTAGTTAGTTTTCCTAGTGTTAGGCCTTGCAAAAATTGAAAAAAGGCATGAGCCATCCTTTATGTAATCTTTCTCCCTCATTCCTTGTGGCCACTAGCTCTAAAATCCATGGTAATTCAAGAAATAGAGACCAATCCAGAGCTAAAATTGAGAACTCAAACCAAATTAGAGAAGAAAAAATGTAATTTTCTTCACAGAGAACTTGACTCTCGGATTAAAATATAATTATTTTTTTCCTCTTCTCTTTAGCAAACAGATGTCTATCTATGCAGATATTTATTTGCACTGTTAATTTTGGAATTTGACACATGGGATTTCTGTAAACTTAAATTATTATTTCCTAGAGAATGCATATTTTAATACATACTATATATATGCACACAATATTATTTTTTCTTGAAGCCATAATGTGTATGGTTGCATATATTACAGCTGCAAGACAAATAGCCTTGTAAATAATCTATTTTATGTCATTAGAACTTAACAAATCTCTCACACACTGAATTTACAGCCCTTCTTGTGTTTAATATTAATATTTTATTAATATGTATTATTTGCTGAGAGCTTTGTGGGCTTGAGAATGTATAAAAAGAGTATAAGACAAGTCCTCAAAAGTTTACAGTCTTAAATAAATATTGAAGAAAAATGAACACTCAAGAAAGGACTAACTGTTTCAGAAGTTATGGTTCCAATTGCTGACACCATAGAGAAGTGAAGGAGATATTTAAAACAGCAGTGGGTGTCTAGAATTTTTTTCATGGATAGCATATTTAATCAACTTGGAGAATAAAAGGGCAAGGGATGGTACAAGAAAGCTATAAAGTAAACTTGGAGGACTAGCATGCACGTTTAGTACAGAAAAAAGGACTTTATAAAGAAGTAAGACTGTGCAGCAGTATAAGAGTATTTAGTCTCACTTTCCCAATTGTGGACAAGAAGGTTAAATGAAAAAAATAAAAAATGATACAGAGGAATTTCCTACATCTGTAGTAACCAGAAATATAATAACTAGTACCATAAACAGTAGAATTGTTGAAGTCCGGTATGTTGTACTTAGATTGTATCAGTACCTGATAGAGAGCACAAGCTCCACTTGAACTTTATTCCATGCTTAGAACATTCCACATGATGTTTTTTAGCTTAAGTTCTGTATTATATTGTTAAAATTGAGCTAATTATTAAGCAAATCAAGGCAGTCTACCATGTTTTTTAATTTTAAAAATAATTTCTGTAAAATAAATATTTTAAGCCCCTCTAGCTCAAAGTAGTCCATTTGACCAATATTTTAAAATATTGTCAGATAGATGTGGGAGTTGACAGACAGATACAGACAAGGAGGACACAAACCATGGTCTTATTTCCTACAGAGACCAGACCAGAAATGACAAAAGTTTTTATAAACACTATCTTGGCTTTCCTGAACCTAAAGAAAGGTTCAGATAAAAATCTAGGCAAAGCTTTTGGCTGGACGCTATTAATTTTTAATTACTCTAGTATTTTTTTATATTGTTTTGAAACACAAAATGCTATGAGAAAACCTATGCAGTAATTCCCATGACTAAATTTTCCAGGGGTTAAAGTTTCCACAGTCTTGAGCAAAACATGTCAGTGTTTCACATTGCTGTCAGCACAATATATCATTTAAAGGTCCAAGCAGTGTCAGTTGCACTTATTTCATATATTATATTTATCTTTTCCTGGATTTCAAATGCCTTCTGATCAACTTTCTTATCCTCTGAAAACATCTGTATATAATTGTTTCAAATGAACAGAAACTTACAGCAATATCTGTTCATCTGTCAGACAATCAAGGTCATACAAGGTGCAAAAATGCTTATCTATATGAGAACATGCTGAAATTACCCCTTCTGTAGCCCTAGTGACTCCAATTACAACTTTATTTTCAGTAGGGAAAATACTTGGAACTTGCAGTGGATTTTTCAACGTCATCTTTTCCAAGACCCTTGGCCGCTGTGCAGACAGGAATACATGACTTAGAAGAGACCACAGAAGAGCTGCAATTCCTTACCCTGGTGGTTTATGCATTTTACACAAGGTTTGGTACTTCACTATTGTGGTCTAAATACTGGATCCATTTGTATCTATCAGCTTTCATGTAAAATATAAAATCAGTTCTGGGACCACGGATCAGAATGATTCAAACATTTTCCCCCTCCCCTTCCAAAGGTTTACAACCTAAATCCTGTTTAGGTTTGCTTTCTGCTCAGATCTACAGGATATACCATGTCACATACAGTATAAACGTTTCAGTATTTGATGGCTTCTAGCTTCCTCACAGCATTTAGCATTAGGTGCCTTAATAATTCTTACAGACAGATTTTAGCATCTAAATTGATTGGGTGCATTCTAAAATCATACCTGAAGTAAATACTTCTGTTTCCTCTCCAGTTTATAAGCAGAATTACAAACCAATAAAGATTAATATGCATACTATGAGAAAGCAGGTAAATCTATACTGAGGATACACATGAACACAGAGGTGCCCTTGCAAATCTGATTCCTCAGATATCCACACCACAGGAGTAGCCTACATCTCCCTTAAGAATACATAGAGGATTTTCTTCAGGAGCAATACAGGTGCACAAGACGTACTCAATTTAATATGTACTCATAATCTGGACAGAATATAAACCTGAAACCTGAAGCTGGAGTTTACCATGTCACATGAACTTCAAAAACTTTTCTTTCGATTCATTTGGCTTACTAAAACAAAAGGACATTTCCTTTGTAACTAGTGGCAGCAAATAAAAAAGTGTTTGAAATCCAGAACCAAGACCAGAAAGGGAAAAGGCATGCAAAGCTATGGAGATTAGTTCAGATTGCATTAGACTAGCTAGTACTTTGATTTCAAACATGTCTAAAACCTATAGGTTTGAATGCTAGATAATATGGAACTTTGAAGTTTGCTTATCATATATATGGGACATCTTTCTGTAATAAAAAGGAAGTTTTATCACAGAACTTATTTGAACTAATCTAACTATGTTAAGCATTTGCACCTATAGTAATTTCAGCATGCATAAATGCATGTGAAAAAGCTGCACAAACCTATCCAAAATAGAGGATTACTTGGAAAATTAAGAAAGATCTTAATATGATAGAACCTAAATTGTGAATTTTTAAGTCACATGAATGATGAGCCCAAATAATTAATTTCCCCTCACCTCCTTAGGTTTTTATTGGTAACCTACTTTAAATAAATTTGATTACTCTAGCTATAAAATAAAAATTTAGAAGCTTAGATATTATTAGAGAGTAATGGAATTGTGCTTGCCAGAAAAGTACTTTAAAAAAAGCCCAACCCAAACCAGTGATGAAATCTAAACCCAAGATACAAATATCGATTAATAATAGCATGAAATTTTTACTCTGTTTAGATACTCCAACTGAGTTGCATGGCCTCAAGCTACAAAAAAATAAAAAGCATCTTATAGAGAAAAAATAAAGCAAGACTCACTTTTTTTCCAGCTTTTCTGAAGTGTGCTAGTTTAGAAATTTGTATGCAGATTAAAATAAGTTGTTTTGGAACAATATAGAAGAGGCATTCTGTCCTGGGAGTCTTTCAAATTCTCTTCACCCTTGTAAATTCAGACTCCTATTATCAAATTTCTCACCAAAAAAAACCCAACCAAAAAACCAAAAAACCTCTAAGTCCAGCATGCATTAAATTCTAACCCCTTGGCTTGAATTCACAAAGAATCTTAGGACTCATTAGAGTTGCCAGAAATAGATTTAGATATATTGAGAAAATGGATAAAGGGAGAAGCTATAAAAAGAAGTGTTGTTCTTGGTTATGTTTTTTTTTAATTCAGCATTAATAATGCTTCAATACAGTTAAATATGTGACTATAATCTGTTTCTTAGATTACTGTAACTGTACTTTACATGAGAATTTAGTGAGCCAGTTTGAAAAGTGTACAGGATATAAAAGGTCCAAAAACTTCAGACTTACTTGAATGATTTTATGAGATCCGTTGTTTTATATGCTAAAATCTCAGTTCTCCATGACTTTCAAAAAACAGAATAGTAGTGCAATGAAAGTGGAAAACTGCTATCTGAAACAGGCAGCAGAAGCTGCAATACTGCAACCTCTTCCATGGTCATAAGGTGAGTTTCATCATTTAAGGAGGTTAAAAACCTAACTCTGGCCTATTTTGAACCTACTTGGTCTGCCCTTAGTGAACAAATAGAAGATAGATAATTGTGGGCAAAAATCATAGGTAGAATGGGAGCATTCTTTTATTTTAGGTCTGAGAAGACGTGCTAAGAAAGATATTTTGCTGAGGAAAGGGGAATTATGCAGGAGCATCTGCAATTTGAAATAGAAAAAATAATGATGTGATAAAAATAATGGGAATTTACATGAAAGCATCTGCAGGAGAGATGTCTAAAATGAAGCTAAGAAGTAATTAATTTTTTAGATAATGAAATCTCTTACTGAAACATGACAAAGATACATAAGGACTTATATTTTAAATGTAAAATGTTGTATGATTGTATCAATAGAGTAAAAAAAGGCATCAACTAATTTAATGCAACAGAAATAAGTCAGAGCTTCACATGCTTTCCATTGTATTGTGGTTTTCATATTTATAAACTTTTTTGTACGCAAACATAGTTCTCATCACAACTGGTACAGACGGCAGCACTTTCGGTGGGAGTGTTAATCTCCCTGATGGTAGGAAGGCTCTACAGAGGGACCTGGACAAGCTAGATAATGGGAAAGGGCCAGCTGTATGACAGCAAAAAAAAAGACCTGGGCGCAGTAGTCCCAGTTCCTAACTGTAATGGTGGCCTTAGGTGGAGTCTAATGTCCCCCATGGTGGCCTATGGCTGAGGCTGAGGTCCCCAGCACTGTGGTTGGGACAGATCGGAAAGGTATGGAGAGAGCAATGTTGCTGCAGTGCCGCAGTCCCCTTGGAATGCCATTTCCACCCTAGTGTTCCTGGAGCTCTAGTCTTTGCAGTTCTCAAAACCCTAACCCTAATCCTAGAATGTATGGTGGCCTTAGGCAGAGTCACACATCCCCAGTGGCATGGTTGGCCCAAATGAGAAATGTGTGAAGGGGGCAATACTACTGCAGTGCTATAGACCCCTTGGTATGCCATTTACAGCCAAAGTGTTCCTAGAACTCTAGGCTCTGAGGTTCTCTGAACCCTACCTTTAACCCTAATGGTGGCATGTGGCTGAGGTCATGGTTGGCTCAGATGAGAAATGTGAGGATGGACCAATGTTGTTGTAGTGCCTTAGTCCCTTTTTCCCATCCTTGTCTTCCTCTCCCCTTCTTCCTGGTAACAAGAATTAAGACGAAGAGAAAGTGGCCTCAAGTTGCTCCAGTTTAGAGAAGTTTAGATTGAACATCAGAAAAAATATCCTCACTTTTAAGGTTATCAGGCACTTGAATCGGCTGCCCAGGAAGTGATTATGTTACCATCGCTGGAGTTATTTCAAAGAGGTGTAGATGTAGTGCTAAGGGGACATAGTTTAGTGGTGGAATTGGCAGGGCTAGGTTAACAGCTGGAGTCAATGATCTCAAAGATTTTTTCCAACCAAAATGATTATGTGATTGTCTGCTTATTTGCACTGAAAATAATAAAAAAATCAGCATAGAAATTAACTATTTATAAATACATCTGCTACATACAGCCATTAAACAGATGTGCTTCTTGTTTTCTGAAACACATTATTTTTTTCTCCCCCTACCCCCCAGATTAATCTAAGCAACAGCTCTTCTGTTAAGCAGTATCTTAAATTAGTTAGGGAAAAATATGGTTGTGCCTTCCTATTGAGGCTTTACATTGGTTGTTGCTTCTGATCTAGGTTTTGGCATCTGCTGGAGGACATACAAGGTCTTTAAATGAAATATAACTTATGTTATAAAAACATATTTACAGCTATCAATTATTATTTAGTAGGTTTATAAAATGTTTTTAATAATTTATAGAAAAAAATCTTAGCTAAAACTTAAGCATTAGGGTGAGACAGTATTGATGAATCATAATGATGAATCATAGAATGGTTTGAAACACATAGGTAAGTGGGAGTGAAGGGAACCCAAACCATTCTGAAAAATATTCACATTTCATAATTTTTTTCTTTTCATGTGAGCATATTTACTTGTATTTCAATACAGCTGTAAGGTGGTTGCAATGGCTTTCTCTAGCAAAACTGATGCAATTGGGGCAGTGTGAGTGCAGGTACTTAAGACATGCTCATTCATGTTTCTTTTCTTTAAAAAAAAACCAATTCCATATTTATTGTTTACAGTATTATACTGTCCAAATTTTTCTTTCTTTAAAATAAATCCCAAAGCCTGTACATCATCCCTGCTCTGCTACAGCAATTAAATATCATGACTGATTTATATGTAACTTGCTCCACCCCTTCTTTATTAAATTGCATGTAGCAGCAATCATCATTTTCTGCCCAACTTCAATTAGACAGAACAAGAATGTAACTTGTGACTAATTGCTATAGAAAGTATCCTGGAATTGTGACACACATTTCAGTCAATATTGCTTGCTTCTACTGTTGACTTTGTCAATTCCTCACTGTGAAGCTCAATTTTTAAAAAATCCTCTTCACTACATCTATCAGCAAAGGATCTGGCAGAGTATGCATATTCCACAATGGGATTGTGAGGCTTAATATTAAAGTAGAAAGTGTTCTAGACCTACTATACAACTTTGTAGCATGGCAGAGGCTGCATTCATAACCAATCCATTCCTTCAGCATTGCTTAAAAAGCAGCCATATTCAATTTCTCTCCATTTGAAAAACTGGAGAGAAAGAGCAAGCGAAAGCTTTAGATTTCACTATAAAGTACTCATCATTAATTTCCTGAAGGGAGATGGAGCTAGACTTGTTTGGTATGGTTTTTTTTAGAAAGTCTCGAGTATAAGTAACAGTCAAATATTCTGACCTAAGCAAACAGCTTTAACTAGGATAAAAGGTGATAGCATCTGCTTACATGGATGCTTGGATGCTCTAGTTTAATGCCTCAGTACTATCTTAGTTTGTCAGTGCTTGTGTATTCTGTTCATTAAACCCTGTCAGAATAAGCAAAAATATTATCCATTAGCTCAATTGAAAGAGAAATTTATATTTTCTGCTTCTGAAATGGTATGCTTTATAAGCATGTAATTATGCATACAGACACACCTATAAGGATATACTTTGCATTTTTGCTGTTTGCATGTGTTTGCTATTTTTACTGCATTTAAATTTGTGTGCATTTTACTGTATGACCTTGAGATAACTTAGTCAGGTGAGACACCTCGTACACTGATATTGCTATTTGGTTTATATACTTTGAAGTTCTGTAATGAAATAATGCATCCCTTACATCTCTTCAGCATTCCACCTTGGGGCTTAATCAACTTGAATTGCCTGCAGAGCACTAATTGACATTGTCTGGTTTCATGACCCAGTCAAATGTTTTACAATAATTAGAGAGAACAACATGAACTTGCTGCATAAGCGTAATCTGTGTCAGTATCATGAAGAGTGGTTGTTGCCTTTTACAGTCTTCTAGGACAACAGTGACAGATATTTTTGTTCAGTGATATTTTTCAATTGCAGTTGCCCACCCTGTGGTGGTGTTGAAACACTTTTCTCCTGCTTAATTTTATTTTCAGTGTACTGTCACTAATGACATTTCGACATTAATTTAATGAATGCAAATGAAAACAAATGTCTGAAAGTTCTGGCTAGCTACTGCTAACATATCATTGATATGTTTTATTTTATACCCATAGTATTCAGACCAGAATTACTTATCAGTGGGCACTGAACGAGATTTTCTTTCATGTGGGAATGTCTTAAATAATAGTTTTAAATATTATGGTCTTAAATAGAAGAAGTTGAAATTTTGTAAAAGATACTTTGAAAACTGAAGTTGTTTAAATGGGTTTGTGCCAAAGAGTAAAGACACCATCTTCCACTATCTCAAACTGTTTTCCAAGGCATTTTCTTTAGGTATAAGAACAGAACTACCCAGGTAGAAAGAACAGTGAAATGGATCCATCTTTAGTTTTAAAATCTACCAAACTACATTTCATGACTGGCTTATCCTTGTATGTTTTATTATTACTATTTTGACTTCAGTTATAATATTAGTATCAAAACTATTTTAGAACTTCTCAAAAATTCTCAAAAGTCTTGTACTATTTCATTAGGTATTTCATCAATCATTCAAACTTATTAAAAACATCACCAATCGAGCTACTTGTCTTGAGAAAAAAATAAATATAGAACATCTTTAACGTTTAGATAAAAAAATTTGCTGTATATCAGGGGAGAATGCATTCATCTTGTAAAAATATTCTGGTTTACAATTGTCTTTCTGTCCGTAATGAAAAAGTTAAGCATAGGTACTATATAGGCCTTAAGAATCCCTATTGTTAGTTGTTACAGTCTTTGTGACTATATTTACACTAATAGTATGTACACTGTATAGAAACACTGACTTATATTCATGCAAGTTCTGCAGTACTATTGTGTTGCAGTTTTTAGAAGACAGGCCTAACTTACCTTGTAACGTGCTTGGACAAAAGTTATAACTTAATAAATTCATTATTTCTTAGCTTGCCCCATCAAATTGCTGGTGAAACTAAGTGCTTCCTCTGGCCTTGGACAGGTACAGTACTGGCAGTCTGTTTCTGTCCACCTGATATTGCTATTGTGGAGCACGTGCAGCAGAAACAGTAGTTAGATCTTGAACCAGCTCTGAAACAATCAAAAAGACACATTTCAACAGCTGGTTTCCTGCTTTTTATGCAATGTTTAACTCTTCCTTAGCAGGAATTTAGTGAAGTCTGAAGGAACCAAGATGTAAGTAGCCATCAGATATTACTGGAAAAATTCATGCCAGTGCAGTGGGCCAAGGCAAGGCCTCCGTTTTTATCAACACTTTGTAGCAGGAAAACTCTGGGAGAACAAATTACATAATGTTCTAAGTAACCAGTGAAAAAAATCTAGTGCAGTTGTTCATAAGCATAATGAAAAGTTTCTGCTCTCAGACACTTTATCCATAACAGTGATTACAGAGGATGAAGTAACTTCCACTCCATAGTAAAGCTATGGTCAATTGCAGAATATCTTCTCATCATAGATAATGCATTAGAAATTGTTTCTGGATGTTGATAGTTTCATGAAGATCATGTATAGACACACACTATGGATCACTACACAGTTTTTCTAATTTGCAGCTAGACAAACCAAGCCCAAAAACGTTTTACTGTACCTGGAAAGAGTACCAAGTAGGCAATCGGCTGAAGAATGGTGGCTCTACTCTTCCCTTCTCACTGTTTGTTTCATTCAGCTTGCTTTTCTTCTCTCAGTACACACTGCTCCTAGGCTGATACTTCTTCCATTAACTGCAGTAACATTTTTACAGTAGAGTGAGAATTATTTGCTAAACACTTGAATTTGCCCTAACATGCACACATTTATGGATAACAAATGTTGCCCTTCAATTAGTATAACTGAAACTCAGGCAAAACTACCACATGGAAGGAAGTGCCCAGTCTTATTGAAGTCTATGAATGGGATGAGAGGAACTGACATAGGAGCACCCAACCAGGATTATTTAGTCACTAAGCTAAGTTGGTATGTATAGGAATGGTTGTATGGGGCATTACATTTGTCATAGAAGACAAAGATTCAGATCCTTTCTGCTCATAGCACTACATGACATGCCTATCCGTCTTAATGCTTCAATATGGCTTTACAAATAATTGTCATGCAGTCATGGAGCTTCACAGCCTCTCCACTCTGTTCACTCAGTTCTCTTTCCTTTCAAATGAGTCCTGTGTCTGCCCCTAATACTTGAACTGTCCTATACTAATTCAACTGTCCTATACTAACTGTTCAACTGTCCTATACTAATTTTATGATAGGCAAGTGTTTCTGACTTTTGCTTCACTGCCACAGATTGGCCTTTTTTGAGGAAACAACAGACCATTTGAGGGAAAAAGCTACAGGATTGCTAACATCTCTCATACAGGAGCAAACACATTAATAGCATGGGGTAAATAACTTGAATGTATTGAATCCCATCACTCAGTGAGAGGCTGCAAAAATGGGGCGGGGTGACATCATTGATACTGTTACTGCTTTTTTCTGTCTTTTACATCTGTGCAAGAGCTAGCTTTATTAAGAGTTGTTTTTTGTAAAATAGAATGTTTGGGCTAGCCATACAATTTGAGAACTGAGCCTCACTGAACTGCACAATTTAAATCAAACAGTTAGCATCCACACAGAAAATTAGGTAAGAATTGGAATTTAAACATCATAAGTATTTTCTGTGTCTTGTATTTACAGCCTGATGGACACTGAAATAGCTTGTAAGTTATGTGGCTAAAATATCCTTATTTTCCTGAGGTTCTTGCCCTAGTTGATTTACAAACTAAAACCAGGCAGACATAGTCACCAAAGTTTAGCAAAAGGAAGAAAGATGTACAAACAAGTTTTAGCCATATCTTGCTAGTTCCCATAGATGACTGACTGACCCCTGTAACTCTGAAGTGTTAAGTTAGCTATGAAACTGTTATCTCTACCTTGTTTTTAAATTCCAGCATTTTTATTTCAAAACCAAATTGACGCCTCATCTTTCTGCCACTGACCCCTTAGCAACGTAACTTTGGTCTGGGATACTGCACTACTGTCAGTGCACCACTAATCATCGTTCAAGAAAAAAAACCAAAAACATCAGGCACACCCAGTGCATTGACAGATTGATAGGTACTGCCTTTGCTTTCCAAAAAAAGGCTTAGCCTGTTTCTCATCTGAGGCACTCAACTCCTGATGAGCTTCATGGTTCATGTTTCAGTCAGTAAAAACACCTTAGAGCAAATCAGTTGGACTTTGATATTTATTTGGAAAATGTAATTTCATAATAATTAAAAGACACACAAGCAGCTTTGCTTTCTTTCCAGGTGCAATATATTCCGTTTCCTCAATAGTACTATTTGTATGCTGGAGTTAGTTATAGGTTTCCTTAAAGTCTTCCTTTTTCCCCTTAAAAGGTTAGTAGGTATTCTAAAGCAGAAAACATACTGATATTTCTTTAAATGTAATTCAAACCAGAAAAGCTCTCACTTAATAATATTAAATAAGTATATCAAACAACACTTGCAGGTTACTTCAGTTTAATACTCATGGTGTAAAAAGGTCCCTTTTGAAGAGGAGTTAAAATATATTATATTTTTACAACATTGCTACCCTAGAAAAGTCCTGGTTTAATTCTGACTCAGATGAGTATCAAAATTGGCAAGAGTGGACTGCTCAGCTTGAGACAGCAGCCCAGGACCTAACAACAAGGCAGCAGAGGGATGACTACAAGGGGTACAGTCCCACCATACCTGAGTAAGATGAGCAGAACAGGCTCAATGACAGCAGTCAGGTTCAGTTAAGGAATCAGCAAGCACTAGGCACATCCACACTTACAAGACAGTAGGACAGGAGCAGCCAGTCAAAGCACAGCTTGCTTATGACACAGCTCACTCAAGGGTAAGAGCCTGAACATAAACATAGATCTTGGGCCAATGGGCAAATTATTCATAGAGTCCCCAGATTTGGCTGGTCACGGCAGTTAGGGCCTGATGGTATATTCAAGGTCTTAACAAGTATATAAATTGATTATCAGATGTTGTAAGCAGTTAAGAAATCTATTTAAGGGGTATTTGCTGTACAGATATGACATTACTTACCTACTCCATATCTGAGTGGAAGGATGTAAAGAAAACCAGATACAGGCTACTGCAGATGTAATCTGTCAGATAAACAGCGAACACACCTACATAGTTACTATATAGTTATTTTTATGGTTTCCAGTAAACAGAATTCACACCATATACATCAAAGAATTTTACAGATCATAAGCAACACAAATTTGTTGTTACACCTGTGTTTAGAAATGCAGTTTAAAAATGAAATTGTTGCTCAAATATACATATGCTGTAATACAACTTATTAAATGTCAAAATAGCATGGTGCACACACCCACATAAAATATATTTATCCAAGTATTGATCTATACACCAACCAATATTCCTTGTATACAACAAGTCAATTCATAAGACACAAGTTTACTACAGAAGCAAATATCCAAAGCACAAGCAGATTGAAAAACTTTATGTAATAACCAATGAAATATGTATACACATACAACTCAGTAAAGTTATTGCATGAGACCCCTCTATTTTTTTTAACAGGTTCAGCAATCTAATATTGGCAGAATTTATGCTGTCACAGTTTTAGCCAACAACCAGGGTGACAGATACTCTGTTATCCCACCACTACTGTCATAGGGGAAGATAAAAAGTAGAATAAAGGAAATAGACTCTAAGGTTGGAAAAAAAAAAAAAAATCAACCTTGAACAAGTTTAATGAAATAATAAATATTAACAGTGATGGCAAATTACAGACAAATGTATTCAAATATGTAAATATAGAACCTGTATTCCTTAGTTGGTAATTGTGTCCCAACCACCAAAGTCACGAACTGGACTGAGCAGCAGCTGGGGGAGCCTGCATCCAGGGTCCTGGAGACAGTCCACAAATGCCAGCCCTACTCAGGGATATGGGGGAAAGCAACCTGTCTCTGTGCACAATGTTCTTCTCCAGCAAGAAGCAAGATGTAGGAACACCAGCAGCATAAGGAGAGATGACAAACCCCAACCCTACCAGCACACCAACCGTAGAGACCAGTAAATGGCTCTTAGGAGCCATTGGAAGGCTATGGGAAGGAACACTGTGATTGGTCCATTTGAGGTATCTGAGCCACCCTCTTCTCATAGGAACAGCCGCTCCCCCACATTCACAGGCTGGCAGCAGCTGGGGGTGGGGAGGAAAGGTTGTCTTTGATCAATATAGCAGTAGGCAGTTTTTACCTTGGTATTCTCAAACTAGGAAAATGCAAATTGTTTTGACTTTTTTTAAATGCAGTTTGAAACACACTGATGATACGGTAGGGCACCCTTCATGCTTAGTGACTGCTGGCTCTAATCTTCAATGTCATCACACAGCAGTGGTCAAAGTCTCAATTTATTTTTGTGAAAATTTGGTTTTGGACCTACACAGGAGACTTAGATTTGCTATGTTGCTCTAGCTCATTAAATTTTGGTGAAATATTTTAATAATCTGTTCTCATTTTCCTGTTAGTAACTCTTTCATCTCCTGATCACTACTTTTTTGATACCATAGGCTATTTAGGCCAGAAGATGCTTGAGACATACAGCAGTGGTAACCTGACATCAGAGTGTAGTTACTAAATAGTCAGTTTAGTTATCTAATAAAACTAGAGTGCACCCTCCTAAATATTTATTTATTTATTTATCTATTAAACCAAACAATGCAGACAGTGAAAATTGTGATCTGATTGTCACTTTATTTGAATAGTTTTGAAAAAGCCAAAGATCAAGCACAAGGTGCAAAAGGAATTCATGACCAGCAAACAAAATAATCCTTCCACATGAAAAATTATGATTACTGGCATAATTTCATAATTGCATAAATGATATTTTCCTTCTCTACCAATATGGTATTGCTGAATTATTTTAGCTATCAATCCAAAATTTTAACTGAGGTAAATTAATTTATCATGATCTATAAAGAACCTCTGTGACATATATATAATACAGAACATTTTTCTCCCCTATACTAACACATGTGCACACAAACACAGCATATACTAAATGTATGTTTTTCTTCTTCTTGAAATGCATTTTTAGAGAAAAAATAAAGTCCTGTAAATTATATTCCTGAGCTTGGAAATGATATTACAGTTCAATTTTATGTTTTGCTCACTCCTGTGTATAGTTTTCTGCTGTCTCTTTATTTCACCAATGCTAACTTGAGAGCAGTATTGCTGATTTCACTGCTCATCTGTAACAAGTACTTGTCATTCCTCCTCATAAGCTAATAAGCTCATCTTTGACAAGTGTATTTGGTACTCTCTGATGATCCTCTGACTTATAAATATTCAAGCTTCAAAGACTACCTTCCTTTTGCTCTTTTTAAAGAACTAGTCAACCATAAAAAATTACTTTACCCTTTATTTTAATTTTCCCTTGTTGGTACTGTAGAAGGTTTTCAGGAGTTTAGTAGCATGAGCTGGAGTCAGACTAACACTGCTGTGAGCTGCCATGGCAGGTGTGGTCAGTTTCTAGGGATAGAAAGCAAAGATGAATACAATGACTTCTAGTGCAGATTTGATGATATCTGCCTATATAAATGAAATATAATATTATATTGTGACATATTTAACTGTTAACAATTTACATGTAATTAGGGTGACTGTGTCACTGGATGGATATCCTTCAGGTAGCTCTGAAGAGGCAGGGATAGCACCAATAATGCTATCTGGAAATACCAGTACAGTGCTTGAACAGTATAGCTATTTTAGGATAATACTGTGCCTATACCATACTGTGTAGCATACATGAGCAGAAAGGTCTGTAATACTTTACTTTCATAAAGACAGCCTTTGCTGTATTCTGACAGATGATAAATGTAATATTTCAGACTTCTACTATTCTTCACTGAACAGATGTGAAACAGCAGAGGAAACAACTGATATAAATAAATAAATCTTATGATGGAAGCTGAGACTACAGTGATATGTAGAGGGAACCTTACAAGCAAAGGCTCTGTCATCTGAAATGACTCTGCAGTTCGCACTTCTACCCTACAAGTTCTCTTCTATTTTATTTAGACATGTAACTTTAATGTAGTTCTGAAGGACTTGGAACCATGAACCTGACACTTCAACAAAACAAACAAAAGTCAATAATTTATATTAAAATGTATTTTAAAAACACAAAGACATTTCAAAAACATGGTAGAATTACAGTAGAATCTGTTTGTTGGCTTGTATATGTGACAATTATGGAAATTTCCTTGCAAAAATACCAATGTTGCAAGAAGCCCACAGGAATTCCAGAAGAAATACTTTTGTGTAAAATATGAAAAAAATGCCACTAACAGCTATGATAACAGTGATAAAAACTTTATGTTGGAGTAAGAAATAGGAGCTGTCAAAGGTTTTCTTTTCAACCCTTGTCAATTTAACAGTAGAAAACACTCCAATAAAAAGGAAAAACAAAACAAAACAAAACAACCCACAAAAATAATAGTGCGTATCTAAACTTTTAGATACCAGTGCTTTAATCTGAGCCTCACACTTTTTTTTTTTTTTTTTTTTTCCTTTCTCTAGTCTTATTTCTCAGACTTCTCCCTCTTATTTTAAGCTGTTCTAGTTTTCTTCATTTCCTAGTGCATATTTTTTCCTTTGCCTACAGCACCCTCAGCCAATGCCGAGGTTCTGCACTTGTTCTATCAGCCACTAGGGAAACTGCCTCCAGCCTGGTTGTTCAACTGCTGTTGAAGGCTTGCCTTGTGCATGAACTTTGATGATTGATTCTTCTGCTTCACCTACAACATTTCTTAATGGCAGTTGCTAAGCCTGCAAAATTCACAGGAGCTGGGCATCTGACATCAGTCTATGAGTGTGAAAGTGTATTTCTGTATAAAAGAGAGATGAATTGAGACTAGTAGAACCCTCAGCAACCACCATGTTCCTAAAAGAGAAAGTAACAAAAGAGAACTTAGGAAAAAAATCGCCCACAAAAATACTCTCATAAAATTTCAGTTCTTTAAAAAATTCAGATAATAAAGCATTAGAATAAAATATTATTATAATTGACACTGTGGTCCATTTATGTTTTTCATCATCTAGTGAAAAAGAAATTAAGAGTTCAAACTAGTCCTGTCTCTCTTATGCATTCAGCTAGCCTTTGAAAGGTTAAGGACAATGATAAAAGAAGTTCCCAGTTTAGCCTCGATAGGCAACCTTACACAGATTTAATAGGTTTCCAGTAAACATTTCCAAAGATGTGTAAATCCTATAATATCCAATTGCCCTTAACCTCTTCAGTGAAATTTTTCCAGCTTTCCAGAACTCACCTCACCAGATCTAATGAGATTGTCTAGGACAAAAGAAAATGAACACATCCACCTAGGCTTTACACTCAGTGAAAAAATTATCATATGCCTCAGCTTTTCAACTAATCTCTTATTCCCTTTCCTATGCTCAAATCAAAAGAAAATTGTTTGTAAATTGACTCATGGCACTGTGTAGAATATGATTTGAGGCTTGAAGTAGTCACAACAGCTTTACAAATCTTCAGCAGACATTGGTACATTGACGTTGGTATGCTAAAAATAACTCTTCCCAGAGCTCCACGAATAGATCTTGCTGGATTTTTCTAGCAAACCATGAGACATTATTTTATATATATATATAAAATATAATTACAGACGATCTTAAATGCAGATTTTCCCAGTAACACCTGCCAAGTGAATAATTAATTTTATCATGTCTGGTACAACAGATCTAGTAGCTGTTGTTACTCCATTCCTGAGAATGGCCATGGGAGCAGCTGAGCACTGATATGCTTCCAGCTCTACTCACTTCTTAACTGCACAGGCCATTTTAGGCAATCTGCATGTTGATTGCAGAAATAACTGGCAGGTGATTTGTCTGATTAGGCTGAGAGATGTCATAACCTTCATAAAAGGTTGCCAGACTTTAAACAGAAATATCTTTAGAGTTAGGATTGGCACACACAACAAATCTTATACCATTGGAATTAAAGTTGAAGTTTAGCCCTAGGCATTAAATTTGCAAAGTAACATCATGATCATTTACAGTGTTGCACTGTTGTAATACAGTCCCTTACAGAAAATTACTATGTTTGCGATTTAACAACCTCTCACATCATGTTGCATTCTAGAAACTCTTAGAATTCTTGAGCAATCTACCAAAGTCCCATAGATGTGACAGATGGCCATTAACTAACTTGATGCAGCCTTCCAGATTAATTTATTGTGCACTTTGATCTTGTTACCTGCTGGTTCCAAAAGAGTTTTCTGTCAAATGATACGGGCATTTTGACCTTATATATTGAATTAAACACTAATATATTTTCTTTGAAAATAGATGCAGCTTCTCAAAAGACATCAAGTTGGCAAAAGTAGCAATTGATAAGGGAACAAGTTATCTTTTGTTAAGCTGAGACTCTAAGAGAGCTTTTAAATTAAATCTCAATATTCTGATTTATCCTTTCTGCAAAAGGTGAGAATGATAAAGATCAGCATTAAAATATTATTTCACAAGATTTTACAGGCAATGAGGCTGAAAGCTGGAAGTAATTTTATAATCGTTATGAGAAAGGATAGAAAAAGAAAAAGTTAACTTCAATTATTTCAAACCACACAAAACCTTTTTATATACGTCTACTCTTCTTCAAGCTAAACCTCATTTGCTCCACCAAATTGTTAACATAGCATTGGCTTTCTAGTTCTAACTTTTAGAAAAATTAATTCATTACTAACAGATGTTAAATATGAAAGATTTAAATAGGCTTTATATAGCATATATTTTATAAAGATTTTTAAAGTCTGAGGTCTATTTCCAGTCTAGTGTTTGCTTAAAGAGGCTGTTGTATTTTACTTTAATTTGCTTTCCCTTGAAATGGAATCTGTACTTCCAAAATTAACACACATATCAGATTTTCACATTGTTTTTAATGTTGTTATTATTAGTTTGTTAGATAAGCATTTTGATGTTATTTTATATTTGAATCCCCTTCTGTGTTTTTCACTGCCTCTGTTATGGCATTCTTAGGTTTAGTAGTTAACGCCCCTGATTTATTCAAAATTTGTAGTGCTCCCAAGAACACCATCATTACAGAGACAATTACATTCACTACCAAACCTGCCAAAGAAGAATTTAACAATGTCAAGTAATTCTGAGTGATTTAAGTAGTTAATCTGGTGTTTGTGTATGTGTGTGAGAGAGATCCAGTGTTTATCAAGTTACTTCCATGTGTCAGCATTCACTCCTAACACACATCCTTCCTTGCAGGTTGGATTTATTTTTGCTATGTTAATGATGAATTTTGACACAACAGAAAGTGTTCAAATATTCCTAAATTTCCTGAAAACTGTTAACAGTTTACTACTTCATGCTCTTTTATTCCACCAAGTTTCTCTGTGCCAAGATGGATGAGAAAATTTGATCCATGGCAGTAGAGAAAAATATACAAAGTTGCTGTGAAGTTTTCTGAAAGAGAGGCTAAACTGTTAAAATACACTGTAGAATGAAGTTAAATCAGTCTGTTCATTTGGATTGCCATCAATGTGACCATGAACAATATTTTATAATGGAATTTTTAAGATTCTGTGTTACATAGTGTGTGCTTTCCTCCTTCAAATTTAGTTTATATACCGTGAAGATAAAGGAGAAGTGTGAAGAGAATGATTCTTTGCCATCTTCTAGCGTACAAAGTGAAAAACATCAAAAAGCAAACTCAAACAAAGCAAATGTTATAACTTCACTTACCAGTGTGAAGTTAAACTAAAAGATAACAAAAGTTTACAAGAATGACTGACAACTTGTCTGTATTCTGTACACTGCTTTGCCATTTGGTTGGACAGGAGTTTCACTGAGGTCTGTTACAAACATTTCTCCTTTTTGCAAACACTTTGGCTCTTTGTTGGCTCTTTCATAAAGTGGGATAACATTTTAGGATTGACAGCCAATTTATAGTGTAGCATGCTGTCATTTCTTTGTTATGGATTGAAAAGGGAATGGTAAACCCCATAATGCAGGTGTGTAGCATTCAGTTTAGCCTTTCCTGTGCTAAATCTTTATTTTAGCTAAATGAGAATCAGGGGTTCATGAAAATATAGGTTAGACCCTGATCTTGATACATCTGGTATCCCATAAATTTATATTGTTTTCAAAAAAGCACAGATGACTCACTAAAATAGTTAATATTATCAGAAGGAGATTTTATTCTTCTCCTAGTGGTGGTTATGACAGATGGATTAGGATTATGTGAATGGACTGGAGAAAAGGGAGAACCCATTTACAGCTTCAAACTAATTTCATTTTGGAGAATTATCAATATGACTGTGGCTGGGTCAGAGGGAATTAGAAACAATCCATTTCTTCCTTTTCCTGCACTCTAAGGAAGTGAGCCCCTTTTGCTGCATCACGTACAAATATAACCTAGCAGTGCATTCAGAGCATTTGCAACATCCTGTTATGATCTATCACCCTCTTCTTATTAATTGCTTCATCTGTATGACTTGAGGTTTAAGACGAGGACACAAGTGACAGAGTTTTCAACTATGCAAACATTACCATACCCAAAATGTATCCATCATGCAGTAGGGAAGAAGTAGGTTTGTCATGCCTGGTTTGTCTGGCATTATTTACATATCCTGACAATGTGCAGAGCAGCCGTGTGCAGCAGGAAACCGAGAGGGCTGAGAGTGCACTGCTCACATTGCTTCCTTCAGCACATTCCATTGGAGAGGAACAATGCAAGTCTTTTGGGAGATACAGTAAATGACTTGCAGAAGAAACATATCAAAACCTACTAGAGACATGAGAAAAAAGCTATCCAGGAGAAAAAAGCTAAGATTCCTTTTGTGTGTTTTCCTGCTGGACAGTGAAGGCTCAACACACCGTTTCACTTAACAGACCAAATTATTTGGATAACTGCAAAATGTTTCATACCCAGCTTAAAGCAAGTTACTCCTTCGACAGGTCCAGTTGTAGTTAATAGAATTTATTCATCACTCTAGAAGGCATTCTTTAAATCAATGTTAAGATAAAGATGCTGAGCCCCATCCTGCCATGGATTTTAATAGTAGTAATTCATAGAACCACAGAATGGTTCGGGTTGGAAGGGATCTTGATCATCTAGATCCACTCTCCCTGCATTGGCATGGACACTTCCCACTAGGTCGGGTTCCTCAGACCCCCATCCAACCTGGCTTCAGAGGAGCCTCCTCTGACAGTAATGCTGGTAGTCAAGGCAGCAGAACCAAGCCCATTGTCTTAAATATAGAAAGAACATGAGATAATTGTTTGAAAATAATGCTTTAAAAATATCTTTTCGCTTGGACAATTTGACCCAGGACATAGACATAGGTTTGTTTTGGTGTTTTTGTTTTTGTTTTGTTTTGTTTTTCCTTTCCTCTTGTGACTATAACAGTTAAGTTGTATTCAAAAACCAAACCTACTGTGATTAGGAGTTTGGCCAGGTAATTTTGTGCTAGCAGGGGCCAACCATTTTGTATCTTGTTAAAATAGATATTAAGGATAAGAAAGGATTCTATGGTTGTAAAAATAGCAAAGAAGTTCTGCAATATGTAGAACAATGTAGAATTCTGAGTTTTACTAAAATCAGACAGACTCGTGAAGTCCAAGTATAAATTTATACCTCTATGCAGAAGGCAATCAGCATCTGGAGATTTGGATTAGACGTCCAGAAATGCTCCTTCCTCTGATTTTGCTTGTACTTGATATTTAATATGTACATACAGGAGATGTAGCTATTTGTACACTAACATGTGGCATTGTGGCATTGCTTAAGAGACTCAAACCTGAGAAGGAGCTGTGCAAGCTGACACAGTTTGGGTAAATATACACCAGGACTCCACTCTGTTGTTACTTGTCCCTGTTTTCCTATTGGATAAGGTCACTGACACTTGCTGCTGACTTTTATAAATGTTTTCTACCTTCCTACACTGCACTGTTTATTTCTCATTCACTTCCTAGTTACTTAAATTTGGTGGAAATAGGAAGAAATCATGGCTAGATTCAATAACTGACATGAGTACTGAATCTGGCTATTCCATTGCCATTTGGAAATTCTGACAGCATAGTAGGCACTTCAGCTGTCTGTACAAGTTACAGTGGAATGAGATTCAAAGCAGAGTAAAATTGTCTAAACTCTATGTATTCAGCAAGAATCTGAAATGCTCTGCCAGGCTTCAAAGATCTTCTCACAGCACTTGGGAGCCACAGCCTGGAAAACTCTCCTAAAGTAATGAGAAAGACTAATGATGTTTCTGAAATATTTATTAATATGCGTAAAGAGTAGTACCTCAGCCTGGTATCTGGGGCACCTCATAATAGGAAAACTCGGAATTCCTCATCCAGATTTGTACAGACTCATATGATGTTATTAAACCATTGTTTATTCTAGCCTAGTTCTTCTTCCTTCCTGAAGAAATCAGGATTGATCAGACTAGAGTAATACCACAGTGAGCATGACTGACTTGGTAAGAAGAGTGCTTTTTTTTGCTTTTGAATGTTCCTGCTGTCAAGAATTTTTTGTGTCTTGATTTGGTTTGGTGTTTTTTAGATGGTTTGCTTGGTCGGTTGGGTTTTTTTTCACCATAGCAATTGCTGGTAGCATGATCAAAATATTCTTGGACTCAGGACTCCTTATATCTCTTGGAATAATTACTGAATGTGTGCCTGGATTAGGAAAGGCATATTGGATATGCCATCCATTGGTAAATTGAGTGCATTCGTTATACTCTTAAGTCCTTTTTTACCATAGCTGAAAGTGATAATAGCCAAATTAGCTCTCAAAGTAGTTTCAAACTAAACTGTATGAGAAATTTATAAAATATAATAAATCAAGTTTTCTAAATTCATAAACGGTTACAGACTTTTAAATAATATGTATCAACATGAAAAATTCCAAAATACTTAGAGAACAAAAATAGTGCAATTGTTGAAAGGCTGACAGTAAAAGATTCATTTAAAAGGTTGTGTTATAGTTACAGAAAGGAAACAAAAATGGTGAACAGCCAAAACATTAACATTTTACAATATAAAAAATTCTTTAGTTATATTTAGATCTCATTTGCCAGTATTTTTCATTTACTTATCTTCATAATACTCGCAGTGACCACACATCTTTTCATGCTCTACTGCAGTGTTCAAATGAAAACCTGAAATCCTAAGGCTAACTCAAACCAGGACATGTGAGTAGTCAAATTAAGCTAGCAGATAGCAGGTTAAAAGAAAGTCAAAGGAAGGGGACCTTTCATGCAAAGAGTAGTTAATTTGTGGAAGTCAATCAAGGACATTGTAGATGATAAAAGGCTATAAACTGTAAACTGGGAGAAAACTCATGTGAAATATTGAATTTTCATGCCTTCTCCTAGTTTCTGTTTCTTAGGCATCACTTTTGATGGTTGTCAGAAACAAAATCCTGGGATATAGATGTCACAGTTTGACTCAGGTCCAACAACAATGCTCTCAATCCCCCCTCCCCCCAACCCAGGTAGGGAAGGAGAGAGAGAAAAAGAGAGAGACTTGGTTGGATTGAAAACTAAACTACACAGCTTTAATTAAAACACTAATGAATGATACAAGAAAATATATACAATTATATACAAATATATTCAGGAATGGGCAAAAACCTCTCGCCTCCCCCCACCCCAGCAACTCCCACAGCACTTCCCTGAACTGGGAAGAGTCCCGAGGAATCCCGGAGCTGCTGCTGGAGAAAGCAGAGAATTATGGGAGTCACAAGAGATCAAGGCTGAGGATCGACGGTGATGGATGAACAGAGTCCTCCCTGGACGCCGGCCATGGACGGAAGAGAAGGGGAGAAGAAGAAGGAAGGAAGTTGTCTTCTGTGATCTCTGACCTTCCTCTGAGCTTACGTAGATATATGGAATGGAATATCTTTGGCCAATTTTGCTGTCCATCTAATTCAGCCTCCTACGGGGGGGTCACAGATCTCCCCGTAGTGTCTGAGCCGGCAGAGTGAAGGTGCGACCTTGAAGCCTCAGTAGTTAGAAAAACATTCCACTGTCTTATCAGCCTAGCAGAACACACTGTTGCTAGTTACAAGAAAGCTTACTGAAGGAAAAAAAAAATCAGTAAAAAGAAAAATTGGCTTCATCCTGGCTCAAACCAGGACAATAGATCTCTAATGGACTGTGGCTGCTTTTATATTCTTAATTTGCAAATTTTTGTGACTTAGATAACATACTTTTCCTACTCTTTATTTTTCCACTCTGTGTGTGTAGTCATCCAAATTTCTCAACATATAAAATGCATAACAAGCAAAAAATATTTTTTCTATATTTTGCTCATTATCTTTTCACCTAAACATTATCTAATAGACTGTTTATTCAAACAATGAAGAATTTAAATACAACATGATGCTCTGCATAGTACATCTTTTCACAGAATCATTGAATCATAGAATATGCTGAGTTGGAAGGGACCCATCAGGATCGAGTCCAACTCCTGTCCCTGTGTAGGGCACCCCAAGAGTCACACCATGTGCCTGAGAGCATCATCTGCATGCTTCTTGAACTCAGACAGGCTTGGTGTTGTGACCACTTCCCTGAGCTTGCTTAATCAAGTGGGGAGCTAAATTCAGAGATCTAGACCCTTTATCTGATCATCAGATTTAATTTATAATTAAGGAAGTCACAGCTGGAATTTTTCCTTTGAGCTTTGCTGTGATCTACTATTGTCCACAGAGATGTGATTTCTTAAGACTGAATAGAAGATGGAAGAAGATAATGTTAAGAGCTATTTTTGCCTGTGAAATGGGCCTGCTGTTCCACAATCCATACACAAGAGAGAATTTAAAACTGATATATCACTGAATATAGAATTCTGAAAAATGTTTATGAAATAATTAAGTAATTAAATTTGATAGAAACTTGCTCATTTCAGATACCTATATTCACTATTTCCTCAAAAATACTATTTTAGAATGACTTTTTATTAATGTAATGTTTTGTTCCAATATAAAGATAATGCTCCCTTCATTTTAGCACCACCTTACACAGTTTTCATGACACTTTTTACTTGTGTATAGCTATGTTATTATCGCTCTTTCATTTATATCACTGGCATCCAAAACCAGGAAGACTAGAAACTTAATCTTTTTATGCCTTTTTATTATTCCAGGCTTATTCATGTTTAGTTTACTTGAGTTTCTTCTGTAATCTATCATATTATGCAGATGAAAAACTCACACCATTTGAGAAAAAAAAAAAAAAAAAGTAATTTCCTTTGAAGAATTCCTTTATTCTTGCAGTTTACAGCACAGTTCATGTGCTCAAGGATATTTATTGTCTTTACAATAATGCATCAAACTATGGCACACTAGAAGATCAAGCTGGCACATATGCAGGAAGGCACTATGAACAATAATACATTCATGTGTGGCTGCTTCCAGCTGCCAGACCAAGGAATCAAATCTAGTACTCATCTCACTCTAGATCTCCACTCCAGTTTCCCCTTTTCCACTTCCCACAGAAAAAAATAAAATAAAATAAAATAAAATAAAATAAAATAAAATAAAATAAAATAATTTTTGTTGATCTAAGTATAGGATGAAGCCTTCTTACTCCAGCTCAAGGAGACATCACTCTCACAGACTGTCATCCTGCTGGGGGATTTCAACCACCCCAACATCTGTTGGAAAAGTATCATGGCAAGCTGTAGGCAATCCAGGAGAGTACTGGAGTGTCTCAATGACAACTTCTTAAGACAAGAAATAGACAGGCCTACCTGAGGGGATGCATTATTGGACCTGATGGTCACAAATGCAAGTGAACTCATCAGGGATGTAAAAAGTTGAAGGCAGCCTGGGCTGCAGTGATCATATACTAGTGACATTCACTGTCCAAAGGGGTATGAGGTAGATGAGAAGCATAGTCAGGACTCTAAATTTTAGGAAAGCAAGCTTCCAGCTCTTCAAGGAATTAGTAAATAGGACCCCATGGGAAACAGCCCTCAGGGACAAAGGAGTAGAACAGAGCTGGCAGATCTTTAAAGATGCTTTCCATAGAATGCAACAGGTCTCAAACCCAGGTGTAGGAAGTTGGGCAAGGAAGGCAAGAGACCTGTGTGGCAAAGTCAAAACCTACTGGTCAAACTAAAAGGCAAGATGGAACTTCAAAGGCAGTAGAAGTTGGAACAGGTATGCTGGGAAGAGTATAGGGACATTGTCTGGTTGTGTAGGAATGAGGTCAGGAAAGCCAAAGTGCAGCTGAAGCTGAACTTGGTAAGGGATGTAAAGAATATAATGAAGGGCTTCTACAGGTATGTAAACCAGAAAAGGAAGATTAAAGAAAGTGTAACCCCCCCGATGAGCAACAGTGGTGAACTAGTAACAAAGGATGAGGAGGAGGTTCAGATTCTCAACAACTTTTTTGCCTCAGTCTTCACTTGCAACCCCTCTCCTTATAGTTCTCCATGGGACGTAATGAATGCATCCCAGAGTTCCAAAGGAATTAGCTGATTAGTTGCCAAGCTACTCTCCATGACATTTGAAAATTCATGGCCATCAGGTAAAGTTGCCAGTTACTGAAAGAAAAGAAACATTATGCCCATCTTTAAAAAGAGTAGAAAGGAGGGTGCTGGGAACTACTGACCTAAAGGAAGATTAAAGAAAGTGTAACCCCCCCGATGAGCAACAGTGGTGAACTAGTAACAAAGGATGAGGAGGAGGTTCAGATTCTCAACAACTTTTTTGCCTCAGTCTTCACTTGCAACCCCTCTCCTTATAGTTCTCCATGGGACGTAATGAATGCATCCCAGAGTTCCAAAGGAATTAGCTGATTAGTTGCCAAGCTACTCTCCATGACATTTGAAAATTCATGGCCATCAGGTAAAGTTGCCAGTTACTGAAAGAAAAGAAACATTATGCCCATCTTTAAAAAGAGTAGAAAGGAGGGTGCTGGGAACTACTGACCTATCAGTCTCATCTCTGTGCCCGGGAAGATAATGGAACAGATCCTCCTAGAAGACATTATAAGGCACATGGATGACAGGGAGATGGTTCAGGATAGCCAGCATGGCTTTACTAGAGGCAAATCCTGCCTGACCAACCTAGTGGCTTTCTAGAATGGAATGACTGCATCAGTGAATAAGGGAAGATCTATGGATGTAATCTATCTGAACTTCTGAAAGACTTTTGACATGGTCCCCCACAACATCTTTTTTTCTAAGTTGAAGAGATATGGGTTTGATGGTTGGACTGTTCAGTGGACAACTAATTGGCTGGATGGTCACATCCAGAGTGTAGTGGTCAATGGCTCAATGTCCAGATGGAAAATGGTGACAACTGATGTCCCTCAGGGATCTGTACTGGCACCAGTGTTGCTTAATATCTTCATTAATGATATTGACATTGGCACTGAGAGCCAATGTTTGCCAATGACACCAAGCTGGATGATGTGGTTTATATGCTTATTTTAACAATTTTCTCCAGACAGAATAGCTATTTCAAAGAATGAACATCTATAGCTTTGTATCTATAGTTAAGCTAAGTGAATTCAGGCAACATGAAGATTCTTCACTTTCTCCCAATCACATTGAGGAGTTCAGTGCTGAAAGAGGAACAAATGTCTGTGTAAACAAGCACACTGGCTGTTGCATAGAGGAGGTCTAAAATCCTTTGAGATAACTAGTGTAACTCTTCAGCCTAATTAAGATGCCATCCTTGTTGAAAATGTTATGTATATGTATTTTTCCAGACTTCTGCCTATTGTATAAAAAAAATAAAATAAAACATTGAGGATGAAAATTCAAATTTTAATGCTCCCTTGGACCACATAGTGACTTATGTCATAGTAGAGCATTTGGCTTAGGTTTCATATGTACTGCCCACTGTTTCAGAGGTGATATATGTCAATTTAGGAATAAAACATAAACAATTCAAATTAAAAACAAAAAAAACAAACAAAAAAACCCCAAGAAACCAAAAACATTCAGTTTTCATTTCATTTCATTTTCAGTGTGAGTGCTTGAATTGTTCAAATGTCATAACTGACCCACTGACCTACTGTGTTCTGCTGCTGAAGAGCTGATATCAACTGAGCTTTATATAAACCACTTTGACACAAAAATATTTGTGGCCATATTCTTAATATAAATAATAGCTTGGATTTCCCAGATGTTGTATCTTCAATTCAGGCAAATTATAATATTTTGTTTGGCTTCTCTGAATTTTAAGATGTGAATTTTATACTAATTAAGAATTAATTCTTTAATTGCCAAGATGCCTTAAATGTGACGTAGAATAAATTCTTCCTTGTAAACTGGAGGTTTATGGATTCTGATATATTTTAATGCTATCAATTCCATGGTCAGCGTAGTATCATGTGGAAATACATTTCACGCATTATCCATTCAATGTTCGAAAACCACTTCTGTTTTGGGTTTGATTTTGTTGCTGCTATTGTTTGTTCGCATTTGTTTTTTTTTGTTTCATTTTGGTTTTGTGTTTTTTTAGTATGTTTCCTTTCACTTTCATTTTAAATAAATGTTCAATTGATCTTTTAAGCAACTATAATTTTTAGGTTTTTCACAGATTATTTTTCTTTGTCGTAATTAGTTCCTCTTTTGAATAAACAAAATTTATAATTTCTGTGGATCATTGAAGTTTGGTTTCACATGATTTTTCTAATGTGTCCTTAAAAATCTACCCACTTCCCTTTTATTTTTTAACATATGACAGAAATTAATACATACCAATTAGATGTAAGGACCTGCCATATGTTTATATAACTGAATTAAAACACACCAACAATCAGGGTTTTCCCTATCTTCCCCTAATCCCTAATGTTCTTTACTATTGGTTGTTCCCTACAACCCAGTGTTTTGTGCTGAGCAGGATTTTTATTGAACATTCACACTGAAGCTGATTTTGTTTTCCTTCAATTGTCACAATGGTGAGAAATGTTCACCTTTTTAATCAATATGTGGAAAGCAATAATAAAATTACCTACAAGTATGATGAATGTCTGAGTGCTTTATGTGACAGGAGAGAACTTATAAAGAGAAAAAAATATTTTTGCTATCAAATCTGATAAACATGTT
The DNA here is from genome assembly GCF_000747805.2 of Chaetura pelagica. NCBI lineage: Eukaryota > Metazoa > Chordata > Aves > Apodiformes > Apodidae > Chaetura > Chaetura pelagica. The sequence goes on from NW_009952694.1 coordinate 9,019,100, forward strand.
CAGGCAGGTTGATAGTCTTAAAGTAGTTGCTCACCACTATAGTCTCAGACCAGACGCTATATCAAAACTGAAAAGAATTAGGTACACTAAGATTTCCAAATATTGACATTTCAGAAGCAAACACAAAAAATTCAAAAATTTTATAATGGGGTTAGATTTGAAGAAACTTTGTGAAGGATTATTTCTTTTCCATCCTCTAAAAGAACAGGGGTGATCTTTTTTTCCAAAACACTGTTTTTGGATAGTTTTTAGTTAGTAAAGGCAAAATCTATTTCAGAGCTGAAGGTATTTTTACATCTTAATGGCAAATTTTGCAAGTAGAAAGCAAACAAATGGATTTCAAATAGATCCATTAGCTCTTCCTTCTTTACTGGATTGTTTCTCTGAGTGTTTGTACTCTGTTCTCAGTGGTATCTAGCAACAATTTTATCTTTTCTCAGAGCTGGTTAGCTTGGGGTATGGAATAAACTACACCTCTTAAATGGAAGGAAGACAATGTAAAATCTATTACAGTAAACAAGACTAATGAGTATTAAGCAGAGGGAATGAAGAGTCAGGTACAGAGAGACTTCAACCTTGGTTTTTTTATTATGATATTTGGTAAAGTTTTTTCAGCTTGTAGGCAGTTTAGTGTTTCCCATTCAATGTTAAATTCCAGGCCTGAATAAGAACAAAAATCTGACAGCCAGCCATCTGCCAACAGCCAAAACTGAATACTACCTCTGCCTTAAAAGGATGAAAGGTCTGATTTTTTATGATGCTGACAAATAAAATCCCAGAAATATTTCACCACAAATCCTCTATCCTTATAGTGTTCTCTCAGATTAACTATTATATTAAACTAAGATTTTGTCAAAATACAGCAAAAAGATGCTCCACATTTCTCATTCTCTGAAACCTACAAAGCTGTTTAGAGTAATGCTATAATAAGAATTTCTTAAGGGACGGGCCAGAGAGAGTAAACTAAACCAAAGTTATAAAAAATCTAGTTGGGACTTAAAAATTCTCTGTCCAACTTTGCCAAGGATTCACTACAAGATTTTAAAAAGTTTTTCAGGTTACAGTCTGCCTTGACAATTGTAGGTAATAAATTTTAGGAATTAAGCTTATAGTCCAAGTGAACCTACAGCATTTATTTGTAGTCAGTAGAGATACATGGATACATCCTAGGGGCAATTCATTAAGGTTTTTTTTGTTATATAAGTATTAATATATAGTATGAAATCCTCATTGTAGGTGCCTAATTTCTTCCCTTGAGTACAGAATGGATTTGCCTTGATTAGCCACCCAGAACTTAGGTGTCTCAGCAACATTATTTCTATCCATAAGCATATAGTATCTCTATATTCGTTCATCCAAAAGGAGGCAAAATTAAACACAAGAAAGATTAGTATTCACTGGATAAATATTGGAAGTTCCAATATAAATGTTGATTATGAATTACAAAGCCTTCAACATTTCTTTGTGAAGGAGGAACTGAGGTGCTCATCTATTTCAGAATCTACCCCATGATAGCACACTTTCTGTGTCTGTACCTTAGAAAATAATTGCCAAAACATCTAATAAGCAGGTCCTTTAGATAATTACAAGGTTAAAGGTTACTGCTGTATCCAGAGTCTGGAAACCCTGTATCTTAGTCATTATTTAACTTCCTCCCCTGCCCAAACAGCGCTTCTGTTCTCTTGAACTGTACATAGCAGACTGTTTTCTGAAAGTAACAGTTTAAAAGGATAAACAGTATGTTACTTGCTGTAACTGCTGGGACTTATGTTCACATCTGTACCCAAAATCAATACTTGTGTTTATCTATTCCTCTTTCCAAAGGCCTCTTTATATATAGGTGATAAAATTCAGGTAGTAGGTTTAAAAGGCTCTGAAACTCAAACTTAATTAAAGCATCTGTTTATCACCAAACATAACAAGCCATAAATTATATAGATGTTTCAGTTTATTTTGCACTACAAACATGTCACTTTGATCGATATGAATTTGGCTTCTCTTGTGTACAGGAACAGTCTTGAAAGTGACAGCTCACATTTTTTTCAGCAACAGTAGGAAAAGTTGATGAAAAATTGTCAAACATGATTGACTGGGGGGAGATTTTCAAAGGCACAGGTGCCCAGTCCCTATTAGCTATCAGTGGAATGTAGGTGCCTGGCTCCTGCTTGTGTTTTTGAAAGTCTCCTTCCTAGATTATCAGAAGTGTTAGGCAGACTTATTTAGCTGAATTAGAAATGAGCTTCCATAACTTTAAAAGATGCTGAAATTTATGGAAAATAGAAAGGGACTTCATATTGATTTTATCAGTCAGAAATACTGCTAGAGAAGTTGTTTGTTGTTGCAGAAAATTCCTTTTGGAATTCCAAAAAAAGATTTAATAAGTTAAAGCTGGGTGACACAATTTACAGGGAAAAGATTTAGGCCCTTAACCAGTATAGAAAAAAGTTAATTGAAAGAGACTATTCACTTTTGCTAACTTGGAATTAGACCTTGATACATTGAATAAACTAGACAAAAAGTAAGAGAGCATAACCATATCCTGAAAAGAATTTCAGTTCCTTCAGGATCTTCTTAATATTTTTTTATCTGGGGAGGGCGAGGTACTATTCTGGAATTATGTAACATCCTTCTGCAGTCATTGTTGAGTAAATAGTTTGTAAATCAAAGAATTAAAAGAATTCAAAGTGGCCATAGCTGACCTAAATATCACCTGAATGGAAAAGTTACTTAGGTTATATTTCTGTTCCAAGACATCAGAGGAGTGTCTCTGTTTCTGTGCATTTCTCCTGTATACAATGAATTCCATGGATATTGTTTCCAAATATGATTCACATTTTCATGTAACATCCTATAGTTATAAATGGCTGCAAACATGAAGGCCCTTGGTTTTGCAGAGATAAGTTATTTTGATAGATGTAATGTAACATCTTTTTATGACTGATGGTTGGTTTCATCTCACCTTAGTATTTTTCACAGATATAAAAAGTTCTTATTAGGCTTCCTATTTGGTAAATGCTTCCTATGGAGACTGCACAGCCCCTTTGGAAGTCAACAAAAATCAGTGTTAATCAGACAGATTAGTAATTGATGATGATCAGGAAATGTAGGAATGCTTCACAAATTAATATCTTGCCGATGGAATGCAGAGAAAACAGCCTTCATTTAAATTCTAAGAGGTTTGGTGTTTTCAGCTCTGCTTACCTTTCTTCAGTGGCTCTTTCTGGACATAGGTACTGTGAGGTGGCTAACCTTGTGATAGGAGGAGAAAAATTTATCTTTTTTTAACCATATATTTTAATTGATTGAGAAAGTTTTCGACAACCAGCCAAAATGAAAACAGTTCCAGACGACTTAGCTGTCCATCCATTCACTGTAGATAGAAAAATTGACCACAGTGCAGGAGTAAGACATTAGATGAGAATTATTTGAAAATTATTTTAATTTCAAAGTATTTCTGTATATTAAGAAAAAATAGATAACTTTACAGGACCTGGGCCATGTTCTTGGACAAGAAACAAATAGGGAAACACAGTGCCTAACTGACTGATTGATTTGTTATTTATTAATCATATGCTGCTTCTGAGCTTTGTGGGTTACCAAGAGTGGTTTCGATTGCATACTGTGACAAGGATTCCTACACATTAGGGTTTAGTTTAATAATTTTTTCCTACTTAGAAAAGTCTTTGCAAGTCTGCTTTTTTTCATTAGATACCACCAAATGTAACCCCTACTGAAGAAGAGGGAAAATGCAGTATAATTTTTATTGAACTATGGAAATTTTTGTCTAAATATTTTATAACACCGTAACATTTAAATGTTTAGTCTGTTCTCATTGATGTTAATGATGTTAATATAGGCTAGTTGCACTAGAATAAGACTTTAAAAAATCTTCCATGTAGTACCGTGAATTGTAATGCTGCTTGAAAGCTTTTAAAATTCCCCCTAGTGCACTTTTGGGTGGATTTGTCTTTCTCTTTATGGTGATCATTAATATTTTTTCCCTTACGGCTCAGCTGGTTTGGGAATTATCAGAGATCTGAAAATACATGGAGTTGTTTCCAGTGTTTCTGAATGTGTTCAGTGTTGTATGAAAGCAGTTAGGAAGATAGCTGAGTATGTGATGTGATACTGAGTTGAGAAAACTGTTCTGTGACATCAGAGTTTTAAAGCTGATAAAAGCTTGTACAGTGAAGAGTTTGATTCCCTTCATAAAAAGGCAAAAGACATAATAAACATTTTTTTCCATTCCTTTTTCAACACGAAAGTAAGTATTCAGAGTAGGTAATCCATAAGCTGCTTTTCAGCAGCATAAACATATTACCTTTATTATTTTCATTTTGTTAGCCCATCAAGGCTCTGATTTAAGAATGCCATCATACAAGCCACAATACACTAATAAAATCTAGACTTTTTCTATCCTGTTGGTCTTCCAATGAAAATAGGCATTACAAAGGAGCGTAGTATAGAACTGTGAAAAGACAAATGAGAAGTATGAACATGGAATCAGTCTCTTGTAACTACCATATCTATGTCTTGGCTGTTAAACCAGGCTGTCTCTGTTGTCTCTCAGTTTACACATTTACTCTAAATTGAAACCATGTTTATTTAGAACTGTTTTGACATACTGCCATTTTTTAATTAATTATTCAAATAACATAAAACTTAACACATGGAAGAGAGGAAGGAGGAGGGAAAAGTGCAAAACAAAACAAGAACAAATAACAGCTGCTAGACTCTGATGCACCTGGGTCAGTCAAAGATGACAGTGTGTGAATCAGCAACATAACCTGATGAGCTTTATACTGTAATTTTTCCCAATTATTTAAAATGTCTTAAGTGCAGGACTTTACATAAAAAAACCCCTTCTGATCATAATACTTTCTGTTGTGAAACAGTAGGCAGTCACTGGGTTTAAGCAATTGCCTGAGGCTTACACAAGCTGAAAGTTTGTTAAGGTAGATGGGTAAATTGTGCAGATCCTTCTTTTATGCAGCTAATCAAACTTTGTCTTTAAATTATTTGTTTGTTATAGTTTTGCTGAGGCTGACATCCCTTAGTGGAAATTCTTGTGTTTATGAGATAACACATCTGCTGGGCAAATGGCAAAGAATTTTAAATGTTGTTAGGGTGAAATGGGGAGAGCAGTCTGCATCTCACAATACTAGTCCAAATATCAAGCTAACCCTTTTAGAGGCAGAGAAGTGGGGGGGAAACACCACCAAGCAAAACAAAACAAATAACCTTTTTGCTTTTATTCCTTTTCATTCTTACAAGACTATTGGTGCATTTCTATAAGTCTGAGACATTGGGTAAATCTTGATTTTAAACTAGGTGAAGGTTTATTTTAAACTAAGCAAAAAATTCTGATTATTTTGAAATTATTGTGCTGTGTGAGAATAAGAGAGATTTCTTACTTCCTGAAGTCTAGCAGGAAACAGACTTACCTCTTGGCCCTGGACCTTCCTGCCTACTTACTGCTTATAGTTGTTGACTTATGTAAAGCAATAGTACAGGGTTTCATTTTTATTAGAAGTGACACACAAAAGCCCACTTCTGTTGTGCCATCTTAAATGTCTTCACAAAATAAGTGGCATGTTGCATAAGCTAAGGAAGAAAAGTTCAGCCTTGCAAGCAGACTGTTGTTACATGGAATGGCTCCAAAACTGTGTGTGATGCCTTTTTAGCTCTTAATTTTCTGTCACCCTTAATGACGCCGCTTAAGTCAGCCTCTTATCCAGAGAAACAAAATCAAAGAAAACTGCTGAACAAGTTTAATATCTTTGCTTTGATGCAGAGCTTACATAGTGGAAAAGAAAAAAAGATCTTTTAAAGGTAATAAGGTGAAATTAAAAGCTAACTAGGCTTTCATTGAAATAATTGTTAGCACTGCCATCGATCTGAAAATGAATAGCATACAATGGTAGACCAGACTTTCAGTGCCCTTTCAGAATTTACTTCCTTTGGCTTTCTGAAGAAGCATTTAAATACTCAAGAGATTTGTGATTTATGTGATAAATCTGCTTTTTGCTCTGCTCACAAAACTTTCCTGGATCCTGCTTAGAAAAAAGCCCAAAGAGATATCCCTTAATACGAAGTGGTTAAAAGTAGAGCATAATACCTTAGGACATTATGGGGAAAAAGTTTGTAGGTGTTCTAAACACCATTGGTTGAAGTGATAGAATTCAAAGAAGAGCAACTGAATTAGAAACGAAACTTTGTTTTACTCTCAGTCTCCTCAAATCACAGATCTCTGGCATCTGGTGTAGCACTGTGGGAAGTATCAGGAGATCCTTGTCTTGTTTTTACAGTCTTATAAACATCTCCTATTGTCCATTTTAAGATACAAATAAAAAATTCTCCTTTCCCTGACTGGTTCACTCATTCATCTGCACAAACATTTTTTAAAAGGCACAGAAAAAAGGTACACTTAACTATTGCAAATATGTCATCTTTGACATACAGTGCTGGGGCGGGGGGGCAAGCAAACTACCTAAATTTACAGGATGGAACCTGCAGAATCAACAAGCTTTTATCCTTTCCATCCTACTCTGCTTCCTCTACCTCTACCAATGGGCATATAAAAAAATCTTCAAACAACACTGCATAAACTCTGACTTATCTGCCCTGTGGGCAGGGTGGATGTACACATAATTACTAGAAATCTATAGATAGCCTGCTACCATTAAAAAGAAGCTGTGTAGAAGTGGGAAAGTAGATGGCAAAGACTTGCCTCCAGTCAGTTTTTCATCCAGTTCTTCTAAATGTTTTGACTTCACAAAAAAATATTTGATTATAAATCTATGCTATTTATATGCAGAATCTAAACATGCCAATAACAAATAGCTGTCTGTGGAAACAGTACATGACCCCTTAATATAAATATCATCTGAAGGGTACTTAGCTTTATAGATGATTTGTTAGGTGACAGGATAAAAGCACTACACGGAATTCCTCAGTTATTTGAATTTGCAACAATATGTAGAAAGTATGGATGTTATTGTAGGGGGAGTTTGAAGAGTTTATTATCTATTTGAATTGCTAATGGTTTTTAGTATAAACTAGCCTGAATCTACTGAAATAAGACTAAGTGTACCAGCAGGTACGTGGCTCAAAACTTAATTGCTGCTTTTCACTTGGTGTTTGTCTGAGCTGTATGATCACTTCCTCCATCACCAAAAATCACTACAGGATGGCTCACTGAAAAAAAAAAATAAAAAATTTAGTGATGAAGTCTCCAGCTTTCAAATTCCTAGTGTAAAATTATTAAATAATTTTTTAGGGATATAATTCATACTGCCATGGAACATAAACTAAAGCAGAACTTTCATTCTATGCATTGTCCTTAGCTGTGTTAATGGCTCTCAAACCGTGTGAAAATCTAGACAACTGTAGGCTGTTAAGACGATGATCACAGAACCACAGAATACCAGGTTGGAAGGAAACTCAAGAATCATCTGGTTGAATGTTTCTAAGTAGGAACATGGTTTAGATGAGATGGCCCAGCACCCTATCAAGATGAGTCTTAGAAAATCTTCCTGATCATCTCATTTCAACTCCACTGCATGGTCATATCTCTCTCAAGTGGCCAAACCCAAGAATAAGAGTTTTGCCTTGTGTTTTGATCTAGATGTTCCGAGATACCATAAAGTCACAGCAGAAATTGTTCCAAGAATAGCTGAATATTAACTTAATTATTTTGTAACCATGGAATGGGACAACAGTGCAACTTCGCTGTTACAATTTTATCTCTTAAATCCTGATTCTGTTGGCTGCATTCATTAGCTATAATTCATCATCCAGTCTATGTATTGATCTTCTATGCTCTGGGAGTGCCTAAAAAGAATAAGGAAGTGCATGTTACCAATATTAGGTAGAAATCCTGAATTACAAGGTTTTAGCTTTTTGACTTGTTTATTCGTATGTAGTAACTGTGAAGTCTTGAATATGGCTTTTTGCATGAGTTATCAGTTAAGATGCTTTCCTACAAAAAAGAAACAAGCAAACAAAAAATAGCTTACATCAAAGAGTCTGGTCATCATGGATAGGGCTAGGACCTCACAAATTTTGTAAGCTTTCATCTATTTTCTGGAATATTAATAAAGAACAAGAACATTCAAAGAAAAAATATAAAGTCCTTTGCTAATCCTGGATGTCTTGGTTTCATTGGACTCAAGCTAAGTTTGCAAATTATACCACCTGATTTTCAGGGATGCTTCAAGCTCCTCAAAGTCAAAAATGGACCTAATAGAGGCTCAGGCTCCTTAAGAGCCACATCAGTTGTTTTCAGAGTTTGAAATGCATATGCATCTGGATTCATTTTGGCCACAGACATTTAAAAATATGTTCTCTGCTATAAAGGTGTGTCCTGGTTTGAGCCAGGATGAAACCAATTTTCCTTTTACTGATTTTTTTTTTCCCTTCGGTAAGCTTTCTTTTAACTAACAACTGTGTGTTCTGCTAGGCTGATAAGACATTGGAATGTTTTTCTAACAACTGAGGCTTCAAGGTCACACCTTCACTCTGCCGGCTCAGACACTACGGGGAGATCTGTGACCCCCCCCATAGGAGGCTGAGTTAGACAGACAGCAAAATTGGCCAGAGATATTCTGTTCCATATATCTACGTAAGCTCAGAGGAAGGTCAGAGATCACAGAAGACAACTTCCTTCCTTCTTCTTCTCCCCTTCTCTTCCGTCCATGGCCGGTGTCCAGGGAGGACTCCGTCCATCCATCACCATTGACCCTTAAGCCCAAGCTCTCCTGACCCTCATCACTCTGCACTTTCTCCAGCAGCAGCTCCAGGATTCCTCGGGACTGTCTTAATCTCAGGGGAGTGCTGTGGGAGTTCCTGGGGGTGGGGGGAGGCAAGAGGCTTTTGCCCATACCTGAATATATCTGTATATAATTGTATATATTCTCTTACATCATTCATTAGTGTTTTAATTAAAGCTGTGTAGTTTAGTTTTCAATCCAGCCAAGTCTCTCTTTCTCTCTCTCCTTCCCTACCTGGGTGGGAGGGGGAGGGGATCGAGAGCATTGTTGTCGGACCCGAGTCAAACGGTGACAAGGTGGCAGGGCAAAACTATGTGTAGAAGGCAAACGTGGAGGGAACCAGAAGGTCTTAAGTATACCTATGTCCATAAAGGTAGGAACTCCACCATGGAGATGGACTGTGATACTCTCTACATATACAGAACATGTAGAAAATGCTGATCAGGCACTGCTAATACTTTTTGTTTTGCAGTAAACTGCTGCCACTTTTCCATCTTGACAAATTGGTTCATAAAAAGGTAATCTTTTTAGTGCACAGTGTACTCTGAGTACTGCATGATCGAGGCACTCAGAATTTATACAGAAACACCCAAGATTATTTTTTTTTCTTGAGAGGGGAGACACCCTTCACTGCAGCTCCAAGAAAATAGGCTAATGAGAGGTAGGTTTCATGTCTGTCTGCCAAGTTACGAACAGAGCCAGGAAGTATAGCACATACCTCAAATGCATTCTGGTGTGCACCTGGTGTTAGTTAATTGAGTGAAGAGTTTTTGCCTGTGGGTTAAAAGTATTTTGTGACAGAAGGTTTTTCTATTCTCTCACTATCACCCTATGCAATGAGAATGAGAACATGATTGGCCTATTTTGCAAGACTATCTGGGTCAGGACCAGGCAATGTTCAAGGTAAAAAGGGGAGTTATTTGATTTACAAAAGGTAAGTAAGCAAGTTCTAGTATACATGAAGGACAAAAGTAATTTCTTTCCCAAGTAAACCTTAAATTCTCATCAGCAGGGAAAGGGAGGGTGGATGAAGAAGGCTCATTACAGTGGTCTTATTACTGATTTCTCCAGCATGCTGTTTAGAAGTTGGTGAAGCACATTAGGTTTCCTTCTCCACTGTGTCTACACGGATCATACAGGCAAGGCTATTGGAAACATACCACACTTGTGGCTGGCAAGGGTAATAAATAAATGACAGTGTAAAGATTTCCTGGATTTAAAACATGCTAGAAATATTTAACAAATTAACTTTCACAGAAACCATATACTTTGGGTGTATTTTACAGTAAGAGAAATGGAAGCACAGAAATTTGAGGGCCATATCATGTACACTGCTCTGTGAAACAGAAGAACCTGTGCTGTGCAGAGGTTGTAAAGTTCTTTGTGGAGATGCATCATGATTTACAGGCCAAAGATAGAGAATCACATGTAGGAAGCTTAACTGTGCTACAGCTGCAAGTATACCAAAAAAAGGAAAGCTGTGACCAAGCTAAGGTAGAAGATAATGTAGTCTGTGATCTAAGGGTTGTGTTCCTACCTCATGCTGCTTTGCCAACCATGTTTATTCGTGCTCATAGAGAGGAGCAACCACTGTATTTGTGGTGCGTTCTCTTGCTGAAATCAAATTGTAAGGCAGTGAAAGATTAATCAAAGTAACAGAATACAAAATCCTTCTATTCCACCAGAAAAGGTAGAGAAGGTTATTGTTAGCAATGGAAATACAGTTTTACTAATTCTTCATTAATTGTCCAGCTCATCAGAATACCAAGACATGGAGGAACATGTTGTGAAATGAGCCTTTAGAGAACTTCAGACTTTTATTTTTTTAAACATTGTATGAGCAGGTGAACTACAGTTGCAACAATAATATCTTGCTAATAACAAGGAGCTGGGAGGGCACTAGTGGAGGAGATTTAGAAGTAAACTGTACAGATTAATTATACTAAATGCAGAGTATCTATGGGTTTACTTGAGAACAGAGGACCTTACAAGAGAGATAGGTATAGACTAGAGCTGGGCAATCACCCACCATATGAAATTTAATAAGAGCAAGTGCCAGATTCTCAACTTGGGATAGGATAATACTGCTTATATATACAAACTGAGGGACAAGAGGCTGGAGAACAGCCTTGTGGAAAGAAATCTTGGGATTTGGGTTGATGATAAGTTGAATATGAAAAAATGGTGGACTGTGGCAACCAAAAGGGCCAACCATAACCTGGAATACGCCCAGCACAGCATAGCTGGCTGATCAGGGAAGGTGATTGTTCCACCCTGCACTGCAGTGGTGCAGCCCTACCTTAAGCACTGTGTGCAGTTTTGAGCACCTTAATACAAGAAGAACATGAGACTACTAGAGTGTGTCCAGAGGAGGATGGCCAAGATGGTGAAAGTCTTACAAGGGCAAGAATCAAGAAGCAGCTGATGTTACTTGGTTTGTTCAGCTTGCAGAAGAGAAGGCTGAGGACTGATGTCATGGCAGTCTACAACTTCCTGTAGAGGGGCCGCAGGTAGGGGGAGGTGATGCTCTCCACTCTCTGGTGACCAGAAATAGGACACGAGGAAATAAAATAAAGCTGCATCAGGGGAAGCTCTGATTAGACATAAGGAAGATTCTTCACTGAAAGGGTGATCAAACACTGGAACAGGCTCCCCAGGCAAGTGGTCATGGCACCAAGCCTGTCAGTTCAAGGACTGTCTGAATTATGCTCTTAGACATATAATTTAATCTTAGGCAAAACAAAGGACCAGGGAGTTGGATTCAAGGATCTTTCTGGGTGCCTTCCAACTTGAGATATTCTGTGATTCTATGATTTTATGGAGCATTCCATGGAGCTGTGGAGCTAGTCTCAGTTATGCCTGCTTACTTCAGAAGTTCTAATAGGCTTGTGCTAAGATGAACTGCAGGTAAAATGACTTTTTTTCCCTTTTTTTAAGCTGAAAATAAGCCAGGCTCTACTGAAAGCAGCCCTGTTTGGCAAAATACATTTACTTTTGGATGGAGGTACATAGGTCAAGCACTAGAAAGACATATGCCTTCTCTATATACTTCTCTATTCTGAAAATTTGATGTAGCCTATAGTGTTGTCCAAATGAAGTTCCTTATAATTCTGTATCCTCCTTGCCTCTTTCCAATTACACTTTTGTTTTGTTTTGTTTTGTTTTGTTTACTGGGGGGTGGAAAACTGCTAAAGTCTTCAAAAATGAAGTTGTCAGGATCCTGTCAGTATGCAAATGTGAAAAGGTTGTAAGCATGCATGCTGTGATTTTAGACTGCAGTTCAGCAAGGCAGTTAAAGCGAGCAACCTAGCTTTGAGTGTCTGAGTCATCGCTTTGGAGTGACACATTTTTAAGTACTGTCTCCTACTTAATGTGTCCTTGTCACTGTACGTATTATGAACCTTCAAAAATTAATCATATTAAATTTTGCATCCCTCCTGCAATGCTTTGAAAGAAACACATTAAGCAGTTCCTCAAGCTAAGAGAGGAAGCTGTTTGTTATCTGATTTTTATTTTTTTTTTCCAGTATGTGACAAATGTGAATTATTAGAAGAAATTGTATGAGATGAAAATGCAAGGAGTTTAGTCTCAGGATCATTAGAAGAGGGACCAAAGTGTGAAACACAGTGAAGACTACACATTTAGAAGTTTGCCAGAGCATCACAGTTCTCTGTGGTCTTCTATGGCCTTAGAATTTTTTAGTGTAGGAGAATACAAACAAGCTCTGGCCATTCCCACCTGCTATAATGCTATCTTGGTGTGTCATCTTCCCATTTGTCGCTATCCACGACCTATTATATCTCCTTTTTGGAGTGTATTTAGCTTGTCAGGATCTGCTGAGAGGTCCGCACGTGGCGATTGCTTCTCGCAGAAGATCAGTGAGCTTTGGCACTGAATTTTCGAGTGAGACACTTGCTCAGTGCTTACTAATATTTCCAATAACAGCATCCAATCCCCAAATAGAATTTACGAATGCATGGCTTATTGTGGGGAAAACAAAGCAATTTGGGGCAGGAGGTTCAAAAAGGGTAATTAAAGCAATACGAGCTGTGAAATATAAGCATCAAATAACAAGAACTTGTGTCTTAATACTTATATATGGGTACACCCTGTTTACACACCTTATTTGCTTATTTATGAGAGAAGGAGGAGGAGGGATATGCCCAGTTTTAGAACCTGGGGTGGCAGGAATTCGTCTCACCACAGTGGTAGCTGCAAACAATTCAGGCAGGCTGGCAGGAATAGCTGCGGTGATGGGACAGGACGAGCTGGGTCAAGTGGGTCTGGCTGGAGCGAACTGGAACCAGGCGAGAGCTGGGACTAGGCGAGCCGGGACTCGGGCTGTAGCCGGGGACCTCAGGCTGGCAGGCACTTCTCCAAGGCACAGGTCACCCTCCAAAGCAAGCAGCAAAAGTGGCGGTGGCAGCAGCATGTGGCTTTGGCAGCAGCGGCAAAAGCGGCAGCACGCGGCAAGTGGCGGCAGCAAAAGCAGCAGGGGCATCTTCGGGACTGCGCCGAGCGAGGAGCGGCAGAAGCGGCTTTCAGTGTGAGCGGAATAGCTCTCCGAACACGAGGAGGATGAGAGAGGGAAAAGCACACTGTACTGTCTCTTTTATCCCCCCCGAGAAGGTTCAGCGCCACCTGCAGCCGCCATCTTTAAGTCAGGTATGACTGCTGACCTAAAGGGCATTTCATATTCATGTGAGGAAATATCTGGTCCTTTACACCATGTTAAGCAGGATAAAAGCTATTTTTAATAGTAGACATGCTGAAGAAAGATTTGTTATTTTAGAACTTTCAAGTCATTCTGTTTTAATTTGTGGTCTGACATTTTTATGAGGCATTGTTGAACTTGGAGGAGGAGGTTACCCTCTCTGACTGCAGCTAGCAACTTTTCCTTCAGCTTTCAAAATGGGAGGGTTATGAGATGGCTATCTATAGTAATGCAAAAATTACAATTTAAAAATATGATAAAAACTAGGAACTTTGAATTCTGCAAGAGAATGGACTTTTAAAAATTCCAAATCCAGGTTTTGCCTCCTTTCTTCAATGTGTCAGATGTAATTTTCCTATTGATCACCATCAAACAGCTTTTTGTCCCATGAACTTTTTTTCAAATAGCTCTGAACACTTATCTGTTTTGTAAAATAGATGCTCTGTCAGGAAAAAAAAAAATAGTGCAAGGTCACACAAACATCCCTGATATTTATCCGTGATATCCATTGTACTAATTCCTGAAATGAATTCTGTTGTCCAACACCATTTTTGGCTTTGACCCACTGATTTCAAATTGTGAATCATTGTTTATTTCTTAAGTACTAAGTGCTTAGCCAGTACCTTTCTCTACTGTCTTCTGTAGATTCCTTGCTGCCATTCAGTAGAGATACTCAACTCCTGCATTCATGAACTCACAAGAAATGTGTAGCAATAGCAAGTGGAAATCTAGGGTTGGCATTGTTAGCTCTCCACCTGAATTACTAAAACCCCTGAGATACCTCTGAAACTAGAATAGAAAAGAATCATTTTTTTTCTTTATGTCATCCATAACTCAGTTGCTTAAGGAGATAGTATGATAACCTACAGGAAAAAAAATAAATAAATATATAATATCCAAATGATCTAGAAGAAAGGCAGGGAAGAAGCAAGAGTAAGCAATATGCAAGAGTTCAGAGAAGCAAGAAACATAATGGAATATTGATGAAACAGTTGAAATGTTTTCAGTGCAATAGATGAGCTATGTGCTGGGGGTAGTGAATATCATCATCTTTAATTGAATTAATTGTATGAGGCACAAAGTTAGCACTTTTGAACATCTTGATCTTAGACTGCAGGTGGGAAATAGTGCAGTCCAGTAATCTGAATAAGGGGGCTCAGTCAGGATTTTAGAGCTGTTCTTGAGCCTGTGTTGATTCATCAATCAATCTGAAAAAAAGAAATCATTGTTTCTTTCTGTTTAACTTAATAGACCCTGCTAATGGATGTGTTGAATGAATGAAGTTCCAGAAGAAAACATGTTACAAGAGTATAAGGGGTTTTTTGGGTTTTTTTCATTATGAACATCATTTTGCTTTTAACGAGCTAAGCTGCAATGCCAATAGCCATATAATGCTCCTCTCATATCCCTTGTATCTTACAAAACTATTTCCATGTCTTAGAGATATTTTTCAGGGTATTATTCTCTATATAACACTAAATATTCAAGAAGCCCAGGCAAAAAAAAAAAAAAAAAAAAAAAAAAAATTAATAGGAAAATTAAAAAAAAAAAAAAAGGAGGGCATTTCTCTTGTCTTCCTCTTCCCAGAAAATAACACAGTATGTACATTAACATGCAGCTTGACAAGAGTTGTGAATAATCATGAAGGAACAAAAGAAAAGAAACAAAAGAACACTCAGGAAATCATGAAGTAGCATTCACTGGTGATCATAAAATATATGAAAGGTACTAACTTTGTACAGTTTTGAAGTGCAAGGCTAGGATTTGCATTTTTTGGGTTTGCTGAAGAATTGTGAGATTTAGCATGAATGAGTTTATGGATTTCTTTCCCACTGTTCAGCATATCTTTTAGATGCAAATGGGACAATAAACATGTCACTACAGAAGAAAACAGAACATCAGGCTTTTGGCTCTGTAACTGTTACCTTCAGATTTCCTCACTCAGCCAAATAATTATTTCTGTTTCTTCAGCACAGATGTACAAGTGATATCGGAAAGCACAATAAACCAAACCAAAACACAACAAAAAATACTGCTGTGGAAGTAGTCCCCCTCATCTTCAATGAATGGCTTTTTTTTTTTTTTTTAGTAGGAATAATGACTCACACTAACTTTATGAGAAAAGCTGAGGGTTTTTTTTTGTAAAATGGGAGTGACATAGGTTTCAAATTTCTCTATCAGAAATCTAGATTAGTTTGAACAATATTTAGTAATGCATTTGGAAAGCCAGTCAATAGTTTTTCATATATAAAGATATACAGTGAGTGATTTTTATCATGTAAATATCAGAAAAAAGCAGAGTTAAATAACTCATCAGCTCTTTCAAATATAAGAAAACCTGAATTATGCTAATGTATTATACTGTACTGACAATCAAGGCACTGAATTTCTTTTTACTACAGCCTATTTTACTACAGCCCATATTTTATTCTTCCTGTGCAGTTTTACCCTATTTTCCTCAGCAATGTTTCAAATAACTGCCTAAAAAAAGTGTTTTTCTGCTTGACAGTGTACTTTTATCTCCATGATTTCTTATGCATTTGACCTTTGTAGAAGATGTATTGGGGCTTAATTCTTCTGTGGGTGTTTACTTACCAGGGACTCAGACTGAGATGCACACAACCAAGTTTACATAAGCTGAAGGGTCATTAGGATATAATGACTTTCAGTCAGTACTATCTGAGGCTGATTTTGAAGCAGTACCCTAAGGGTCAAAGGCTTTGACTCGTATTTCCTTTTTCCCTCTCCTTAGCAACTTACCAGACTTTTATCTTGTTATCAGCAGCTGTTTAAATAAAGAAATGAAGACACATGTTTATTTCCTTTGAAAGAAGAAGTAAGAAATATTGTGAGATGGTGTTTTCTTGAAGACACTTTTGAAAAGTTAGCAAAATCACCTTGTGCAGTTTTTTATCAGTTTTCATTTAATAGTGTTGAAGATAATTATAAGTTACTGCATATAGAGTTATTGTATTTAATAAACATTAAGGGTCCCTTCCATTTATTAATGAACAGAAGCAAAAAATATTATCTAATACAGCTCAGTTTGTGTGACTTAGTTTGATTTTCAGTTTCTTACAGGGTCAGGAAGAGACTATGAATCTGAACTCTTTCAGATAACACCAGCAAATATGTTTTTTTTGGTGGTCTGATGATTTTTCAGACTTATTTTTGTGTAATTAGAAAATCATTAAAATTATTTTCCTTTGCCGAAATAGAGCAGGGAAAAAAACAACTATTAGTGCTGAAACTAAATCATAAGTTGTTTCTAATTGTTAGTGCTTTTCTGTTTTTAACTTAGAGGCCAAGAGCTCAATGAACCAATGAACAGGTTTATCAGGATATCTAATGAACTTGAAAGTTGCTTTTCGTGAATGTAATAGTGATCATCTCATTACCTGCAACATGATTCGTAGTTTCTCTGTAATATGAAAAGACTGAAGAGAAATAATGAAATTTTAAAGAAATATATTTTTTCGAAGGAGGAAAATAATCAAACCAAAAAAAAAAACCTCTCAAAAGTCAGGCTTGGCCCTGCTTAGCTAGAGACCAGATCCAGAAAAACTGCCCCCAGTTCATGAGAGGAAATACCTGATTTACAAATTCTTATGCTGCAAGGCACATGAATTAAATCATTGGAGAGTAGAACTAAATCTAGGATTTTCTAATAATGAATCAAACAAAATATCATGTATACTAAAAAATGTTGATGTGCCTTTTTTTATAAGTTATTCAAAGCAGTGGTCTAAAAGTGGAATTTCCAGATTTGTAACAAGTTGTCACTAATAGAAGGAGAACTAAGTCCCTGCATACAAGTGGCTTCTCACCTGCTAAAATTCTCCTAAAATCATACTCTCTTCTGTGTTCCTGTTCTTACTATCTATCCCATTTCCTTGCATAATTCTTACTTTCTGTGTGCCATATGTACACCCACAACTGGTGTCCAGCATCATCTCTTTAATCTCTCTTTGGCTTGTGTCCTAGTTTCCCTGAAGTAGCTCTCACCTGAGAAATTAAAATAAACTGAAAGATTAAAGGGATGCTTCAAAGAAAGTGTGTGTTCATTTCTTTCTAGAAACTGATAGGAAGTATATTGAGCATTACTATGATATACATTTGCAATACAATTTTTCCTGTCTACTTTGCAAAGATGTCCACATACTGCAAGTATCCAATGATGGATACAAATACCAAAACTTTAAAATTAATACATTCATTGATCCTTTTCCATGCTGTACTTGAACTCTTTCTTGAAAATGTGCTAGTTAAGAGTTCTGTTCCTAATTGATCCAGGAACATTTTAACTAACACTGACATTAGGCCAGAATCATTGCAGAGACTTAAAGAAAGTATGATTAAACTTACAGATCTCTCTGTCTAACTGGAGAGTGGACTTAACTTCAGATAAAAATCTAATAGCTTTCACTGCAGACAACAATAATTTGCAATGGTTGATTATATATTTTATTTTTTTTTGTGAGAGGGGAACTACTTTAATAGTCAGATATGAAAATATATTCCCCAAATTTCCGCAATATATTAATTCAAAGTGCTAATTTCTAAAATTTGTTTATATACCTTATATAATGGATGTGACAAGTTCCTTTTATATCCATATTTATTTTGTAAGAAATTCTGTGCTCACAGGTCAAGAAGGAAGAAAAATGTATGAAAGCAAGCTTTAGTGCATTGGAAATAATTTCCTAATATTTTTATATAAAATATCATCATTCCATCCATGACAACAGTTAGTGCATTTATACAATTAAAAAGCCCATCTGAGCTGCAAAATCTAAGAAACTCAGAAAGAGTTAGAGAAAGCCTTCTTCTTGAATGGGGAGCATTCAAAGAAGTTCACAGCTCTTTAAAACAGTGCCATATCAATAAGTAAAATAATAAGTATCGTCGGGGAAAACTGACTTTAGAATGTGTTTTGTCTTGCCAGAGGTACAGATGCCATCTGAACGAGTTATATTCCGATTTTTACTATTTACCATGTAAACTCTAAGGTCCAATTAGGATCTCTACACATATGTATGCATCTCTACACATATGGGCAACATACTACTGATTTGTACCTGATATTAACAATTTACAAATGACATGTTCTTTCTTTTGAAACTCAGTGCAAGTCAGTCTCGCTTTTCTTTTTCTCAAACACTGCCATTCCATAAACTGCTGTCATGGTTCTTTGTCTCTGTCTCCTGGCTGGCTCACCAATAATGTCGTGGTTTGGGCCCAACACGACAACAAAGGAACAGCCCCATGGCTGCTCACTCAACTCCCCCCACACACATACTCTTGGATGAGGACAAAGCTCATGGGTTGAGACAAAGGACAAGGAGGGTTCTTCACTGATTAAGGTCCCAGGCAAAATTAATTTCACACTAATCAAACACATACATGACACAGACAACACAAAGAGCAGGGCTTCCATATGTCACCCCACCTCTCTATTCTTCCCAGGCCCAAAACACTTTGTTCCTGGTTTCTCTCCCCTCCTTCCCCCCACTGGGACAGGGGATGGGATTTAGAGTCAGTTCACAGGCTGGTGGTTCCTGCTGTTCCCTCCTCCTCAGGAAGAAGGATTCCTTACAGTCCTTCCCTGCTTCCTCATTGGGTCTCTCCCATGGGAGAGGGTCCTCCATCAACTTCTCCTTCATGAGTCCTTCCCACGAGGTCTGGAACAAGATGCTTCTCAGAGTCATGGGCTGCTTCGGGAACAGCCACCTCCCTTGGTGCTGGGGGCTTTCAAAGCTGTGCAATCAGAGTCCACAGGCAGCAAATCCTCTGGCCACAAAATCCAAGTCCACTGGCCAAGTCCACCCCTCCTGGTGCCTTCAGGGAATGTTCCACCACATTTATCCATGAGTGCAGGGGGACAGCTGCCATCTTGCAATGGGTTGCAGGGAAACTTCTGCTCAGGCACCTTTTCCCATTCTTTCTCACCAACTGCCAGCACCACTCTCCTTCCCCAGTACAGCTCTTCTCTCTCAAGTCCTTCTAGTTCTAGGTGTTATAACTGTTGGTTTGTATGTTAATCGCTGAGGCGTGTCTATTGTCCCTCTACTGGCGCCTTGGCTGGGTTTGGAGCAGGGGGAGGTTCTCAGCTTCTTACTGGAGCCACTCCTGACACCCTTCCCCCACTACCAAAAAAAACAACAAACCCAACCAAAACAATTGCCATTCATTAGCTGGTGGGTTTTTTTCCAAAAATCTTCTTTTGATCTTGTTAAAGTCTGTCCTTATTTTGCAAGCAATTTCTGAGGCTTGTGATTCTCAAAGTCACTCTATCCCTAAGCCTCCAGGTATCCTAGTTACTTTGACAGAATAAGCTCTTGAATGTACCATACTAGAGAATTTTGGGTGAGTGTCCTGTCCCTTCTTATGAAGAACAATTCATTTTTCCAGGCTCAAAAACTGTAAACATCTTCTTAAAACTAATATCCAGAAGTGACTAGTTTGGTTTATTAATCTATAAAATTTGGCTTCGTTTCAGCAGAGACTCCATTAGCAAATGTTATTTGATGTGCTTCTAAGTCCCTGAACACAGAGAGTCTTTTCAAGCTTGTCTTGTAAATTGCAGCATAGAGAAACGAATACTGACTGCATTTATTACCCACATTATTGGCCAATTTGTCAGTTGCTACTGAAACCAGTTGCTTCTTCTGCCAGACAAAAAAAAAAGGAATCCCACAACAGGAGCAAAGGGAGAAGATAAGAAGTGACTTGTATTTCTACCTTATCAGGTTATGAGACAAGGAAGGAAAAGGAAAAAAGGAAAATTAAATAATTAATGTATTAACAATTTCATTCTCTTTCGTATTTCCACCCACCTCTGTGTGCATATGTCCCTTTAGTGATGATGCCACCGGAGCCTTCCCTCAGTGTTTGAAAAATTGAATGTGATTATTAGTTACAGATAGGTATTAACCACTCATTATTTTCTACCAAAATTACTACTCCGCAAGCTAAAATGAAAAGAGATCTCAGGTATCAACTCAACAGTTGATGAAACATTAAAAAGAAAACACAACCAAGCAGCTCAGTAGCCTCAGTGTTAAACCTCAATTATGTCTCTGGCATCTCATACTAATAGAGCTTGTTTCTATGAAAAAGGCAGTTCACTTACTTGTTATTTTATCTGGCACTGCTCACTGCACAAAAATCAATCTTCAATTCCTTTTAATGTTTAGCACTAAATCTAGAAAGCAAAACAAAGCATATGAGTCTTGCATTTATTATGGCAGCCTCTTGTATTTGGCTTCAGGGCAACCTTCTAATCAGGGGAATGAATAAACAGTCATTGACTTAGTTTCAGGGAACATGGGAGACAGCTCAATCTTCCTGAAGGCCAGTGTAGAGAAGGGGCCTCCAAATCATAAATCAAAACACTATCAGCCTGTTAATTTAGCCTGGCAATTATTAAGATGTTAAAGCATTTGTACTACTGTGTTTATTGATGGAGGCTGCGGGACAAATGCAAACTTCTTTAAATCTTTACCTTCACAGAAAATGGAAGTATCTTATAAGCAATATAACATTTTAAAGGACAGATTTTCTGTTAATTTGCTCATTGGCCTCTCTCCATCTAAAAGCTGTAGAAGCTTTTAGAACCTTACATGAACTTGTACATGAACAAATGCACATGTATTTTTTCTGCATGTAAATTATCCTAAATAGGCATTAAAAGTGCATAATAGGAGAAAATGTTATTTCATACCTTTAATGGAGTGATTCACTGGATAGTTACAGAATTATATTTCCTCTTATTCCTACTTTTTTTTTTTTTTAATGAATCTTAACTGCTGTGATCCCTTCAAAAAGAGTGGGAAAATCCACATAACTTTTCCTTTAGGCTGTTCCAAGGAGATCTGATTGTGATCACAGACTTTCTGAATCAACTTCTTGAATCAGTACTCTGATCACTAGTCCTTCCTTCCTTCCTTCCTTCCTTCCTTCCGTCCTTCCTTCCTTCCTTCCTTCCTTCCGTCCTTCCTTCCTTCCTTCCTTCCTTCCGTCCTTCCTTCCTTCCTTCCTTCCTTCCGTCCTTCCTTCCTTCCTTCCTTCCTTCCGTCCTTCCTTCCTTCCTTCCTTCCTTCCGTCCTTCCTTCCTTCCTTCCTTCCTTCCGTCCTTCCTTCCTTCCTTCCTTCCTTCCGTCCTTCCTTCCTTCCTTCCTTCCTTCCGTCCTTCCTTCCTTCCTTCCTTCCTTCCGTCCTTCCTTCCTTCCTTCCTTCCTTCCGTCCTTCCTTCCTTCCTTCCTTCCTTCCGTCCTTCCTTCCTTCCTTCCTTCCTTCCGTCCTTCCTTCCTTCCTTCCTTCCTTCCGTCCTTCCTTCCTTCCTTCCTTCCTTCCGTCCTTCCTTCCTTCCTTCCTTCCTTCCGTCCTTCCTTCCTTCCTTCCTTCCTTCCGTCCTTCCTTCCTTCCTTCCTTCCTTCCGTCCTTCCTTCCTTCCTTCCTTCCTTCCGTCCTTCCTTCCTTCCTTCCTTCCTTCCGTCCTTCCTTCCTTCCTTCCTTCCTTCCGTCCTTCCTTCCTTCCTTCCTTCCTTCCGTCCTTCCTTCCTTCCTTCCTTCCTTCCGTCCTTCCTTCCTTCCTTCCTTCCTTCCGTCCTTCCTTCCTTCCTTCCTTCCTTCCGTCCTTCCTTCCTTCCTTCCTTCCTTCCGTCCTTCCTTCCTTCCTTCCTTCCTTCCGTCCTTCCTTCCTTCCTTCCTTCCTTCCGTCCTTCCTTCCTTCCTTCCTTCCTTCCGTCCTTCCTTCCTTCCTTCCTTCCTTCCGTCCTTCCTTCCTTCCTTCCTTCCTTCCCTCCTTCCTTCCTTCCTTCCCTCCGTCCTTCCCTCCTTCCTTCCTATTACATTTCCTTTCTTTCTCTCTCTCTAAAGTTAAAAAGGTGAAGTTTTTCAAACACATCCTCCTAAAATAAAAATGTTCAGACTTTTCCATTGTTTATGCCATCTTTGTAACAAAAAGATGACTAAATGAGGCAACTAATATTTCAAATACATTAAATAATTTCAGTTGTCACCAAAAATATATTGTCATTTTGTTGTTTTTTTTTAAATTCCAGAAACTATAATCCGAGATAGGTTGGCCAATTTATCAACATTTCCTGTATTTTAAATGATACAGAAAACATGAGTCAAAGCAAGATAATTAAAAAAGGAGAAAAAAAAAATAGAAAAAAAAAAAATAGATGGAAGACACCTGGTTAGCAGAATTTATAGTTTAGCTCTCTTGGCTGTACCAATTGCTTAGAACATTCATTTGTCCTTTAAAGGATTAATGTGTTTAATTTAGTTTATGAAGTAATTCCTTAAAGGCTGAATCTGTATCTGACAGAATAACAAATGCTTGGGAAAGGAAAAGAAACAACATAGCCTCACCCTAAACCCGCTTTCCTGGCTTTTTTCCCACAATAAAACCTCCTGAGATAGTTTCAGAATAACAGGTTGTTCCCTCCATTATATTTGCTCCTTTTTCAAACATGTATATAAAAAAATAGTGAAGCTTAAATAATGTTCTCTGCGATTAGCAGAGTCCTCTCTAAAACCTGAAAACAGAATAAATATAGTAACTGTAAATGATAAATTTCTAACATCATCTACTGTTGGATCTCTCAGTGCCTTCCTTGACTGGTCTTGTCTTTGCACAGGTATTGATGACAATACCTTCATGTACACTGCTAATAAGGCTTCCTGAAGGATTCTCAACCTCTCAACTTTTGATGGAAATTATTAAACACCATCATTGATGCCTCCAAATGCTGAGAACAGCTTGTCTCTTAAACACTTTGCAAGTGCCTGTGCTTAGAATGACCTTAATATTATCAAACGAATATATAACATTCTCCTAAGTACAAGCTTTTAAAAAGAGTTGACTTCAGGCCTAGAAGACGAATTTTAAGTCACTATTTCTTCAATGTTTTAAAGCTGAACCTCAAGCAAATAAATTCACTGCCAATTATCCCACTATTCCTAAGCTTACCCTCAAAGAACCAACTAAAATGTAACTTACAATATTTGTTATCTGAAGGTGATCTGAAAAGAAATCTTAATTTTCTTGTTGTGAAATTAGGTGAAAAGGAATTTAATTACTGCATGTTAATAAGTTACTATTATTGTTTTGAGGTGTGGTGGTCATTTTAGCCACCCTTCCTGGAGCTAAAAAAAATAAAGCAATACTCATAACTAAAAACTGTAAATATTACCTAATTTATTAATTTGTATTTCAAATATTTAAATCAAAAACTGTATGTTTTGTCCCAAGGGCATTCTGTTTGTCATTGCTTGCCCTTGATAATTTTTGTCTTTTATCAGAGAATGGAGGTGCATATTACTAGAGACAGCATCCATACTTTTTCCCTTGACCCAGCTATAAACATACCTTTAAATTATCATGCTGTCACTTATTTTCTCTTTGAAACTGTAAAAACCAGGATGAGAACTGGAATTGCATCATTACGTATTAGAAAATTCTCAGGCTTTTTCTGACAGACGGCAGTTCAGATTCTGATAGTTGAGGGTTTTTCTTTTGGTTATTTTGCAGGAAACATTTTCATTCAAAATGGTATGAACACAGTTTTAGAAGTTTGTCACTCTCCAAGACAACATCGTGGATGTTTGGTATTTTTTTTTAAAGACACATCCAGTTGTTTTGCTGCCTTGGTAAGAAAATTAACTGATATAGTGGCAATTTACCTTAGCTGAAGATTATTCCTTTGATTTTGAAACTTTAGCTCCTGGAGTAAGAATATGATTTTGCTTGTTATTTGCACGTTATCATTAATAACTTACCTATATAAAGAAAAAAAAATAAATGAATACAAATAGTTTGTTGTTATACAGAGACATGATTTAAGAGGCATCTTTAAGCCAGAATAAAACTAATAAAATGCTCTGCAGTTTACTAGTGTACTGGAATGATTTCACAGTAACAGGTGGGAGCTGAAGATTTTGTTTTCCTTGGGGTCTGTAAAAACTCCTAAGTAGATTAAAAGGAGGAAAAATAAAATGATACATTCTAATACATTTACTCTTTTAAACTGTCTGTTTTTAGAAACTAAGCTTTTTTCCTTCTGTTGACTAATGTCCTTGGGAAGATAAACACTTCATCCACATTTTCTTTGGGGGGTGTGTGTGTCTGTGTCCCTATTCATTGATCCTTTATTTTATCTTATATCTTGATTATTTTAACTTCTCAGCATTCAGAGGCATTTAGTGTTACAGGATCCGTTCAGAAAAAAAAAAAAAAAAAAAAAAAAAAAGACTGTCTTCTATCTAATTTTTTAACACAAGCACTTATTGTTCTCTGATTTGCGTATTTGTGCCCTCAAGATTAGCAGGCCTACAGTCTCCTATGCAAAGATTTGCTTTAAACCCAGGAAGTTTCTGTGCAAAAAATTGTAACAAAAAGGTGGGTTGAAGATTAAATAATGCATTCATCTGTTAGGTAAAATCTTTTCTATGCCTCTTGAACAGGTACATACATATGCATCAGTTTCTGTTTTTCCTTCGGATCCCTAAAGAGTTGGAACATAATGACAAAGTACCTTTCTTAGACCTTTATGTTCTAGGATTGAAAAAGTTTTTCACACACCAGGTAGATCTGGAGCTGAAAAGTCAGCTATTCAGAAAGATCAAGTCTATTTCATGAGAGATATTCTTACCTGCAGTTTTTGTGCGTTAAACTGTGTTCATTATCACTACTCCGGCCTTTTTCCTGTTAAGGAAAATTGCTGAATTAATATCTTAGATTATATTTCTCATTTAAAAAAAAAAAAAAAAAAAAATTTTAAAATGTATACAAAAATAGAGCATAAAACCTTATTTTTTTGGAACAGCATTTGGAGGTCCTGGGTATTAAAGCTAAACTCTATAATGTAAACCAAGCAAAAACTTTGGTAATGTTCTGATCCAATGAATGGAACAAAATTGACTTTGAAAATCCCCTTTGATAACCCAAATAATAGGCATGTTGACTCATTCAGAAGGGTCTGTAAATAGTATATACAAAAATAGAGCATAAAACCTTATTTTTTTGGAACAGCATTTGGAGGTCCTGGGTATTAAAGCTAAACTCTATAATGTAAACCAAGCAAAAACTTTGGTAATGTTCTGATCCAATGAATGGAACAAAATTGACTTTGAAAATCCCCTTTGATAACCCAAATAATAGGCATGTTGACTCATTCAGAAGGGTCTGTAAATAGTAGATCAATATATATCAGATTTTGTTAGCTAGAACAGTACATTTATTCTTGCTACCACAAGTATACATAATCTTTTTTGGTTTTATAGAAAGTAATATGTAAAGTAGTAACATAATATTAATTGTTTCCAAAGCAGTCTGTTTGGAAGTAAGCAACCATCTGGAGATCTCAGAACCTTAAAATACAGGATTCTTTTAGTATGTTTTGTAGAACATGTTCCTGTGTTCAGCTAGGGTCACCTGTCAGGCTCCACATCTGTGTGTAGAAGAGAAGACCCTGGAAATCTACAGCACATTTTGTCCTCATAATGTGATTAAATCAAAAGAAACAGGGGGGGAGGTAAGGGAAATAATAATAAAAATAATAACAATAATAATAATATTTTAATTATTGTATTAATAATATATAAGTACTCATATATTGATGCATATTAATATATGAATGCACATAATTTAATTGAATATGTACTAATGTATGTAATGGCATATATCAGTATGCATATATTATTAATACGTATATTGATATTTATATCAACGACAACATATAGTTATTCTATTAATGATTACTCTTAATAATTATTTGTTATTTTTATTTATTATTCTTTATTATTACTTTTATTTAAAAAACAGCCATTAAAACCTGTCCTGATTTATCTGTCAGAAATAGTAACAACATTCAGTGTGGTCTAGTAATCAAAAAGCAGAAAAGCTCTATAAACTCTGGTGGAAGGTTCAGTGAAATGCCTGTGGAAGGACTTGCTTGAGTTAGGAAACAAGCTGTTGTCTTGAGATATCTGCTGTAAAGAGATCCATTTACTTAAGTGTATTTCAGTCTATAGCCCTACCAAGGGCAACTGTGATAGTAGTTTGGATGTCAGATAGCTCAGTGCCAATACTAGAAGACAGATATAAAGGGGCACTTGGATCTTAAAGATCACCTGTCTAATGGAAGCTATCTGACAATTTCACAGGAGGGTGGCCTGTGAAAAGCAAAGTCCCCACTCATTTTTTCAGGACTTCGATCCTGTCAGGGTTGGTAAAAACTCACAGCAAAAGTCAGTGGATACTGACTTTGACCACCCTTTCTTCAGAGTCTGAATAAAAGGTTTTGATATCTAAGACTGTCAGTTCCCATCTCTATGGTTACTAATTACAGGAAACAAACATACATTAACTTTTAAGACACAATCAATTCAAAGCTGGGCATTCTCTTTCTCACTTTTTTTTTTTTTTTTTTTTTTTTAAATCTCCCAGTCCTCTCACCCCATAAAAGACTTGATAATGGAGAACCTTGTTCTGACAAACACTAAAAAGGTCTCCTTCACTTACATGTGCAAATCTTTATCTAAATCAGTTTTTTACTCCATCTTCCATGCCCATCTGCCTTCTTTATGATCTAGATGCCCTTTTTCATAACACTATCAATGTGATAACTATGTTCATTTTTTTTTAATAATCAGAGAAATGTTTCTGCTTGAGTTTCTTATTTTCTTATATTTTCATCTGTTGCTCAAAGACTTATCTTAAAAACTTGAAAAGGTCATTCAGCCCCCAGACAGTCGATTGTCCTCTTAATTCTTCCAGAGAAGCTTCGTTAGGACAAAAAAGAAATCTACTCCACAGTTCCTTGTGGAAGTATCAGAACAGGAATGGAAGACAAGTCACTCACTGTCCAATACCCATTTAACTCTTGATAGATAACAGAGACTCAATATTAAGTGGAAGGTTTTCATGTTTAGCAGTATTGCCTGTTGTTCTGCTCCAAACCCTAGCCTTACCAATACTGCTCTTCTGTAGAAGTTCTGGAGATAATTTTACAGCATTTAAACAAGGAAACAAGCATAAAGAAAACTCTTTTAATAGTGTTACAAAATAAGAGGGGAGGGAAGCAAAAAATAAGATAATAAAATAAATGTTTCTATTAGATTCAGAATGTATATATTCATATAGTAATTTCTATAGAACTACATTCTATTATTCCTTAATTTATTTGCTGTGTGGGAGGGATTTTCCTTTAAAATAATGAGAAATAAACTAAGGCAAGATGTAAAGACAGTTAAAGACAGTTACTAGACCACACTGAATGTGGACTTCCTGGTCCACAGTGCTCACTGACTTAATCTTAGGAAAAGATACTTTCTGTGGTGCAAGATGATAGTAATTTAACAGAGACCTGGGAAAAACAAACAAACAAACAAACAAACAAACAAACAAACAAACAGTATTATATTTCAAGATTACTTCCTCTAGTTCATTACAGTGCTCCATAGAACCACCTGTTTCCCTAGTGCAAATGTACAAAATACTTTTTGGCTCACTTGGGTTGTTCAATGTTCTGCTTCCAGAGGTCTCAAAAGATACTGATTCTGTGTATGCAAGGCCTTTGACAAGGTTTCCCACAGTATTCTCCTAGAGAAACTGGCTGCTCATGGTTTGAATGTGCATACACTTTACTGGATAAAAAACTGGTTAGATGGCTGGGTCCAAAGAGTTATGTTCAATGGAGTTAAATCCAGTTTGGGGCTGGTCATGAGTGGCGTTCCCCAAGGCTCAGTGCTGGGGCTGCTCCTGTTTAACATCTTTATTGATGATTTGGATAAAGGGATAGAGCGAACCCTCAGTAAGTTTGCAGATGTCACTAAATTTGATGGGAGCGTCGATCTACTTGAGGGCAGGGAGGCTCTGCAGAGGGATCTGGACAGGGTTGACAGATGGGCGAAGGCCAACAGCATTAATTTCAATAAGGCCAAATGTCAGGTCCTGCACTTTGGCCACAACAACCCACAGCAGCGCTGCAGGCTTGGGGAGGCATGGCTGCAGAGCTGTCTGGCAGGGAGGGACCTGGATTGACAGCTGGATGAACATGAGCCAGCAGTGTGCCCAGGTCGCCAGGAAAGCCAAACAGCCTGGCCTGCATCAGGAATAATGTGACCAGCAGGAGCAGGGAGGTGATCCTGCCCCTATACTTGGCCTTGGTGAGGCTGCACCTCGAGAACTGTGTGCAGTTTTGGGCATTGCATGATAGGAAGGACATTGAGATGCTGGAGAGGGTGCAGAGAAGGGCAACTAGGCTGATTAGGGGTCTGGAGAACAGGTCTCATGAGGAGAGGCTGAGGGAGCTGGCACTGTTCAGCCTAGAGAAGTGGAAGCTGAAGGCAGATCTCATTGCTCTCTACAACTACCAGAAAGGAAATTGTAGTGAGGTGAGTATTGGCCTCTTCTCCCTAGTGACTAGCAACAGGACGAGAGGAGATGGGGTCAAGTTGCATCAGGGGAGGTTCAGATTGGATGATAGGAAAAATTTCTTCACAGAAAATGTAGAGAGACATTGGACCAGGCTGGCCAGGGAGGTGGTGGAGGCACTGTCTCTGGAGATGTTAAAAAAGCAGGTAGACATGGTATTTTGGGAGATGGTTTAGTGGTCATGGGGGTGTAGGGCTGATGTTTGAACTTGATGATCTTGAAGGTCTTTTGCCACCTTCATGACTCTGTGGTTCTATTTACAAGGCTGTTATTGAGAAAAGCTAAAACTGGCATGAAGTGATACTATAGTAGAAATTAACAGAGGTTTAGTTAGAGTTTATTTTTGTCTTATTTCTAACATGCTAAAATTTGAATAATATTGAATAAAAAGGTAATCAAAAGTTTGCATATACTGATCATATCCTTGCAGAATGAATGCTCCTGTTACGATGGCATTCACTAAAGTGAACATCCATATTTCTTAAAGACAGATTTTATTCTATATTTTATAGGAAACATGGTTTAAGATAGCATCTGCTAATACAAAAAAAAAAATTATAAAAAAGATTTTCCCTAATCTGTCAAATACATGTTTCTGTTATAGAAGTAGTAGTTTATTAGCTGTTTATGATGTTTGTGTGCTTTGAAATGAAGAAAGTTTCTCATGAAGAATTCCATGCTATAGTCAAAGCAATATAAAAACTTAGCTATAGTTAGCCATGACTAAGCTATTGAGCTATATGTTTATGTTCATTACTTTGGTCTCTGTTTTCAATGGACTGTTCAGATATATTATCCAGAAGACTATTGCTTAAACCTTCCCTTAGATGAAGGTAAGCCTGAATATACATAAGCCTATCCTGTTACACTTGGAAATACTTTGGCCCCTGTGCTACCAGCTGCTGAATAATTCTAGTGTTAAGAATAAAGAATCTTAGTTGACTTTACTCTCAGATTATTTCTTGGAATGATTATATTTATTTATCTATTTATATTTATTATCTATACATTGAACTGTGAGCCCATAAAATGTTATTTAGAAGATATGAACAGGTTTATCTCATGTGGTAAAGCACAGTGCATAACATATCTACTGCATATACTACTGTGTAGTATTAGAAGCCAAGCTTCTAATGATTTAACTTGGAATGCTATGATATGTGTCTACACACACGTTATCAGGTTTAGTTATTCTTGACTTTGCATTTTATATGGTACACAAGTGCACCATGATTTAAATTCCCATACACAGGAGAAGATTCAAGAAGAAAGGTACTGGAGCTTAGAATATGTGACACTAGATTCTCAGACATGGTATTTCAAACATTATTGCATTTTCAGCCCTTTAGACCCAGTTTTTAAAAAATGTGTTAAATACTTAACCACAGCCATATTCACTGCATGGAAATTAATTTCTGTTGATTTTGGGTTGTTAGACAGCCAGTTTATTCCAAGAGTCATCGTAATCTACTATCTCCACTTACATTTTAGGATTTTGTTTTGCAGCTGCATGGATTCTACTTATTTTCTGAAGACAGATTATGTTGTTGCTTCTTGATTTACATAAAGTAATAAGGGTCTTCTTATTGCCTTAATGGAAACAGAATCAGATAATAAGAAAAAAAATAATAATTATGTGACACACTAATAGCACTGACACCTTTCTACATCCTGTGTCTCAAGTTCTTGCTTGCTGTCAGGGTCTCAGATGTTGATGTCACTGCATTTGTCTCCTATTAAATCTCCTGCTCTACTTTTATTGATCTGGAGACAGAAACTTACTGCTTCTGATAACAGAATTATCTGCTGATTCAGCAATGAGGACTAGAGCTAAATGAGTTCTGGGACGTAACCTATCCTATACAACTCCAGTTCAAGTTAAGTGTTTTAAAAGAAAATAGCTGGCTGGATGCTTACAGAACTGTAAACTAAGTGGCTTAATTTCTTATATGAAAACAGGATATTATTCCAGCTTTTAACCAGTGCTAACTATAAAAGTAAATATATAATTACCCACCTTCCACAATGTTCTTTGTTTATTTTTTCTCTCTAATTGCTTTTGTATTTAGAGAATATTAAGCCTTTATGTTAATTATCTGCAATCTTTCTTATATTTTTGAGTTCTGAATGATGCTTCATCCAAATACATGAGCATAGCTAACCGACAAACTGCTCATTTTGCAACATTTATGTTCTCAAAAAAAACCAATTCTGTTTCCACCATGCTATGGTATGCTATGTCTTATTGTTTAGGGCTTCTGAAATAACAGTTGACTTAATCTTTTTGAAGAATCTGTGTTGGCACAGCCTATTTTCCTTCAAGAACAGCACAAATTTTGTGAAACCTCCATGTATAAACAACAGTCCTGATCTACTGTTTTTTCTGATCATACCTCAGTATTTGCTAAGAATACAGGCAAAAGTTCATCGGTCTCATCCTTGCTAAAACTGACTGTTGCTGTAAACCACGTTCAATTTTATAACTGAGCCAGGGTAAGCCATGTTATTTTGCCATGTGTGAACAGCCATATAAAACCAGAGTTCAACTGACATTGTTTTCCCTTAAAAATTTCTGTCTTGGCAAGAAGCTGATGCAATCTGGATGCAATTCACAATCTAAGGCCCATTCTTTGGAATTTACATTTTCTAATGTTAAAAATAAAGTAAAAATAATCTTTCTCCTTCACTTTTTGACCAAGTTTGTAAGAACTGTCTTTGGAAGATAACGTCATCTCCTGCAGAAGTTTCTAGAGATACATGCCTCCTTTAGAGAAAGTGTAATTGCTTTGCCAGAATTTCAGAATTTATCTTATTTGTTCCTTTGTGCTTTGTGCAGAAAATAGAAAGAAAAGATTTTGGAGTCACATTGGAGATGTGTCTTGATAAATGTTCTCAGTTGAAGTCAACACAGGTTACAATAGATTATGGAAAGATTAGTGGGAATGGGCCTCTACCCATAGCATTTTAACAACACAGCTGAGAACTCTTAAAATATTATCTGTCTTAAAATGCAAGGATATTAATTTAAGAAATAACATTTTAAATGGTAAAATGATGGGTCAGACCTGGAAACTTGCTATCAGAATCTCCCTAAACTTATCTGAAATAAATATTGTTCATTTTGCTTGTAAGCTTTCTCTCTTTTTGTTCCAAATAGTTTATGCTCATGGAATTCAGCTTTCATGAAAATCTAGCAAAGCTTTATCTCTAATTTCAAAGCAGACAAGATTTCATCTTGGTATGCCAGCATAAGGGACTATTCAGCCTGAGAAACAGCAAATCGATTTGGTCATAGAATAAAATAAACTCCTGGGTTTTAGTTTCCTTTGGCCATCTATAATGCTTTCTTGTGCTGCAAAGGTACAATTAGAAGTTGTCAAAGACCACACAAAATTTTTTAAAAACAGCCAGATAAAGGATGCCTTCAACAGGTATAAAATGAGTTACAAGGACAACATATGTTATAATTCATAAGTGAAGGAGTTAAAACCCACAGTGCTTTTGTACAGTGAGTAGTTCAGCTCTGCATTTTCTTGGCAAACTGCCTCTCCTTCTCTTTAACAACATTAAATTCATATGTTTATTTTAAATATACATATTTTCTACAATTTAGAAAGAAGTCTCTCATTTATTTACCTAAACTAAGGCAGTAAAATTGATATACCTTATAGGGTTCTTTATTCTAACGTTCTTTTTTCTCTGGTTTAAGGCTACTGTAGTTTGGCTTTCAAACTTTGCATCCTGTTATAAGCTTACAGTCATCCTTTTATTCATCTCCTTGAACTCCTCTTCTCCTTTTCAAATTGAATATGGTGATTATGAAAGGCCCTAAGCTGCAAATTGAGCAGTTTAAACAGTAAAACAGGTAAAGCAAAATCAGAGTAAAGGAATTATTCCTATATTTGGAAGTATTGACAATGTGCTTCAAACAAGATCTAGGTGGTAATGAACAAGTTAAAGTTCTATGGTCATTATTGTTATTGGCCTTTCTTGGATAGCATTATCAGCTACACCAAAAATGAATTGTAATATTATTTGTGATACTGGTTTTCAAAGGCTAAGATTTATTCCTATTGGATTCAGAGCATCAATCAAACTCGCAAAACGTTAGATGATAAGACCCAGCTTACAACATCCAGCCTCTTATTAATTCTGAAAGTTCACACACATTTTGTCTCAGATGTCTATACAACTTAGTAAATATTCGACTTGCTTTTTCTGTCTTCTCTTCTTCTTTTCCTTGCATCTTTCTTCATGTCCTAAATGCTTAAGGAATACTGCTACTTCTACAACTCAAAGAGGATACATCTCATTGTCTTTCAATTGCTCTGTATTCTAATTCAAATTCCAAGAACCTCAGTAGCAGGTTCTCACCTAGACACCATTCATATGACATATCATATCTTAAGCAACCTAAATTTAAAAATACCAACATTTGTAACACTCACATGAGTCATCACTGGTAGAATTTCTTAATCCTTTCCTTCTTCATGGTCGTAATCTTAAAGTGAAGGCATAACACGAGACATCCATTAGTATATGTCAAAGCATCTACTCAAAACAAGCTTATGTATTCTCTCACTGAGAGAAATATCAAAGAGCGATCACTGAAATCTCCATAAGTGTAAAAATATCTAATGATTAAAGCCATTCAAGTCAGATTTGGATAAAATTTTGAATCACATTTGTTGATGCAAATCAAAAGTAAAAGCAATAAACCGACTCTCTACTTTGGGAAAAAAAAAAAAAGAAGGTAGTTCAGGGTGATTTAGGAATGTTTAAAGATCTACCTCACCAAAAGTATTTAGAGAGCATTTTTATCTCCTAATTGATTCTTTCAGAACAATTCAATCATTACCTTTCAAAAAAAGTTTTAAATTCCCAACAAGTCCAAGGTTAGGGCAAATTTTCTTAAGGCTGAAAAGGTGTGTTCATGAGTTGCAAAGTCTAGCCAATTGGTACTGACTGATGAACAGCAAAATATACCATGCCTTTGGACACCAGGATTAAGGTAAAAATATTTGTAGTTACACGTTTTAGAAGAGCTCAGTTCAGAAGCTGAAAGCAATAGGAAAAAAAAAAACAAATAATTTGGTGGAATGTGTTAAATATAACATGGGAAAGAAAAGTGGAGCACAAATATGTTCCACTTGGGTGCTCAAGAAGCCACAGTCACATGGTGGACAAAAACACACATTAAGACACAAACTGTCTTGTTACACTTAGAGAGTGGGGAATTTGTTTGTTCTATTTCTTTAAACAGAGAAAGGAAGAAAATAAATTATAATAAAATCTCAGCCAGGTTAGAGCAGAGCACTAGGCATTCAATATCTAGTCATAACATAGATGCAGACAGACAAAAACATGGAGTAATAGAAGGCAGGGAGAACTGACAACAGTTAATAAAGAAATGCATAGATTGGATGCCAGAGAATGTAGATAAGGTAAATATGTATGAATAACCACTGAGAGGGTAAACTAAGTCTACAGAGCCAGTCTTTGCATTTTCATCCAGTGTTATGACAAAAGGACAAAAAGCATAGGAACACAGATTATTTATTTATTTATTTATTTATTGTATTACTGTGACAGTATTCAAATTGTGGAACCAGTTGCTTGGGAAGTTTTTGGAGTGTCTACCTGTGAGATATTTAAAATTTGACTTAACACATCTAGGTGCAACTTCCTGTAGGTGACTGCTTTGAGTGGTGAAGTTGACTTAGTCAGTCTGAAGAGGGCCATTCCAACGTCAGCCTTCCTCTGATTCTGTATGCGACTAAGCATACACCAGGAAATAAATAGGAAGTGGGGATGTCATAATTTTGTTTTAAGTGACTAATCTCAACACATTTGTAATGTGATCGATCAGTGAATGCCTGGCTTCCATTGACAGTTTCTGAGAGGAACTTTAGATATCCATTAAAAACAGGTAAGTTCAGCTGTTTGCTATATCGGTCTGTTTAAGTAAAGTTGCTAGGATTTACAATCAGGTAAAAAAAAAAAAATTAGGTTAATTAGTTAAGCACTTAAAAATAGGGGGGTTTTATGTTCAAATATTAATTGTGATAATGTATTTGACATCTAAGAGGAAAAGAGAACACCACATTCACTAGAAATTATTTGGGAGTGTTTGGCACTTCAGAAGGGAACCTAAAACTTGATGATGAGCTAGAAGGTATTTAAAAATAAAAATAATAGAGTGAAGACAAAGGTACACTTGAAATGGTGAGAGGCTTGTGTTGGCACAGGCATCTTATTTGAGATCCAGAATTCTCTCCTAAAGGTAAAGATCTGTTTCTGTTTTAAAATAGTGAAGCAAAGTTCCTTCTTGTTTTTTTAAAATACTATTCCAGAAAAACAATGAATTGGCAGCAGCACATAGTTCTTGTATTGATTGCTGAATTTACAGCAGGAACAATAACAAAAAGATGTAGTAATAGGCATGAAAATGCATGACTTTATCATGGTAAATGAATGCTAGTTTGCAGAGCATCTCCAGTTTCCTTTTTTGTCTGTCTTTGAGCTGAAATTTGATCAGTTTGCAGAGGAGATTACGGACTTTTGACCTTTGAACAATTTATTCAAGCATCTCAAATTAGTTCATTAAAATGTGTGCACAAGCACCAGCAGTCTGCTTAGTCATGTTTTAAGGTGAAATACCAGATACAACTGTTTCTTTATGGAGAACGTGATGCTAAAATCATATGTTGAAACACACCAGATTACAGAATCTCAAATAAAGCTGTGTCTGGTTACTATACCCTGATAAGGTTACGCCATTAGTTACTTACAGTTTGCTCAACTTGTCAAATTAGAGGCACTTCCATGCATACTGAAATTCACAGCAATGAACACGTTGGGAACTTAAAATACAAAGCATATGGCATTCAACTGCTTTCCAAGAGTAAAAGGGCTTTTCATCAATATGATATTTTTCAAGATGGGCACCTAACATTCACAATTTTACTTAAGTTATTTGGATGTCACTCCTGGTGAAGACCTGGGCTACAAATTAGGAGCTTTATTATGAGTTTCCAGCATGCTTATGTAAGCCAAAGAGCCATATTTTTCTCCATGACACATCCTGTCTTTGGCCTCTTCTGATTTATGGGTAGAACTTCTGAAGAAGAATGCATTTTTTCCCAGTTGCAATGTATGTAGTTTATCTTATGCAATTGGAGACTAAAGAGAGGAATGCTGGGTTTAACAATTTCCTGCACTAAACTGAAACCTTGCTAATCAATTTTAAGTAAGCAGCTAATGCATTTATGCAATAAACTAATCAATTTAAAAATTAACATTTTACCATTTGTATTGAATTTAATACCCCAGCATGCAATTAAGTGACATTAATGACAATGGTTTGAACATGTAATTGGTGATTTGATATTACAATTGGTGTTCTGTGCCTGAAAACAATTTTCTAATAAGATCAGTACCTTTAATTTATTATTTTAAATTATTGTGCAGGATATATAGAATATAAAACACTAACTAGCTTGGAAAAGATGAATTTATGAGGTTTTAACCACCAAATTCTTGACTTAGTTTCTGTTTCCAAACAAAAAAAAAACAACAAAAGGAAAACACTAACAAAAAATGCTATCGACATCTCTTCTACTATAAATAAAAATACTAGAAATATTTTAAATAGATCCAACTGAAATAAAAATATTTCGACTGAGTCCATATACTTTTTACAGACATTTTTTGTTATGCTTAATGGCTACAGAATTAGTTACTTAACTCTTGTAAGTTTTCACAATAGAGATAAATGTTTGTCAATCAAGAAACTTTTGATATTTAGAAAACATTTTCAGGAGTTTGGACTACCATGCCTTTAAATAGATGATTCTTTCATTTATCCAGGTACTGAGCTTGTCTGGGTAAAATTTCACACATTAAGGATCTGCTTTACCCAGTGAGGCCAAATATGTCAGTTGTACAATCTGTCTGTTAGACACTAAGATCCACCTATATTATGACAGAACTGGATGTTGTTATCAGTAACCTATCTTTGCCAGTTGATATCTGTTATAATCATCAATAATCGCAATTATGGCAGTTACAAAACTTTCCTTGACAGCTTATTCTCTTAACTATTCTTTCAGAAGTAAATCTTTTATTCTAATTTTTATCCTCCATTTTTCATACTGAAGCTTGAGGCAATTATTTCTTGTTCTGTCTTCCTTGACTACGAAGCATAATTAATTACTTCTTTATAGCATCCTTTTATGTTCCTGCAGTCTTCACTGAAGTACTGTTACATAATTCATTCATTTTTATTTATTTCTCTAGATTCAGCACACAGATAATAAATAAAAAATAAATGTCTGAAAAATATCAGATTCAGAAAGAAGGCATATGTGTGTTTGCACATCCATATCTTATTTTAAGTGACAGAAAACCAATCAACATTACCAAAAGCACAACTTCTGTCAAATTCACAGGGCTGTTCACTGGCAATGACACAATGTGGCCTGTTTGCAGGCTAATTATATACGTAAGTACAATTCTTTAATGCATCAAGTTGAAATGACATTATCAAGAGAAAATAATGTTCATAAAAGCAGTTGTCAGTAGTTCAAATAAGAGGGACAGAGTACACAGTTACCTTTCAAAACTTTGAATGTTGAAATTTCTAGAATTTTAATAACTAGAGGAAAGCTCTTTATTCACAGGAAATGGTTGTAAATTATACTTGATTTCCAGTGCAGTACACTGGTATCATTGTTGTAATCAGTATGCTTTATAACTCAACAAAATCAGCCTAAATTAAGGAGATTTATAAACACAGAGGAGAATATTTTTACTAAAACCTTCAAAAACTCATTGCTTCCAAATAAATTTTCCTCGAGCATCTTGAATATTGAATAATCTGTACTAAAACTATAGTTAAATTCAAAGTTCTTGAACTTAAATGGCTTTATGTTCATGAACATAAAGTATATAATTTGGGGGGATATAACATTTTTTTAGACATTATCAGCCTTACTCCTATCTAATTTTAATTATGGGTGGTTAAATTTTAGATTTTATTGTTTTTTTCATGAAGTAAAATAAAATAAAAAAATAATCCTTGTGTCTCTTGCAAGGCTCTGTGCTACCAGCCTCTCTCATTGAAATCC
Source organism: Chaetura pelagica (assembly GCF_000747805.2). Lineage (NCBI taxonomy): Eukaryota > Metazoa > Chordata > Aves > Apodiformes > Apodidae > Chaetura > Chaetura pelagica. The sequence goes on from NW_009952694.1 coordinate 9,057,161, forward strand.
ACTTGGCTTCAGCAGCGACAATTTTTTCTTTCATACTATATTTTAGTACCCATTGAAGCAATCCACTCATCCCAGTTAGGGTGTTAAAATTTGCTTACTGTCTTGCTTACACATTAAGTGGGAAGATCGCATCACCATTACAATCTGATACGTCCTTGATATGATAAATAATGGTATTATCAAACTTGAGGATCCCTACACATTGACAGAATCATTTGGTTGCTCTGATATGGCACACAGTTAAATAGTGCAGGATCTGCAAACCATCAGTGTAGAAGTAAGCAGCTTTGTCCACTAAATTATGCATTGCACACAGATACTCTGAAAGCTTTTAAAGTCACTGCTGAGGATCAAAGCACTTCTGGTCTCCATAGACAGAGCTGCATGATGTTTACCAGATTCATATCCAGTAAAACACTGGTTGAGTGTTAGGACTGTGTTGTGCTGGTAGTGTGCTGTCAAAATTGAGATTTGAACTGATATTTTTACTTCTTTGTTATATTACACATGTTTCTAGCATATTACAAAAACTTAGGGTCTGCCTGGGAGAGTCTGACCTCTTGCACTAGGATATGAAGTAGTAAATGTTGTCAGGGTTGTTTGGTAACTGTGTAGCTGCAATAAAAAGAGACAATGATAGTATGAACATATACCCAGTACCTTGGAAAAACAAAATGTTTTCTCACACAAAGGTTCATCTGTGACACATGTACACTGCATTTTTTCTGGTCTCAAAACCAGATTTCTTGATTCATTCAAGGTATGAACTAGTTAAGGCAATTATTAGGGAAAATGGAATTCAGGGACTCTATGGGGTTAAGAATGGAAAAAAAGAAATCAGATAAAAGCCTGTGCTCAAGGATTGAGAGTTACTAGCGCTTATTTTTAAAAGAATTTTAATTAATTTTATCTTTTTTTTATTACAATACTATGCTAAAGACATTCATATATCCATCTCTTTCCACTTGGAGCTTTCAAAATAAAGGTTTGAATAGAAGAGTGTACCTTTTGGAGCTAGGGATGGCACCAGAGAATCACCATGGTTAGAGACAGAATCTAAGTTACTTAAATAAGGAGCTTGATCTTAATTTGTTTCCAGTAGACAGAAATAATAAAAGTAACATTACATGAAAACAAGTATTAAAAAAAATCTAAAAAGCTAAACCAGTATTTAGACTCAATGTGGAAAAAATGTAACTTCATTAATTAGTAGAATAATGTAAAAATATAAAGTTTACAGGATTTTTTTTTTTTTTTTAAAGTGTAGAATGTTTATGCATGGAAAAATTGAGTTTCTGCAAACCAGACAAGAGTCTGTAAGATGTTTTAACAGATGTGGAAAGGGAAAAATAAATAAATAAATATCCCAAATTAAAATGTCATTATTTAATTGATATACTACATAACTTTGTAGATCAATATGCTTTCTTACATGTTGGGGGTCAATGGTACATATATAATCAGCCCTTATCACCCATACTATTGAGAGGTTACACAAGTTTTGAGTAACAGACACTGAATTACTTCCAGATATTTTTAAGACCAGTCAGTTCCTTGAATGTGAAATGTATCTATCGCAATAGAAAACTTACTAAAATAGTAAGAATTTTTTCTTTGCTATTTTCTGTATTATAAAATTATCACTGAGTCACAACAGAGTTTGGTTGTCCAGCTAATATCACAGAACAGTAATATAAAATATAAGGTGTAGCTATAGTTCAACTAGTTCCTGGGCATGTGCTCCTCTTTTCTCTGGCCCTTTTGAATACCTTGATTTGAAAATCAGTCTTCCCACTCTGAGATAAATCCCATTTATATTTGATCTAATAAAAATGGAACCACTCGGTTTGCAAGAGTGGATGCAAAGTGGGGACGGAATTGTTCAGGAGCGATGGGGAAGTGGATCGTCATCATGGACTGTTAATGAGGATCTTCTCTGTAGATACTCTCAAGAAAGCTGGGAACAGCTTCATAGATAGCTTCATATGAATAGCTTCATAATCATCCTGAGCAGAATGTTTAGTGATCAATTGTTCTCCAAAACAGGGAGAACTACTCATGCTCATAATCCCTATAAATTAGCAAGCTGGCCTTGCATCAGTGGTTTGAGAAGTGCAAATGTGATCATCACAGGAGTGAAGGGTAAAGGGTACATAATCTACCTTAATTTCATTTTCTACCCTAGAAAGAGGCTGCTGTTATTGTGGTTTGTTATTTTAAAAAAAGAAACAAAAAAAACCAACAAAAAACAACCCCACAAAACAAAACAAAGCAAAAAAAAATAACCCAACCAACCAAAAAAACACAAAACAAAACAAAACAAAAAACCCCAAAGCAAAATAAAACCAAACAAAACCAAAACAAAAACAAACTTAATCTCAAGAGGCTTTTTGAGTTAAACCTTATGTTTAAAAGCCAGCATACATGTCTTCTAAATGAGACAGGAAAGAAATCACCCATGCTTGTTCATCCACTTTCTTGACTCTGCTTAGAGTTAGATATACCCTGGCTAGGCCATAAATCAGATCAAAAGAAAAATCCTTTGTTCTGACATGACTGAAGACAATCATAAAAAGATTTAGGAACAAAGAACATTAAAACAGCAACTGAAAAGTACTCTCATCTGAATCCTCTGTCCAAATGAAACTGATCCTGTCAATCACATGTACTGTCTCTGTGCTGGTATGACTGAGCTTGCTCCTTGGGGACAGCTTGTTTTCCCCAACTCCCTCATGCTACATTCAGCTTCTGTGGCAGAGGTTCCTGCTACACACATAAGGTCTTGTATATCATTTAGAGAAACAGATGCATTTCTCTGATGACAGGCAGGGAAGGATTTCTGTCTCCTTAGTTGGTGAACTTAGCTGTGATGGCATCTGGCCTAATGCCCCCCTTGGCCTTTCACCAGAGTGCTGTCAGATGTTTCAGCCACCATATCCCCAGGCACTTCAGCCACTTGATTTGGTTAGTATACAGAGCAAGATAAGTAGCAGAGCTTTTCAGTCTCAGGATTTCAGAACACAGATCTCTGTGCGGACCCCCTGTATAGAACCCATCATAGAGATTTGGCTGTTATTCTCCAGGCCAATTCTGGCTTCTCAGGCTCCTTTTGGAACCTCAGTATGCAATTTCTTAAATGGCAATAGTGGCTTTTCATTAATTAATTGCATTAATTCATACTATTTCACTTGTCAGTTTTCCCTTTTTCTTAGGGATCCCTCTTGGTTTTGTCTTCCACTTTTGTTTAAAGAGGAATAACCTCTTTTTGTCTACTTGCATGTTTATAATACATAATATCAAAGTTAGGCAAGGTTTATGTTACAGGGCAATCTGCAAACACATATATGAGACATACACCTATACTCACTCCTCTGGGATCCTAGCACAACTTGATTTGTAGCAAATATCAGGCAAATGACATATTGCCTATTTGTGTAATAATAACCTTTTCTTGCCCCTCTATTCAGGGAATGATTATGTGAGGCACACTTTACTACACTAATGTTTTGAGTGACTCCAGACTGATACATTTACAGATTCTGTATCAAAATTCCCCTTTTCTGTGGATACCATTACACCCAAAATTACAGCAGATTGTGGTTCAAGAAAAAAAAAGCAAACATATTCTTCCCGTAAGGACCTTTCAATGGATAAAACCAGTACCTCTTTAAGGACTGGCAGTTTCAGACCCTGCAAAGGAATAGGTGCTATAACATGGGAATACTCTGTGTTTCCAGCATAATACATTAGACTTGACCTTTTAATCACGTTAGTTCTGTGATTCATATTCAAAACTAAGCAGTTAAGAAAATGGAATTCAGTCACCTGGGAATTGTTAACATTTTTAATATGGAATTAAGACCTAAGATACCTAACATATTTGTGGAAGAAAAAATAATGAAAAACCCAACAAAACCTCAGGGGAAAAAATACATTTAGAAAAACTAAAAGGCAAAGTGTATTTTTTCAAGTGAATTCAAACTTTATTTTTTGTACTGTCAACTTTTTGGGCATTTTTAATTATTATTTCTTTTTTTCTGTTTTCTTTCTCTAGAGGAATTCAGAAAATGTACTTGAACTTGTATTGAGGAAAAAAAAATTCCTAAGAGTACAAAATGAGGCAATATAAACAAAAATAATAACAAAAATAAAAGTAGTAAGCTACTTGTAGAGCTATCTTCAAAAGTTCGTTTTGGGTAATTTTTCACTAGTGTGCTCAAGATGGAGGAAAGCAAAACTTGTTCTCAATAAAGCAGACTTTCTTGCCTCCCATCCCTTCCTCTCCTGTCTCTCTTTATGTGACTCATGCATGTAATTTTAATAGTTCACAGATTGTGAATTAACTGAGATAATAATTTTGATAATTATATAAATAAATGTTTTGTTGTTGTTTTTAAACAACTAGTGGAACAAGGTCTGTAACTCTTTCAGTCTGAATATCAACTGACCATTCTTCCATGCCCCTCCCTCACTATTAGATGCAAAGCTGAATGGTCAAATTCTGAAGCTGTACGTTTTCAGAAGTAGCAGAGCCCAGCTACTAGGATAATTTAGGAAAGTTAGTTTTCTTTAAGGCTTATTAATTTGTTTCCAGTCAGTAGACTTTGTAATATTTTTTCCCCTTGATTTTCATGAATGACAAACGCATATCAATGTGTATATATCAATATCACATCAGAAATTAAACATGGATCATCTGATTTGACCTTCTGTAAAACAAAGGTTATTCAGTTTTTCCTGTATTGAGTTCAAAGATTTCTTTCTCATACAGCTTACACCTGCATGGAAAATGGAAATAGGAGCATAAACTCTTTTGCAATATTGTCACGTTGCTTTTGCCTCTGTACAGAAAAACAGGGACATAAGATAAATCCCTATGCTTCCACTAGGCTAGTCACATCACTATGTTTTCAAGGTTTGAAGAAAGATACTTTTTTCATCTAAGTGATCAGTCTTTCTTATTTGATGTTCCATCCAGTACAACTGTGATATATTTCACAAGGTGGTTGTGTTGATGGCAAGTTGAATATGAGTCAACAGCATGCCCTGGCAGCCAAAGGGGCCAAACATGTTTTAGGGTGCACCCAGCACAACATAGCTGGCCAGTCAAGGGAGGTGCAACCCTACCTTGAGCACTGTGTACAGTTTCAGGTGCCTCAAAACAGGGACATCAAACTACTAGAGTGTGCCCAGAGGAGGGCAATCAAGATGGTGAAAAGCCTCAAGGGTAAGGCTAACAAGGAGCATCTGATGTTTGTTCAGCTTTGACAACAGAAGGCTGAGGGGTGACCTCATAGCAGTCTATGACTTCCTCAAGTGGAAGTGCTGATCTCCTCTCTCTGCTGACCACCAACAGGACATGAGCAAATGGAATGAAGCTGCATCAGGAGAAGTTCAATTAGGAGAAGGTTCTTCACTGAGTGGGCAGTGGGTCACTGAAACAGGCTCCTCAGGGAAGTGGTCATGGCACCAAGCCTGTCAGAGTTCAAGAAGCAGCTGGATGACGCTCTTAGTCATATGATTTATCTTTAGGTAAAAGTAAAGGAACAGGGAGTTGCACTCAATGATCTTTATGAGTAACTTCCAACTAGAGATATTCCATGATCCTTCAATTTCTGATCCTGTAGTATGGGCACTGCAGACTATCCTCACTATGTAATCTTTTCACAGGCTAAAGTCTAAACTTGTCACTCTGCTAATGTGTGCAGTTGGCATTTGTTTTGTGAAACCTAAATAAGAAGCTATATCACTAACCTGCCCTCAGGATTCTCCTGGACCTAACTGTCCCTAAACTCTGTGTTGTACACTGTCCCACGTAGCCTGCTCTTGATAGTAGCTTCTGAGGATTTGGCGCTTTTGAAACTATAGCTACAATTATATAAATAAATTGAAATTGTGCTCTTGTGAAGGCAGCTGTGGCTCTTGAACATGCTAGAATATATGGCTTAGAACTCTCTTTAAAAACCATTAGAGTTCTACGCAAATTCAAAGACCTAACCCTAATCCACAAGTATATTTCCTTTGGAAATTACTCTAAAAGTCAGGCCAATAATGCCTATTTCTGTTATCTAGCTATTGAGATGAAAATAGAAGCTTGTCTTTACCCTCTATGAGTCAAACACATATAATAGTTTATTTTGTTAAAGTCTGTTGTTCAGCACTGTTCTGTCACCATAAAACATTTCTGTGGGCAAGTGCAACATGTCAATTTGACTAGCAATTGCCTCGTGGCAAGCAAAGAATTAAATAACTTTTGTCCTTATGAAAATACAATCTTTCTTTTTGAAAATTGAATACACCTAACAATAACAAACTACTTGATTTCTAATGCAGTTACAGACTTTTCATAATTTTTTTGGGAGGTGCATGCAACACATTCCTGGACTGACTATAAAAACAGAGACACAAGTCAGTGTTTTAATATGGGAGACAAGATGTTTGAGCCTCCATGGTCTTATGTGTATGCAGGTGTGTATATATTCTCTGCTAGCCAGTGTGAACACAGAAGTCTTGTTGAAGTCAACATTGAAGCATTTGCTTTTGGTAATTTGACTTAATATTAGAAAAAAATGTAAAGCAATGGAAAATCGTAAGGAATAACATATGGCTAAAAGAATCAGTGAAGTTTGAAAACAGCTATTAAAGCAATTCATCAAGAAAAATACAAAATTATATGAGATTTAGTTTTGAAACTCTGTTTGAAACTCTTTGTCACATCTACATATCCAGTAATTTAAATGTTTGTACAGTTTCCAAAATATTTATTAGTATTATAGTACTGTAAGGTTATGTTTTATCAAAAGTTGTTTTGTTTTATTAGATTTTTTCTGTATTGTTTTGCTTTGTTTTGTTTTGCTTCAAGATGTCCTTCATTGTTTTGTTCTGCATTGTTTTGCTCTTCATTGTTTTGCTGGGAAGTGCTGTTCCACTTTTGCCAAAGGTTCTTTGAAACGAAACTACACTGAAAACAAAAAAAGCATTAAGCTAAGATTAAAATGTTACTGACCTTTTTTAAAAGGACATATACCTCTCTCAATTTTTTTGTTTGTTTGTTTTTTCTTCTCTCCTTTTCTTGTCTCTTAATCCTGTCCTTTTAATTATCTATTTATTATTTTTTCTAATACTGAATGTTTATTATATAGGATGTGAAATACTTGATACATTTGAGCATTAGAAACATTCAGGAAAAGAGCCATCAAATTAAATTAAATTGAAAAGTTTAAAGAAGCTTTCAAAGAAAATGAACAAAACAAATTAACAATGGAAACTGGAAATTTGAAAAATAAATATTTTAGGAAAAATAAGGAAGCTATTTTTTTTCCATTAAAGCAAAAGTCACTTGAGCCAATATACTTCAGGTAAAAATCAATGCTGGTTTAAAGATGGCTAAAGTGCCTTTGCACCAGATGCAGCTAATATAATGCAATCTCTTACAGTTTCAATATTTTTTTTTCTTACTTATAAGACATTGTTTTCAGACTTCTATAGGTAAAATTCTATCTATCTCAGATAGACTCTATCTCAGACAACAACATCAGTATTTCAAATTGGGAGTTTCAAGATGGGGTCTACACAGTTTCTGAAAGATTATCAACTTAAGATATAGGATAGGCATTTTTAGAGTTGGCTCCAAAATTGAGCAACTTTTGTAATTGTTCTTCATACTGATTCCACTATTTTATATTTTCCTGGTATAAATAACATTTTTATTTACAGAAGCATATTTACCTGCCCTAACAAGGTGTAGTACTCCGAAGACCAGAAATGCAAACATAGTAATAATACTAATAATAAGTAACAGTTTTTATAGCCAACTGCAAAAATAAATCAAAATTTTCAGGTGAGAAACTGCAGTGGTAATTTCTAAAGGGGTGCTGGTATGACATAATCCATGGCCTAGTACAATGTTTTGTACTGTCCTTCATTCTTCTCAGAGGACAAACTGTTCTGTTTGTATAAAGATTTTTTATTCATTTATTTATTTTTCACTGCTTAGGGGGAAAAGAGAAGTGAAAGATTTTCAGTTAGGAAAAGAAGTGCAAACTCAAAAATTAGAGCTGTGTTCCACCTTTAATGTAAACAAAGAGGCAACTGGGGGAAGAAGAAACCCTCTTAAATAATACAGATGGAAATTACTCATCACCTGCATCAGGCAGGCATAGCAGCCCTTTTCTATGGTGTGCTCACTGCAGCTGGCAGTAGGAAAGCTCTCATCTGCTTATGATTCACTTTTACTGTAGGATTGCTGTAAATTGGCTATAAAAATGTGGTAAGCTAGCTCTCTTTTACATATTTAGTGTACCTTGTATATATAAGTTTACTGCGTTTCTACGTACTGAGACCGTACAAAAGTCTGAGGTTTATTTGTTTATTTAAAATTCCAAATGTATTTATTTTAAAAACCTGAAAATCAAAACTGAGATTAAGTACGTATGCAAACATATATTTTTTAAAGTCAAAGTTATCACTGTAATGTAAGAGGTCTGAGAAGACTGCAGTGACAGCATTATTACATGTAAGTTGTCTATGCCTACTTATGAGAAGGACATTTCCTACAAAAACTCTGGAATCAAGCTGAGGACAATTGTATGTATTTCCATTTTTTAACACATCAGTGGAATGTAACCAGCTTATTACCAGAGCAATCAGCATTGCAAATTTCCCTTAGTTTTTAATAAATTTAAAGCTGAACAGGGCAAAGTGTTGGAAGTCTAGTAAGACACCTGAATGTCATTGCTCAAACAAGAAAATCACCAGCAGTTTCTAAAGTTAGAAAAACATTATACTAAAAAAGTTCTATGCTCACAGCTCCTTAATTATTGATGGGGAGGAGGAAGGCATAAAGTTAATGGTAGGACAGAAAATCCTATCTGTAACATGGGGAATAAATAAATTTAAGAAAAACAACTGGCAAAATGTATCATTTTTTGCCCAGAAAATTGTGTAAAAGACTGAAAACAAAGCAATATGTTTATCTGTGTTTAAAGAAAATTAAGTTTTTTCAGGCCTTGTAGCTTGACCATTGAACCAAGAAATTGCATTTTAAGAAAGTAATGCTGTGCATTGCCTACCAGCTTAAGTAACAGCTTCATGGCAATAGGCACAACTATGTGTGTTGGAAAAAATTCTGGACATCATTCCAAAACATGTGAAAGTGAAGAATATCACTGGGAGAAGTAGACATGGATTCACCAAAGGGAAATCATAATTGAACAATCTAGTTGTCTTCGATAATGTTGTTACTGGCTTGGCTAGATGAGGGAAGAACAATGGATGTTTCCTACCATGACTTCAGCAGGGCTTTTGACACTGTCTCCCATAACATCCTCATTAGGAACCTCAGGAAGTGTGTGCTAGATGAGTGGACAGTGAGGTGGATTGAGATCTGGCTGTGTGACAGATCTCAGAGGGTTGATTGACATAGCAAGGTCAAGTTGGAGCCCTGTAGCCAGCAATGTCCCCCAGGTGTCAATACTGGGTCCAGTCTTGTTCAACATATTCATCAATGACCTGGATGAGGTGACAGAGTGTATCCTCAGCAAGTTTGCTGATGATACCAAACTGGGAGGCGTGGCTGACACTCCAGAGGGCTGTGCTGCCATCCAGTGTGACCTGGACAGGCTAGAGATCTGGGCAGAGAGGAACCTAATGAAGTTCAATGAGGGCAAGTGTAGGGTCCTGCACCTGGGGATTAAAAAAAACATGCATCAGTAAAGGTTAGGGGTCGACCTGCTGGAAAGAAGATTCGAGGAGAAGGATCTGAGAGTCCTGGAAGATAGTAAATTATCCATGAGCCAGCAATGTGTTCTTGCTGCCAAGAGGGCCAATGGAATCCTGGGTTGCATAAAGAAGAGTGTGGCCAGTAGGTCCAGAGAGGTAATTCTGCCCCTCTACCCTGTCCTGGATTACTATGTCCAGTTTTGGGATGCCCAGTTTAAGAGACAGGGAACTACAAGAGAGAGTCGAGCAGAGATGACTGGGGGACTGGAGAAAGCTTTAGTCTGGAAAAGAGGAGGATGAGGGGAGACCTTATTAATGCCTATAAGTGTCTAAAGTGTGAGTGCAAGGATGATGGAGCCAGACTATTTTCAGTACTTCCCAGTGACAGGATGAGGGGCAATGGGCACAAGCTGAAGCATAGGAAGTTCCATTTTAATATGAGAAAAATCTTCTTCACTGTGAGGGTGACAAAGCACTGGAACAGGCTGCCCAGGGAGATTGTGGAATCTCCTTTGAAGATATTCAAGACCCACCTGGATGCAGTCCTGAGTAACGTGCTGCAGACAATCCTGCTTTAGTGGGGGAGTTGGACTAGATGATCTCTAGAGGTCTCTTCCAACTCTGACAATTCAAAAAAATATATGGAGAAGGGCAAGAATTCAAATCTCAGTACCAGGTGATCCAAGCAAGAATATGAACTAATTGTTTTCTATTTTATCACACTTGAGAGATATAGTATCCAGGTCTGAGACATATATTCTTATATTTTCTTAAAAATGTAAGGAACCTTAAAAATTGTATAAGAAATTAAAAGAAAAAAATTAACAACAAGAATCCATCAGAAAACAGGCTGCACTTATGTCATTCAAAATAATAACTTCAGTGAAAAATGAAGACTGGCTTAAGATAGTAAATCTACAGAACATGTAAGAATGGTGTAGGAAAATGTTGTGCAATACAGCTTCCTATCTAGAATTACCTTTAGCTTTAAGTCTCAGGTATTCTGAGAAATTATAAGTTAAGGAATAAACCAACCAAGAGGAAGAACAATTCAAGTCATATTTTGGGTAATACTGAATATCCCTTCACTCTTCTTTGGACTAAATATGTGTTCTAATACAGTAATTGCTTTCATAATTCTTCTTTCCTTTTTACAAGGAGTCACATTGGAAAGATAAGGGGTAATGGGTGCGAGTTGTTCCTGAGGACATTCCTATTGGACACCCAAGAATATTTTTCACTATGAGAACAGTCTGTCTTTGGAATAATGTCCCCAGGGAAGTACTGGGTTCTCCAAAACTGGACATTTCTGAGACTCAGCTTGATAAGGTGCTGGGCTGTCCCTTTTGAGCTGTGTTCCTACCTAGAAAGGTTGGACCAAGTGATTGTTGAGTTCCCTTCCAACCTGGCTTTCTGCGATTCCTTCATCCAATGGAGCATAACAGTAGATATTAAATTTTTCAGCAATTGAAGTATAGTTACAGACATACTTTGTGGACAGCCAATTTTCACAAATAATAGAAATACCAAATTGCTAATTTAGATTGGCTACTTCACCTTCTCTTCCTCCTTCTTCTCCTTCATATTATTATTGTTATTTTTACTGTATTTCTATATAAATATACTGTTTTTTGTTGTTTGTTGTTGGGTTTTTTTTTTGAGGAATTAATGGTATTCTGGTAATTTCCTTTATTTTTTGTTTTTGTGGAACATTACAGAAGTCACTTATCTTCTATTACTGTGAAGTATTTTTTTAAACCCTAAATATTATCTCATTTAAATATCTCTTAAAAAAATTCTGTCCTGTGGCACCCAGAAAATCTCTATTTAGCTCTGATTCTGAAACTTCCACTATTGTAACACCAACTCTAGTAGGTGCCACACCTACTTTGGGTTGAATTTGATGTTGGTGTAACTACCATCCCATGATTTAGCCAAATTCACCACCCCCTCCCCCGACTCACACACACATACCACACACACCACACAAACACACACCCTCCCCCCCGCCCCGTTAAGGAATTAAGCTAGGGATTATTGGGGTTTTTTTTCATGCAATAGAAGACCCTGATACAATTAATTTTGTTTATGGAGCTCCAGTGGAATAACAGATTTGGAAATCTCTGTTCTAGAGTGAAGGAATTCAGTGTCAAGGGTCAGCCAAGCAACCAGCTCTACTACTTTTTCTATTTTATCTTGATCTCCTTATCTAAATATAAGATGCTATACATACACAGAGTTCACAGTAGCTGTTATAATTCATCAAGGGGCAAATTACACTATCTTAAGTTATTATTCTCCTTAGATTTACTGATCCTGTGACTAGATAGATAAAAGGGAGATGGGGAAAGCATGGCAGCACATCCAGTTTTGCATATTACAGTTTCTTTGAGTCCCAGATACCTAATCTCAGTTAAGGTATTCTTTACCTTCACCAAGCTGTAAACTAGGTTGCTGATTTTTTAATTTGAAATTTAGTTTGTCTTTCTCACTTTCTTCCACAAAAATCTAAATTCAAGCTAAACTTACAAGCCCTTCTTGTCAGTATTTGAACAAGACAAGGTCAACTTAGGAGTAATTCTATTGAGTCAGTGCATTGTATCAAAGTAAACCAGAGTGAATTCAGAATTTGGCTGTTTAAAACAAGTAAATACAGCATGTCAGTCTGTAGCCCAGAGCTAAAGCTAAAGCTATTTGTGTTTGCTGGTCTCCAAACAGCATCAACAAATGTAACCACTTAAACTTTATCCTTGTGTCCAGATCAGTTATATGGATAAAAGTCAGTAGAAAACAGACTTAATCCATGTGGGACATACTTAAGGTTTCCTCCAGAGTGGACATGGCTTCTCTTACTAGCATTATCTACTTTCTATTTCTTATACAAGCTCGTTACCTGTTTCTGTATTTCATAAACAATACTTGCAAGCTTCAGTTTTAAGCAGGTACTGATTATGTAGAATTAAACACAGACTGTTGAAAAGTAAAAGAGTGATAGCATATGTACTGTCATTTTCAACACTCCTAGTCTTGACTTGAATTGGAGAGGATGTGAAATAGGCAGTTTTCATTTGCACTTACAACACTGTATTTCTTAGTGTTCTGGAGAAACACAGAAGTCAGGTTAGCTGCATAGTACAAAACGTATTTGTCAGAGATAAGGTCTGTATGGAACCAGTGAAAGGCCTGTTTGCATACAACCCTGAAGATACGTATGAGCAGAAGCTGGATTCTGTCACTACAGATCAAATCCGGAGTGCAGTGTTCTTTGTGAGCCATTCTGCTGAATGAAAGCTACAAAAGAAGCTTGCAGGTAGGGTTTGGGGTGGAAAACTCTGGCCTTCCAGAAAATAGTGCAGAGTATCGGTATACCCCAGTCATTCCATACATTGTCAGGAAGACAATTTTGAGTAGGTGCAGGTCTGATGTCTCCTGTGAAAGATAAACATAGAGCCACCTGTCTACCTAAGTTGTTTAGAAAGGTGCAGGTCCAATGCAGTGCTATTATTTCACTGGCAACTGCTATCTTTAGCTTTTCAGTAAGAACAAACAAACAAATAAAACAACATGCAAAAAAAAACCCCAAGAATAGTACCTGACATATGCTTACTTTCCCCTAAATTATGACAATTTCTCTCATCTTCTTGTCTATTTATTGGTACTACCCATTAGAAGCTGAAATAGCTGGCACTATTATTTTCCTATACAGCCTCTCCAGTATTTCATCTTCATGTAAATTTAGATCACATTTCCTAGGCATTCTATGAAGAACCAGTGAAAGTTATTTTATAACGCTACATTTTTGCACAATATATTATTTTTCTCCCCCTTTTTTTTTTTTTCTTGGAGTTATAATAAGCACAAACCTTAAAACACCTTTACAAATATTTGCCATTTTTAACTAATTACGAATTGTTGCAGAATTGCTAGCATCAGTAAGTCTGCTTTAGTATGAGAAACTGAGGTAAAATTATTAAAATAATTTGCCCCCATCTGCCTAGAAACCAAGCAGGAGCAGTAGGAAAAATTGCAAGTCTTTTAGAATCCCTTTCTCAGTTCACTAAGAAAGATAATTTTTCCCTTTCAACATTTGAAATACTGTTAAACTGCTTGAAATTCCAAAATGAACAAAATTTGTCTGCTTCATATTTTGGTCAGCAGTTCAACCTTGCAGTTTTATTTTTTTCCTAGAAATTTTACCATTGTTTCATCAACAGTGCTGACCAATGACAGCTGTTTGAACAGAGATCACATGGCTTATATCAAAGTATTGAAAAGACAACTATTACAAATGTAAAATCATTACAGAGACACAAGCGTTCTGAGGACAGAACTGAGAGACCATGGGGGTTGTTTTCCAAAGAAGCATAAAAGAGTTCTAAATCAATGTCAATGTTCAATACCCTCCAAGGGAGGTAACAAAGGAAGTATATGTAGTGACTTGGCTTTGCCTGAGAGTATTTTGCTAGTTCACTGCTTCATTTGGGAGACTTTGCCCTTGCATTTTCTACACAGGTAAGTATCTGGAGTACAATATGCAAGTACCTGAGAGGTTCATAACAGCTTAGGATTAATTCTGTGTTCTGACAACACTTAACACAGTTACATCCACAACTCTGCCTCCTTAATTGTTCACCAGATATTCTTGGTCCCTATGATCAATGAATAATGCTTCTTTAAACAAACTAATTAGCAAAAAAGGACAGGAAACATGCTGAACTATAAAGGATTTACATTCAGTTTCAGATCCTTGCTGGTGACATGGATGGGGAGGCTGAGTGCACCCTCAGCAAATTTGTCAATGACAACAACATGTGAGGCATGGCAGAAATGCTGAGGGAAGGAAGACCATCCAGAGGGACCTAGACAGGCTTGAGAGGTAGCCCTGTGCAAGCTGTATGAAGTTCAGTAAGGCCAAGTGCAAAGTCCTGCACATGCATTGGGGAAATCTTAAGTACAAATACCAGCTGAGAATAGATTGAGAGCAGCCCTGAGGAGAAGGACTTTGTGGTCATGGTTAATGAGAAGCTAAACATGAGCTGACAGTTTACACTTGCAGCCCAGAAAGCCAATCATATCCGAGGTGGCATCAAAAGAAGTGTAGCCAGCAGGTCAAGGGAGGTAATTCTTCCCTGCTACTCTACTCTCATGAGATCCTGCATGTCCATTTCTGGAGCTCCCAGCATCAGAAGGACATGGAGTTCTTGGAGCAAGTCTGGAGTGCCACAAAGATGATCAGAGGGCTGGAGCACCTCTCCTACAAAGAGAGGCTGAGAAAGTTGGAGTTGTTAAGTGCATAGTAAAGAAGATCCAGAAGATACCTTATAGTAGCCACACAGTACCTGAAGGGGCCTAGAGGAAACCTGGGAAGGTACTGATAGGATGAGAGGTGACAGTTTGCAACTGGAAGAGGTGAGATTTAGATTAGACATTAGGAATGTTAGATGACCCATAAGTAACCATTATGTCTGTTTTTAAAATAATTTACCAGTATTTCTTTAGCATGCAATAACTTTCTTAAATAGAAATTAAATGCCTATCAGATACACTTAGTCTGAAGTGCTACTGCTTCACCTAGCTAATATCAAATTACTTAATGCTTTCCAATGGCTATGTAAGCAATCCAATTACTATATTTGTTAAAAAATTCTGGTCAAATTAATGTTATAGAAGTATTGAATTACCTATCCTCTTTATATCTCTTCCCTTTCCACTTTGGTATTTTGCCTCTTAGCCAGCGGTCAAAGTAAACACAGCCACTGTGAACTGTGAACTCTCAGCCAAGTTTAGCAAAGTTTTTAATTTAAAATTTTGTATCTCTCCTATGTATTAATATATAGCACCAGAAGTGGTGTCTATTAAGATAGGGTGAAGCTGAGCTGCTCTGGCAACCATATCACAAAAAAATGACTCATTGATAGCTTGAGGAATGAACTGTATCTTGAAGGCAAGCATCCTTTTTCATGGTATGAACCAGTTATTGAGTGTATCTCTTTGCTATTAAACATAATTTGGTCACATTTTCACACTATTTTGTTCCCTTTAAAGAATTCGTATTCCTGGGAAAAAAAATTGATTTAGTTCACATCATGAATTAAAATCTTCTCCCCAAGTTTAGCGACACTTTGATGAAGTCTGGAATAAGTCAGTACATATATTGAACATAAGTTCAGTACATATATTTCCATTAAATAATTTATTTGGGATTCCATTTTGAATAGGCCTTTACCATTTTTATTCAAAATCTCTTAAAAGAAATAACACATCTCTTTATATAATTCCTACAATGGAAGTGGAATACAATCCTGATTAGACATAAGCAATACTTAAGCACTGTTTAGGCTGCTTCTTCTTAAATGCTTTTTATATTCAAGCTATTGTTTGATCTTATAAAATAGATCATATTGTAAATATATATAAAATTTTTACTTGTTTATGGATTTTTTTTTATGGAATTACTGACATTTTGCAGGATTTTATTTTTTCACAGTTGATCTAAATTCTGGTGAGAATATTGCTGGCTTTGACAGAACAAAAATAAGTTTAACTCAAACTGAATCTTGTCGGAACAAAAATGTTCTAAAAAGGGAGCTGTATTATATGTGGCCTTAAATCAAAGACATCTATTTTAATCAGCTATCAGTCTTGTTGTTTTTACCTGGAAAACTGTGATTAATGTTAAATGTGAGTTAATATGAGAATCCTAAATTAGCATTCAGCAGGAAAAAAACAGCAGGAAAACATAGTAGAATATGGGAAAACTAATCTGGAAAGAATTAGCTTGCCACTATTTAGCAGCCCAAGGAGAATATTATCTCTCATTTCTGGAGGATTCTGTGAATTACTTTTCATTAAAGCAAAAACAGAGAAGGAAGGTTGTCAAAAATATAAATTTAGTGACCAACACATATTTTTTATACCCAAAAGATACATAAGATCCACTATATTTTCACATTTTTGATACACACAGATACATACACACATACGCAAACACACATGCATAGAAATATATATTTCACATATGACTGTGCACCGAGGAACAAAATAAAAAGTACATGAGAACTACATTTAGGGCTTTCTACAAAATGAAACATTTGCAGAAAGCTGACATAGTCAGAATGGCTGTGAGGGTTGAACAAACAGAACTGAGAGAGAAGTGCTTGCTGACAGGTTGACAAAAGTACATGTAGCCTTTCCTTTTACAGGGGAGAGGTTAGGCACTACACCACCACAGCAGACAAGACCTTGGGGTATTACACAGCTATCCATTCGCAGCTTTCACAGTGATGAATGAGGTCTCAGCAGATGCCTTGCAGAGAACTGAAGAGAGAGAGAAGCAAAAGGAAGGAGATTTCTCACGTCTGCCATTTCCCCCCTCTCAGATTGGGTGAGGCAGGTGATTAAAAGATAAAGGGTAGGGGCACTAAATGAAACCCATCTGCTCCTACTCTACACTGTCAAGTGAGAGCAGCTTTCAGAAGCCCAAGGAACATGAAGATTTGGTTTAATCAGAACTTAGACTCAAGCAGAAATATTCTTGCAGAAGCAGTGAAGAAACCCTAGGACAATGCTCCTATTCATTGTGGAGTTCCAGATTTATGGATACAACTTACTCAGCTGATGCTCAGACTTCAAAATATCCTCAGTTACATTCAGCAAAATTAAAGGTTCAATAAACCTGATAGATTGGTGTATGAGGAAAAAAAAAACCAAAACAACAAACCTAAAACTTCACTGGATACTTCTCTTAAAGGGAATTAACACAGTAGTTCTTTATAAGGCTTCTTTCTTGCAGATTCATTTAAAGCATCTAATACTGGCTGAAACCATATGGGACGTGCCTTTCTGTCTGGTGATGACAAGACTCATTTAAAAGATTAGTAACAATTAAATTCATACATGCTTAACTTGAAAGGTTTTTTCCCAATCTCTCCTAATAAACACGAGGAAAACTTAACAGAATATTTTGGCATCATCATCTTTTGTGATAACCAGGATGAAACCTTTGCAAAATAAGCTGTTCCTTTGTAAGGAATTAAAAAAAAAAAAAAAAAAAAAGTACTTGATAAACCTCACAGCTTGGGGAAACTGCAAAATGTATTCTGTGTGCAGATCTGCTCCACAATAAAGTTCTAATTTTCACTGGGTATGAATGGGAAATGATGAGACTGTGAAATGGCTGCTTTAGTTTATTCATATGCATGTGTGAATGCCAATCAAGTGGGACATGGCCATTTCCAATAACTGCTCTGGAAGGCTGCCTGGCATTGCAGCTGAGGTTTGGCTGTTTTGCACCTATTTTTATTGTATCAGTTTTTAGAAGCATTGCTGGTATTGCAGCCACAGTCAGAAAATGAAATTCAGTAGTATTTTGAGATGCACAAAATTTTCATCATTGATTCTATTTATGGAGACAGAATACAGTCATCCTCCCTAATCTCCCTCTGATTTCCTATGCAAATACTGCCAGGCTCACTCAAGGCCACAGGATTTAGTTACTCACTTGACTGAAAAGCATGTCAATGCAAACTCAGGCTGATAAACCAGCATGCAAACCTCCTGGGTTTCAGCAAGTTATAATTCAGCTACAGTATTAACAAAACAAGATAGCAATTATGCCAGGAATCAGTTGAAAGGTTATTTTTAATTTTAAATTTCTGCTTCTGTACATCTGGATGTTGGAAGCAAAAAAGCAATGCAGGGCATGCTTCCCCATTAGCCAGGCCTTTGGAAACCAGGCAACATGCTGTACTGTGTGTTACTCTATGCATGTTTCACAGGAAATTAATCAGCATTAACCCTGAAACAACACGGTTTTCTGGTGTGGTGGAATGTTCAATTTAATATTAGTTTATAAAATATTTTTGGCTCTGACAATGACAGGCAAAATAGTGCTGACTGTAAAAAGACAGGGTTGTGTGCAAACTTGGGAAAATTAAAAGGGCTCTGCTTATCCCCATCAGTCCTCACCTCCAGGAGTATCTTTTCCTGAGCTTAGACCTCTGACATTAAGTCAGATTAGCTAAATACTCAGCTTTCTTCTCCACCACCTAACTACTTCTGTAACACCTTTGTAGAGGCCCTCTAAAAGACCTACTTACATTAAATGCTTGAATTTATGTACTCCCTTTTGCCCTAGGTAAGCTTATTATTCTTCTTACTAGGAGCTGCTTCTCAATGTCCCACTGCTGAGAGCTGGTACACTTACTAAGAAATCAGTAGTCTCTATATGAGGCCAAAGTAGGGTCCATAAAGATAACAGTAATGAAGAGGCTGCTGTTCAGGCCCTTTCAGGCCTAATTGCCCGGGCCTGACCTCTTCTGGGTCTTCCCTATCCTGCCTACAGGGTGTCAGCTCCCTGTCAGCCATCAGTCCCTGCCCCAGCAACATTGCAGCAGGGACTGTCTCCAGATCCCCACAGTCCTGCCCTGGCCAGCCATGTGCCCTGCCAAGCCAGGCCCACCTGTGCATTCATATCCTGTCCTGACCTCAGCCCATCCCTGTCCCCTCAGAGTTGCCTGATGCTTGGGCTCAGACTGTCCCCAGTGCTCCCGGCCGTCCTTCACTTGGCTAGAGCAGTGGGATTGACCTGGGCTGACAGGCTCTGCCCTGCCTCCCTAGGGACAAAACCTGTGGAGGCCCACAGGGAGCTGCTGATATTCACAGTGCCCTGGCAGTGGCCTGAACACATGGTCAGCATCTCAGTAAGTCAACTGATAAGAGGCAAGACATAAACTCAAATTTTGGAAGAAGTTTAACCGATTGCACCAAGGAATTATTAGGCTGTTCCCTGTCAAAGTTCTGGCCCAAGGCAGCTAGTTCTGTCCTAAACATAGTCCAGTTTGCATGCTTCAACCCTTCTCTGAATAAGAAGACTGCATAATTAAATGGCTATTACCTCAATGCAGTTACTTTGAATCTCATGTCAGAGAAAAGTCCAAGTCACACTGAAGTTACTGTTTGTCCATTTATATTGGGCTTGATTCAACTTCCTGGACATCTGACTGCCTAACTCCAGAGGAGATAACATGAGGATTACCATGCCCAAACCCTGGCTGTCACCGGAGAAAGCCTTGGGTCAGAAACAGGTTTCCCTCATATCAGTCAGTCCACATAACTGTCTTACAGATCCTGAGGCATCTGAGATGCCACTTATAATATATGGGAATTAAGACCTTTGTGCTTAGAAAGAAACCTAGTCAACACTCCCACAACACACAGGTTCTTTCAACACAGCACCTTCTGAAAAATGTATACTTGATTTAATTTGGGAAGCTGTATCACACAACTGTAGTTGTTAATTTTCTGCACAACAAGATTTAATATAAAAAGTTCTAAAATCTTGGGACTCATTGGTGTAAAAAACCACCTCTGAGTAACATAACTGTAGCTATCATAAATGGAAATATTTCAAATAAAAACCACCTAGTTTAAAATTAAGGGGCTTTGATTGTGCATATTGTAATTACTGATTTCAGTTTTCCTCTTGGTTTGATTAATCCCAGAATGTTTGTATTATATTGCAAGACACATAAAAAAGTCACTTTTACACATGTGGAATCACATTCATAGAATCATAGAATGATATGAATTGGAAAGGACCCTAAAGATCCTCTTGTTCCAAGACCTCTGCACTGGCAGGGACACCTCCCACTGGATCAGGTTGCTCAAAGCCCCGTCCCACCTGGCCATGAACACTTCCAGAGACTAGGTTTCCACAGCTTCCCTAGGCAACCTGTTTCAGTGTCTCACAACCCTCACACTAAAGGATCTCCTCCTAGTATCTAACCTAAATCTCCCCTCTTCCAGCTTTGATCTCATCCTCTCATTACATGCCTTTGTAAAAAGTCCCTTCCCAGCTTTCCTGTAGCCCCTTCAGGTACTGGAAAGCCACTATGAGGTCCCCCCAGAGCCTTCTCTTCTACAGACTGAACAGCCCCAACTCTCCCAGCCTGTCCTCACAGGAGAGGTGCTCCAGTCCTCAGATCATCTTTGTGGTCCTTCTCTGGATTTTCTCCATGAGCTCCTAGTCCTTATGGTGCAGGCTCCAGAACTGGACATAGTACTCCAGGTGGGGTTTCACAAGAGCTGAGTAAAGGGGGAGAATCTCCTCCCTTGACCTGCTGGCCATGCTTCTTTTGATGCAGTCTGGGACAGAGCTGGCTTTCTGGACTGCAAGCACACATTGCCAGCTCATGTTGAGCTTCTCGTCCACCATCATCCTTAAGTCCTTCTCCTCTGGGCTGTTTTCGATCCATTCTCCACCCAGCCTGTATTTATACTTAGAATTGCCCCAACCTAGGTGTAGGACCTTCCACTTGGCTTTGTTGAACTTCATGCAGTTTACCTGTCATAGTCCCTCTGGATAGCATCCCTTCCCCACATTGTGTTGGGCTGACCACATCAAGTCATCAGCAAACTTACTGAGTGTGTATTCAATTCCACTGTCCATGTCACTGGCAAAGATGTTAAATTGCACCCGTCCAATTACCAGCCCTTTGGGAACTCTACTCATCACAGGTCTCCATCTGGACTTAGAGGCTTGTGAAATCAGTTGGATACTTTTCTTAATTTCCCAGAAGAATCAAGGATGTAGTGTGGTAGTGGGTGTCTGAAATATTCAGATGGGAAGTATCATTATGCAGAAATAGTTTCATTTTAACTGGACAGATTTGACTGTCTCTATTTTTTGGTGTGAATTTCCGTGTTCATGATTGCACATTTTAATTACTCTAAAAATGCCTAGAGCCAGAGAAAGACACTTCAAATTACATAAAAATAAATGAATGACTATCAGTAGCAATGTTCAGTGCTTCTGCTGGATACACTCCTAAATAAATAAACTCCTAAATACGGTGAAAATTAGCTTACAAATTACAAGGCCTGGGTTCAAATTGATTTTATGAGTTTGCCAAAGCAAACTAGTACGAACAGGAGGAGAAAAATAAGAAATGAGGTATAAAGGACAATAAGCAGACCTGGAAGGTCTGGTTAGTGTCCCCAGCTCTTCACTTGCATAAGTCTGGACACTATCATGCTATTCACAAATGCCTTTCTTTGTGTTGTTTAGACAGTCTAATCAGGTGCATTTATTACGGTTGCAAGTTACTCTTGGGAAGATCCTGAGTGGACATCAGAAGAAAATTTTTCACTATGAGAACAGTTGGACATAGGAATAATCTCCCCAGGAACATGGTGGATTCCCCAACACTGGACTCTCTGAAGACTCAGCTTGACAAGATGCTGGGCCATCCCATCTAAACTGTGCTCCTATTTAGAAAGGTTGGATCGGGTGATTCTTGAGTTCCCTTCCAACCTGGCATTCTATTATTATTTCCTTTATCTTCTTAACAGATGAATTGACAGAATCTGAAACCAAACTAAAACTGCATCATTCCTGTAAGCTTAACACTGGTCTTTTTTCCACCTCCCTCAGCAGATTTTGCTTGCCATCTGGGTGTCATGCAAATTTCTAAATATTC
>NW_009952694.1:9079415-9143391 GCF_000747805.2 Chaetura pelagica
AACCTTTGAGAACATACTGCTACTGATCACAGATCAAAATATTTTGTAGTAAAGGCATTGCTTATTTCTATTATTCTCTCCCCTCCTTCTCCTGCTCCAGTATTTTTCATGATCCTGTTACTGAAAGAGGTTGATAACATTACATTTGTGACAGCCATATAATTATATTGAAATGTTCATGTCCTCTTTTTCTTTTTTTCTTTTTTTTTTTTAATATCTTTTGAAGGGCAAAATACTGAAGCCAACTCCCTCTTGTTTGTTTCTTTGTTTATTTTGTTTCCAAATGGTAAATGTGTCATCTTCCTATGTGTCTGGCCAGCTTGCCACAGCTTTTATTTCTGTTCAGAAAATTCCGGCTGGCACTTTCAAACAAAAATGCTACAGCCTAAAGACAATTGCCATTAGGCCACAAGTGGCAGCATCAGGAGATTTCTTCCCCTTTCCTTTTATTCATTCAATCTTTTTCTTTCTAAGCAATGTTTCTACAAAAAAATATTTTGCATTATTTTCCTCTTTTATAAACAGTCAAAGAAATCCAAAACCTAAACCAAAATACTGGGCAAGTTGTGAGAGCAGAGCTGAAAAAAGGCAGGAGATGGAAAGGAAGAAAAAATTAGAATGTTTGCATTTAAGTCAGACCACGCACCTAGAGGGTAGTCACATCTAACAATTGCAGAGCCAATGTTTAATTCCTGCAGTGTCAGATCTTGGCAGGGCTATGAGGAACTAGTATAATCTTGTTTTCCGTGTATGTTGGCTAGCTGACGTTTCTGTCTCAGTCTGACATACAGTAATCATTAAAAGAGCCTAGCATTTCAGAAAATTTGGTAAATGAGGGCCTTGGGGATTTTTCCCCTTTAATTTTTTTTCTGAGCATAAAAACCTGCTATCAAATGTGGCTGAGAAATGACATTTGCATGTGCTCAACTCCACAAGGTTTTTTTTGTCTTGTAACTACTATAGCTATTTTAAATTAACAATGTGCACATGCCTATATGCAAATATTCAGGCACAGTTTTGATGTCACATATGTGTGTATTACAGTTGGTGCAAGATTATGGGCTTGAGCAGGGTAATGGGACTTGGGCTTGCTATTTTGGTTAGGCACAATAGAGTACTCATTTAGTAGGACCACAAAAACTGAGGCAAAGCCCTTTTGTTAGGCTACCATGACAGCAATGCATAGGTAGATGAGGGACATCCAATGGTAAATGCATTGAAAATAATGTGGGTTCAAGTAGCTTAAAATCAGATTACTAAAAGAACTGAGAAAGTACAACCTAGACAGATTTTGAGGACCTGTGTTTTAGCAACATAAAAGCAGAATTTAGCAGTATTCAGAACATGGTCTCACAAATGCTAACATTAAAACTATGGACGTTTCATTTTTGTCAGAAATTATCCAGATGCCTAAAGCACTATTTCTGTTTTTATGAACTACTACCTCCTTTGGAACAGAACTAAGCTACTTCCCAAGCTCAGCTCTCCTTGTAGTTAAATTAGGCATTTCACCTCATGATCAAGCCTACCTAGTGATTAGAACTACTACACAAAAATTCCCATCACAAAATGACAGTGGTTGGAAGGGATCTCTGAAGATTGTCTAGTCAACCAACACACACAGACACAAAGGAGGGTCAGCTACAGAATTTTGAATACCTCCAGGGACAGAAAATCCATAACCTCTCCGGGTGACTTGTTTCACTATTAGACCACCCTTGCAGGGGAAAAAAACAAAACAAAAAAAACAACCAACAAACAAACAAACAAAAAGCTGAAACATCAGTTTTTCAAAAGTTGAACAATCTCTCCTCTTTCAGCCTTGCCTCATATGGGAGTTGGTTCAGTTCCCCAGTCATCTTCATGATTCCTGGCTGCAGTCTCCAATATTCTACATGTAGAGTCCTCCATGATTTAAAAAATATAGAGATCTATAGCATCAAATCTTCCCCCCCCCCTTTTTTTTTTTTTTTGTGTCACATACTTATTTTCTTTTAAGTAATGTGAACCTTGTACAACTAAAGTATTGTTTATTTCTGTGTGAGTTGCAGGTGTTCGGGATATTTCAGAAGTTGGCCTGCATGCAATGTATTCGGTCAGAAAGCAAGTAAGATAGTTCTGTGTGGTTGAATCATCTCTTTTTTCCATGTATAGTTAAACAATGCAATCCAGCAGCACACATCTGTTTGACAAGAAGTGCTACCTTTCCGGGTTTGTAATGGAAGAGCTGTTTCTTCACAGAAGCTAGATTTATTTGTACTAACAGGGATTTTTGCATCAAACATAATGCATGTGCATTTCCAAACAATGAAAAAATACTGCAGATTCTTCACTGCCAGCAAACAGTCAAAACTTCACCTGTGTTATATATTGCTTGGAAAACTGCCACTTAGACTGCTATGACATTTAGAACAAAAAGTAGTTATGCTCCAGCCATAGAGCTTTGATTCTGACTATGTCTGCAATCATTTGATTCTGACTATGTCTGCAATCATCTTAGATTGGCAGCATTAACACATGTGCAATTATACAATTAAGGGCTTAATTAATTATTAAGAATTGCATTGCTCTGTTGAGTGTTTTAAGTTTAATCTGTACTTAAGAATGGATTTTCACTTTTGAGAGTTGAAGATGCAGAAACACTCAGCTTTTTAGTTCTGGTTACTAATTAATTTTCACCCTGACAAAATAAGTCTTACCTGGGGGTCTAAATGCTCACCTGGACAAGTTTCTTTTTTAAAAAATTGCTAGCAATATCTCCCACTCCAGCCTCCCTCCTTCCCATACAATAGAATGAAATCACTTACCAAGAAAAACATCCATTACTTGAAAATAGTTTTAAATTAAATTACAGTTGGTAATAAATTTTATATGAGGAGTACTAGAGAGTAAAGCCATCACTGAATAAAATCAATCTGGGGGCCCTTATTCAAGCTTCCCCACCTATTTACCTTAGCCCTAATCTGGAAGACACATTCTTAGCTCAACATATGCCATATTCATTTCTTGGCTTCTCTGGTAAGACTTGTCAAAATGGTGCCAGATTATATCAAAGTATATATTCATGTACTTGGGAACTGGAAAATGCAGTGAGCTTAGCAACTAATTTTATATATATAATTAAATAGCTGTCAGAAAGTAAGTCTGGCATCACTACTAGCCTGAACTGAAAGTAGAACAGTGATATGTTGTGATATGGTTATATGTGATAAAAAGCTCCTTATTCTAGTATTACCAGGGTGAGTTACGTTTATCTTTATTTCAATTTTGTTTTTTAGCTGTCACTACATTTCTAAAATTTACAGCCTGGATCTTGAGAGTCTGGTTTAATTCTGGATTATCAATTTCTACTGTTACAGGAAAGGTAAAATACAGCCTTTATTCTGAAAACAAGGTTAAGAAATAGATTTATGTAAGCACTTTGAATGGATTTGTGATGTTTCTCTCTGTTTCAACTTTTGTATCTGGCAGAGGATGTTTTGATTGACACTAGTCATTTTTTACCAGGCTACTTTTTGTGGCGAGGTCATTTAGTTCTACTACAAAATCTATAGGAATTATTCAAGATAAGTAGAGTAAGACAGATGAGAGAAAGGCTCCATAAATATTAGGAAAAACCTTGATATCATATATATTGAGCAAGCACCCTTTATACCTACAAAACAAATATGCTATTTACTTAGTCTAGACACATCGATATTGGCAAATGTGACCCACATCTACAAGAAGGTTTGAAAGAAGGATCCAGGGAACTACAGGCCTGTCAGACTGACATCAGTGCCTGGGAAGGTCATGCAGTAAATTATCCTGAGTGCCATTATGCAGCAGGTGCAGGACAGGCAGGTGATCAGGCACAGTAAGCATGTGTTCCTGAAAGGTGGGTTCTGCTTGAGGAACCTAATCTTCTATGGCAAGGTAACCCATTTACGACATGAGGGAAAGGCTGTGGATGTCATATACCTAGACCTTACTAAACCCTTTAAAACTGTTTCCCAAAGCATTATCCTGGATAAACTAGCTATAAATGGCCTAGAACAGTGTACACTTTGGTGGGTAAAAAACTGACGGGATGGATGGCTGGGCCCATATTTTTCTTCCTCTTTCTACTGCCTTCTTTCTACTGCCTTCTTCCCATTGCAAGGACTCCAGATATCTCCTATTTATCTTCCCACTGTCAGGGATTCCATTTGTTCTCAGTGTTTTCCTTCATAATTGTTACCTGTCTTTTTTCTCCCTACTGCCGAATCTATCATTACTTGTATACCACCAGCCAGATTACAGTGTAAGACCTTACTCCTTCAATTAAAAAAGCAAACCTATACATTTATTTAAATGAACCTGTAGCAGGCTGATAAGAAAGAAACTGTTGAACATTCTCACCCCAATAGAAGCATGGAAGAATGAATTAATAGAACTTCTTTATTTTTAATGTTCATGTCAATTTAAAACTTTCTTCTGCAGGAAAAAAAAAATAATTATCTGACAGCATAGTTGATGTTTACTTGACAACAAAAGATAAAATGTACAGGCTAGTTTTATGCTCTTCGTTCTTGAACTTAATTTTTAACATAAACCAACATCTAGGACAATCTGTTGTTTAATGGTTAAATTAGACATAAACATTCAAAAATTAATCTGGGACAAAAATCCTCTTCTAGGAGCAAAATAATGGATAACAGCTCTGAAATTTCTCTTCATCTCATATTCCCTGTACTCCCACAGATTCACTCAATGTTAAATCATCTTGAGGGTCTCATCAGTAAATCTGAATCTTGCAACATTGATCTCATGGATGGTTTTCTGCAAAAATCCTAGATGGCCTCTTCCTCTGCTTTAATATTTTTTATTCTAAATGATTCCTCAGCATGCATGTTGTGGGCCAGAAGAAAAAACTACTCACATAATTATATACACATATGTATATATAAGCATTAATTAATGATTAAATAATGTTTGTTTGCATTTTCTTTTTCTCAACTGGTAGAACAGACATTAAATTGTGTGAAGTATGTGAGCTGCTGTTTCCAAAGGAGCAGCATCTCAATAAACAAATAAATATTTGGACACACCACCCATAAGAAATAAGGACACAATGAAATCAAATATTATTTCCCTTTATTGGGTGAAGGAGAACGAAGGACAAGAAAGAGGATTTATTGTAGTCTCTGCAATGACAGCTGTTTATTTTACTAGAATCAGGTACAAAATAATAAATAATAATAATAACAGCAAAAATATGCCAACACTTGATTTGCTGTCTTTACACCTGAATGGCATACTGTTCCCAGTCAGATTCTAACTTCTCAGAACTGGAAACAAAGTTATGAAAATATGAGATAAGAAAAATATTAAGAAATCTGGGGGTGGGGGGAGGCAATAGGGTTTTGCACATTCCTGACCACACTTATACATAATTGTACGTTTTCTTTTCTCATTAGTGTTTAATTTAAAATGCTTAGTTTAGTTTTCAATCTAAAAATGTCTCTCTCCCTCATTCTTTCTGTCCCTTCCTACCTGGATAGAAGACAGAAAGGATCAAGAGAATTGTTGTTGCTGGTTTAATTGCCAATCCTGAGTCAAACCATGTCAGAGTGCTAATGTCAGCACTACTGTGAAACCTTCACAGTCCAGGATGGCAACATCACAGTGTAATGAGCATCAACCTAAGCTAAGTCCGTACTTAGAATGTTAAAAGAAACCATGCTAACTTTTGGTGTACCCACAGTGATTTGATTGGTCAAAAAAAATCAAGTTAAAAATGTCTAAAAGTGAGAGGATATGGTTAATCTGTCAGTTTTCACCATATGGACATTATTACATTATTACTGCTTATTACAACAGTGAAAGGTTGGTATCAATGACTGAAGATCTTGTCTGGGCGATCACAAATAGTACCACCATAGAAGTATATACCATAGAGCCTGTTAAACTTACTCTGTTCAGCATTCTCAATCCACCCAGAAAACCAGAGGGTTTAAATATCTCTTCTTTAGATAGGACTATATTGGCTTTTAATCTGCTATACATTTTTCTGTGAAGCTGTCTTGTAATCAGAAGAAATCTTTTCTGAACAGTTCAATCTGCACTTAAGATTTCTAGTTCCTCTTGGCTCATGGTGTGAAATAATTTCCTCAAGTCAGAAGAAATCTTTGTAATATAAATAAAGTACCATCATCTTCTTATTAATAAATTTTAAAACTTTTACTTCTTAAGAACCTAATATTTCCCCTGTGGTAAGGTGAACAAAGGTGACCCAAAATTACCAACAGGACCAAGGGTTAATCTAGATAGACAAATTATTTAGCAAAATATGTGGTTCTATAAAATTGATAATACAGTAAGAAAAATGTTTTTTTGTCTTGAAATAGAAAAAATGAAAATTTGCAAGTGATGAAAACTCAAAAATGGAACAGTGTTGACCTAGTTTTGATGGAGCTGGTAAACACTTGTAATATTTATATTAACTCTCTCAAAAGCAACTTCTATGTATACTTTGATATCAGGAGAGTATGATGACAAATTTTCTTTCTACTTACAAATAATAATAACATGATAAAACAGCTGGACCAAGTTTTTACAATTTTCTTAAACAAGTGCTTTCTTCAGCTTCTTGCTTATATAAGAAGGAACATATTATTTTTGGTAGAGATGTGACAGAACACAGACATTAATGCAATTCTTACTTGTACTTGTAGCCTATTAGGGTTTTTTGGGAACTGAGACTGTATTTTACATGTCAATCAAGTAAAATCATTCGCAAGTTTAAAAATACTTTCTCTTTCTCCCTTTCCTACTTAATAATGAGAAGTCAGCTGTCTTTTTATATTTCCACAGAACAAACAAGAACTCTTTATGGCTTTTATCTGGGTTTTTTTGTGGTTTTTTTAAGCTGTTACTTAATATTGCTTTTAAAAATGAATTTTTAAACAGTGAATGGTTTGAACTTGTTCCATAAAACTATGTACCTCAAGGTCTGGAAAAAAATGTGCTGATCAATGTAAAAGGCAGGAACTTGGAAGAATATTTTACATTTTCAAAGGACATTTCAGAACAGCTCACAGCTCAGGAGATGCTGTGGGAGTTGCTGGGGGGAGAGGGAGGTGGAGCACTAGGGGTTTTGCACACTTCTGCACATGCTTGTATTTAATTGTACATATTTTCTTATCATTAGTATTTAATTAAAGCTGTCTAGTTTAGTTTTAAATCCAAAAAGTCTCTCTCCTTTATTATCTCTCTCCTTTCCCTACCTGGGAGAGGGCAGAGAGAGGGGATCGAGAACATTTTAATTGCTGATCCTGAGTGGAAACGTAACACATCTGCACCTTACTCATAATAGTAAGAAGCTAAACCAAAACTAGAAAGCACCTAAAGGAATATTTAAATCAGAAGTTAAAAGAAAGCCTGCTGTTGCTCAAGAGCAGCTACTTTGGGCCAACAGTCTGTATCAAAGCTAATGCTAAGTGTGCCCATAGAACTCTCATTAAAGTAGCTGCTCATGGCCTGGATGAGCATACAATCTGTTGGATCAAGCACTGGCTGGACAGTCGAGTCAAGAGAGCGGTGGTGAATGGAGTCAAATCCAGCTGGCAGCCAGTCACAAGTGATGTTCCTCAGGGCTCAGTGTTGGGGCCATTTCTGTTTAACATTTTTATTGATGATCTTGATAAGGACATAGAGAATCTGCATGAGTGTAGGGAGGCTCTACAGAGAGACTTGGATAGGTTAGATCATTGGGCTAATTTTAATGGTATGGGCTTCAACAAGGCTAAGTGCCGGGTCCTCTACTTGGGCCACAACAACCCCATGTGACTCTACAGGCTTGGGGAACCTGAGGTCCAGATAGACAATATCCACAGCCTTTCCCTCATCCAATAGTCAGGCCAACAGACTATAAAAGGAGATCAGGTTTGTCAGGCAGGACTTGCCTTTCATAAACCCCTGTTGACTGGGCCTGATGTGAATCCGTTCTCACTTTTCTTTATAAAGGAAATGTAGTTAGAATGTTGCTGTAAAGTGCCCCTGATTTGCTTGGGTCTGCTATCCAAGCTGACAAGCAAATAAGTGTTTAGGAAAAGGCAAAAACAAAATGGCACTGAGAACACAGTAATGATAACTGTGGAACAGAACCTCTGAAAAGTTCCTGTCTGAGAAGTGAGCATACATGTACACACAGCCACACCATCACTCACAGAAGAATCTTAAAAAGTACAATATGGAAAGATAAGCAGAAGAAAGTTTTATGCTTTTACAATTTTATAGAAGTAATTATTGTCAACATTTGTAACCTTTATTTCTCTCAAATATTAGGGTTTTTTCTCTCCTGGATACAAAGAAGCAAGTAATATTCACAAGGTTCTCAGTAGTTTCTGCTTGTGAGAGGAATAAAAGAAGGGTTTATTTTTCCTTGCTTTGTCTGATAATTTTTCTTCTGTCACACTAATGAGTATTACTTGGTAACTCTGTAATGTTCAGTTCGTGTATATGTCTGTATCAGATCTTGTTGTCTTTTAGTTTTTTGGACAATAAAACATAAAATAAGACTGAATAAGACTTGTCAAAATCAGCTTTTTTTGATCCTACTGGCATTGAAGCATTCTATTTGGTCACAAATAATGTTCTAGTTTGTTGTGCTACAAAAATTAAGATTTTTTTTTCTTTACTATTAATACATGGATTTCCACCAGTCCAAAGATAAATCAGCAGTTAATCAGATTTAGATACCTGTGTAATGAGACAATTTTCTGCATGTGATGAATGCCCATGGTTAGTGAAAATTTCAGATTTCTTCTTGAAAAGTTACTGGATCATTTAATTTTAAAATTTTATGTAATTCTAAATGCATGAAGCTTTTTTTCAGCATAGATTCTGCTCTGCTGTCATTTAAAGCATTCTCTGACATGTTAATTTAAGACTAAATACATAGCACTTTGTTGTCATTTGCTTATGATTACAGATACAACTGTTTGTAGAGGCTGAAAACTGTCTACACAAAAACAATTTCTTGGGTTCCTTACTTGCTACTTAATGACTTAGTATCTAGATGTTTTAAATTTTCCCAAAAATGTAATTTGAAAATTAGTTTATAAAATTGTAGAATGCTTTAGAAACTACAAAAATCCCTGTCATCATGGATTGTTATTTCTGCTCAGTTAAAAATGTTATGAAGTCTGGAATTTCCTGTAAAATGGTGGGTAAGTCAAAACTTTTGGCCTTTGACATAATTCTAAAATTGTAGCACACTTTGAATAGATAACAATGTCATCATTACTGAAGGTAACTGGGACAGTGTTGAGGTTTTCAGTAACCTCTATAATGGTCAGTCCTTTATTTTATAGACACAATTTAACTTAATCCACAATGAGGACAACTTAAAAATGAAGTTTCACAATTTTTGATTCAGTAATGTCTTATGCTAAAAGTATTGAAATGCATTGATTTTGTTACAGAACTGGCGTATTTTATTTACAATACAAAGCCTAGTTTACTGTAGAGCGTGATTACAGAATGCTCTCTTTGAGAAGCTTTGTGACAGAAGGCAAAAGAGTGCTATATTTCCCACTCTCCTGACATGTTTATCTAATCTGTTATAATAACACATACACTTAAATCTGAAGATTACACTGGAAAGCGGTAAACTCAGTGCTCTCCTGAATCATTTGCAAGGTCTGGTGTTTCCACTAGAACTCCATTGTAAAATTAGTTACCTTTAGAAGTGCAATACTGGCTAAATATCATCTGACATGCAAAAAAAAAACCAAACAGGAACCATAAAAGATTCTGAGGTAAAGGACAAAAGATGGCAAAAGCTGAGAGGTTTGAAATTAAGGATGATATTTCATCCATAATTTACAGCTTCTTTGTCTTCACTATCCTGGTAGCCCAGGAAAACTGTGTGGCAAGGTGCACGTATGTTTGGATGTCCAAGAGATATATACAGCCTAACATCACAGAACCATATCTACTAGATGTGGGGAAAGATCATGCAACTTCTCTTCTGTATCAGAAGGAAAAGCATGGCTTTATTTATTTCAGTATTGTACAAAGCAATAGAGATTTTGCAAATTATCTTCAGACATTCCAAAACATTCCTATTTTCCATTTAGGTTATGCTAAACACTGTAATAAAATGTTATACCTCTTACAGTACTTCAGTTATTTTCTTTCCCGTCATATCAAAGTTTGGATAAAAAACAAAAACAAACAAACAAAAAAACACAAAACAACAAAAACAACAACAAATAATTTCATTTTTTTCATGCTAAGTATTAGAGAAAAAAAGATAAATTAAGGGGGAGGAGAAGATGTTAAATTTTTTTCTCTTTACATGTTTTGTTGAGGGGTGAATTTTTTGTGTAGATTTGAGGGAGAAAATTGTGTTTACAAGGAAGATTTAATTTTAAATAAATACATTTTGCTATGCAGAGGCTCTGACTGGGCTGTATATTAACTGTCAAAAGCATAAATTTCCCAAGGGTTCAGACAGTTATCATGAAAGGCAAATACCTGGAAACATGAATAGCACACCAGCATACATATTATTAATTCCTTTTGAAGACTTAACAGAATATGTTAGACCTTCAATAGGTCATTCTGTAACTTAGAAAGTAATTGTAGATTTGTCTGTCTTCCTCTTAGAATAAATGAATAATAGTGTTAATTGTGTCTTTTTGGAGTTATAATGCATCTTCTGTGCCATGATTTGTCATAGGAGCATGTTTGTCCTTCCATTTGACTTTATAATTAGTGCTTGAGGGCAAGAAGGACTGTAATCACTGAATAGCTTTGAATATTATTTACCACTGAATTGTAATCTGAGTGCATGGTCAGCACTATGAGACTGAATCAGAAAAGGTCCCCACTTAAAGCTGATTGTCTAGCACAGAGCATACTGTTGTGGCGAGGCATTTTGAATCATATGACAACACCACTTTGTTTTTTATCATAAGCCAAAATACAAAGCAGGAACACAGATGAAACACTACAGAAGAAGGGAGCAAAACATACTGAAGAATTTCCCTCTCTTGTGTACTGGAGAGACAGTTAAGGCAATCACAGACCCACAAAACCTCTAAATAAAATGGCTCCTGTACAAAAGCTCCCTTTGAGGTAACAATACTGTCTTTTGGGCTCTTGACAGCTTCAAAAGACATGACTAACATCTCCTCTACAATCTGCTCCTCTGCATCACTTATGTTTTGGGGAATCAGATCAAGCAAAACTCCCACTAAAGTAAATGAAAGTTGTATCTGCAAAAGGGGCAAATGAAAACTCAACAAGGATCTTTTGGTTTGCCCTCAGGAGCAGCCTCACAGAGAAAGGATGTGCCCAATAAATAGCACGCTAGGTCTGGTACATTTCTGGTCCATTAGGTTAAAGTTTTAGAGAAGAGGGAAGTTAATAGTACTTTGTTCTCTTAGCTATTTTTAAAGGCAGTTAACAAGCATGATAATTATACCTTGAGGACTTATAAAGATACACATAAATGTGCCTCAGTCTGTAGTTACAAAGAAATGCTATTTCAATTCCAATTTTTATTTAGCAATTTAGACAATTACATAATTTCTCCTTATTTAATAGAGATAACGGTCATTCACTTTTTTCAGGGATATGCAATGTTCAGTAGATTATTTGATTATTATTTCCTGTTAGGCTTAGTTTGGAGGGAATGCAAAATATAAAAATTAAATAGAATTTAAAACCATTGTTTTTCTCCCATTACATATATCACAGAAGAACCTAGAACCAAACACATCAACTCAAAGTGAATGAACAAACTATTTTCCTCTTAATAGTATTTCAATTTCAATTAATAGGAATTTGTGAATGGTAGCCATTTTTTCAGCATACTTTGATTATCCATCCTATGAATAACACAACTTCCTCCTCCAGCCCAAAATAAACAAGGAATCACAAATAAATGGATTACTTCATTTGTTTCTAAATTTCTTGGAATGTCTGTACAGAGTTTGTTTTCAGAAGTATTAGTAACACCTCCCTGATGAATGTTTGTTTTGCAATGTCTTTATTCATGTTCTTTAATACATTTATGAAACATCTTATATAAGAAATTGAGTGGAATTAAACAAACCCTGCTCAATTGTTACTGAGGCTATTGATACAGTTCCTCTTGCATTTCTTGTAAAATTTAATTTCTGAACCAGGAATATTATAACAGATACACAAATGTTGAAGAGCTCTTTTGTAGAACAGAAGCCAAAATTTTGGGTTTTGCTTTTTGTGGGTTTGGGGTTTTTTTGCATGTTGTTTTATACATATCTCAGGGAATATATGAATAAATAAACAGATTATGTTAAAAATCTCACTAAAGAATTTCAAAAGAATAGTTAATGACTATATAAATATTTTAATTATGTCCAAGACCAGAAGATTCTAACAGTATGTTAGCAGTTTTTGAGAAAGGCCTAGAGAAGAGTTCTTGTCCAGTTTCAGAAGATAAAATATAGGCATTTCAAATGGGTCTCCACACACAGGTTGGGAAGCATTGCCTTAATTCTACCTAGGATGCTGCTGCACATTGAACTAAGCTGTGTCTTTTTCTCAGATTCCCTTGATGACTTTCCAGATGAATTCTCTCCTGTTAAAAATCTGGTTAATCTGGAAGCTAAAATTTAAATAGAATTTAATTCACGTAGGTCATATGCATCTACAATTTCCCAAAGACAAAAAACAATACAAAAAATAAACAAAAACAAGACAAAAAGGGTTTGTGTACAAACTACACCACCAACACCTGGAGTAATTCTGGAGGGAGTAGGGGTTTGGGCCGGAGTTTTATTAGGGGAAAGAAAGGAGAAGGAAAAATATCAAAAGAAACTAAATGCTTTTTGAAAACTTGAGGAAAAAGAAAACTGCATCTTAAATCCCTTCCCAAATTTTAGCCTAGAGCAAATAACCATGCTGCAGTCTGAGATGGAATGGAAACACATAGACAGACCTTTCATCATGTCACTGCTGTAGTTAGACAGATCCACAGTGGATTGAATTAATAGAGGGTGATGCTTTCCAAGTTTTTCTGTTGAGAAAATGTCATAGCAGCAAATACGGACACCACAAAAAACTACCACAAAAACCTGCATTAGGAAGGAACAGAGAGATCTTTAGTCAGTTTTGCAAAGCCAACATCAGATGAATCTCTACTGTCAGAGTGCAAATTTCCAGCTGACTTACTACTAGAAAACAGGTATTTCATGGATATCATCAGCTACCAACACACATAGAAGTGGGTGTTTTTCAGAATTGCCGATCTCCTCTGAGAGTATATGTTTTCTTGTTTTTCCTATTCAGACTTCGTTTGAAATAAGGCCATGATAAATACGTGTAAGCTACATAGTAGTTGTTTGAATTTTAAATCAGATATTGTCCAATGAGCAGCTGGAAATTATTTGGGAATGGTTTCAGACTATCCTAAAATGTTGCTTTGAGAACAAACAAATTTTTTACAGAAACCTCAGCATTATATATTTTCCTTGCACAGAAATTAAAATTTTAAAATTGGGATCAATTTTTACACTAAAGCAAAAGCTTATCTTAAAATTTATGTCTGTTTCATGCACTAATTTGTTTCCCCAGCAAAGTTTCATTATGCGTATTAGCCATTCGTCTGCACTGGAAATAAGTAACCCCGTGCTTTAAATTTCAAGCACGTTGCACATGCAGTCTATGATAGCACTTTGAACCTGCTGTCCGGTGACCTTGAAGAATATGTGTTAAGTGCAGAAAATGCTTTTTCTCTTTCCATTTCTCAGTATATTTTTTCAGAAAACAACTTGAACAACAGGAAAGGATTGGTTCTTCAGGAAAGTTTAGAAAGTACAGAACAAAAGCAATAAACACACCAAATAAAAGGGCATATAAGAGCTTTCCAGATGAAAACTCTACTGAGATCTTCCTTTAAATTAAAAAAATATACCTTCTTTATCACAGAGCCAAGTCTAAATATTAAAACTAAACTCTAAGTATCAAAACACATATGACTTAACGTACTGCTGGACACTTAATACTGAGACTAAAGTAATTGAAATCAGGAACTGATAGTTTCTATATTCGTATAATCACTCAGGAATGGAATTATGAAGCTGACTGCATCATTCTTTGCAGTCATCGGTTTGTACATATGCAGCTTTGAGAATTATTTTTCTCTAAGTGATGGTGACAAAACATCTATCCACTAGCTCAGACTTCTGCATACTCACAAAAGCTAGCCCTGTTTCCTAGATAAGCTTGGAATGTACACTATATTCAAGGAGTGGGAAACTGAAAGGAAAGCTGAAAGGAATTTGGCCATGTGCATTTTTTTCCCACGATAAGACATTTTTCAGAAATTAATGACAGTGAACTTACTGTCATGGAGAAAATTCACCCATTCTACTCCAATACTTCATTGTAAAGGAAGAACATTTTGTGTGTGCAATTTAAAAATTGTTAGCATAACTCCCATTTGCCAGCCTTAATTTCCAGAGAATTTTTCACTGATCAGGAATTTTAATTTTTGTTTCTTTTCACACATTCAGTCAGTAACTGGAATGCTATACTGCAGTCTCCTATCTATATCTCTTTCCACCTTTTATCCTAATTATTTACTCAGGTGAATATTTAGAGCAACTTTTTACATTTAATCTTAAATATTCATTTAGCCCTTACTAGAGGCTTTAGACTAATGGCTAAGCAGTTATTATTTCCAGATGTTGTTTCTTTTTACCTACATCCAGGTACTGCTCAGCTGTCTTTGAAGTCAAGCAATCTATTCAAACACAGAAAAAAGAAAAAGAAAAAAAAAATCAAGTTGAGAAGTGTTCCATATAGCTGAACTGTAGACTCTCAAATTCCTCACTCTAATGTTTACATACCTCTGAACGGCTTCAATTGCTACCAGCTAGGGGCCTGGGTGTTCTGCTGGCCACATAGAAATCTGAAACCTGTAACAATTTCATAAACAATGGTCCCTAACCAAGAACATATGCTCACCAGGTCAATATGTAACACATTAAATATCCAGGGAAAATAAAGAAGAGGAAAAGGGGGAGGAGAAAGAGAAAAACACGGAATGTTTTGTTAAATGAAGTAAGATTGTCAGTTAAAGATCATTATTACTGTTCTACTTCATGAGACTTTGAGATCTCAGTGTTTTACCTAATACAAACTTTCTTTCTTGTGTCTTTCTTTAGCTATGTGTTATAAAATATTTATGTTCAACAAACATGCACTATAAAATATTCACATCTGCCTTTACTGCTGCTTACCCAGTTTACTCACTTTATGTCCAATGAATTTTGAAGATTACAAGACGATTTATCACAGCAGCAGGACACAGAATCTCCCTCTCTTTACTATGTATAAATTAGAGCTGCAAACCAATGTTCAAACTCATTTTGCAGCCTATTAAACAGTGAAAGTTTCCTTCCCCACAGCTTAAACTATCTCCAGCTATTAAGAGTCCACAATCTCCCTTGAGAAACTATTCCACAATCTAATAGACTCCACCATAAGGAAATTCTTTTTATATAATTGAGCCCACATTCACTTAATACGTATTTTTTAACTTGGAAGATTCATAGAGAAGGGTTTAATAATGTGACTATGTCATGCTTTCAGATTGTAAACAAAGTTCGCCTCAAGAAGGGGAGAACTGAGCACAAAGCATGGCATCTTTCGACACTGAAATATGGTGCACTGTCTTGCACTTTGTGGCTTTTCATTATTATCTGAAAAAATTGCTGGCTTCTCTCCTTGGGATGGGAACCCACATGGAATCTCTATAGCTTTTCAGGGATGATTACATCTGAGAACTGCTGAGGTGATTTGATTCATTTTATCCTTCCATCACTGCCACACAAGCAGCATTATGTGTGCTTGAATGTTTTCATGACTTGACCTATTAACTGAATTTGACTGTAGTTCAGTGCATCTAAAAGAACATAAATGCAGTGCTCTGAATAATGTGTGTTCAAGAGTATATATACTTTAGTGGTAAAATAACAGACTAGCTAACACTGCATTGTAGAGAGTCAAGATCAGTATCCAAAACACTCCCAATTTTACCCCATTCGGTGGTTCAGATGTGTTTTAAAAATTGTTGATACAGAAATGCCTAAACAACTTCTCTGTGGTGCTTGAAGCATGTAGAAATAATACTTTCCTAAAAAATACATGTACAGAAGCACATTTGCAAAAGCAAGTTCTATGAGCAGGCAAACTAAATTCAGAAAGAAAATAAAAGCAGAAAAAATAGATGGCTGCATTTTTATTTTCCTGTCGCTTTAATATTCTTCTACTGGCCCTTGAGTCTTGCTGGGCCTCACTATGATTTTACTACAAGTTTCAGATATACCTTGCTTCACATCTAACACTTGATGGCTCTTCATGAATGGGTCTCGACAAACACTTTGTGGAAGCTATTTCAAGAAGAATTAAGTAAGAAAGAAAGGAATGTGG
This sequence comes from Chaetura pelagica, assembly GCF_000747805.2. Classification (NCBI taxonomy): domain Eukaryota; kingdom Metazoa; phylum Chordata; class Aves; order Apodiformes; family Apodidae; genus Chaetura; species Chaetura pelagica. The sequence goes on from NW_009952694.1 coordinate 9,095,868, forward strand.
ATTCAATAAAGAGTGGGAAGACAAAAAGCTTACAGAAATAAGAGAAACAGTAGTCTTTTCCATGGTAGCTTCTTCAAAGAAACAACTGAAAATAAAATTTGTTAAAAATACTGCTGACAGTCATCATACGAATAAACCTGCTGGCTCATGTTAAGCTGCAGCAGAATGCTGCACAGTGTTCTGAACTCCAAGAGCAATAAAAACTTCTCTCTTTTGATTCCTCTGTGAGTTCTTAGTTTGAACAGTCACATATACTGGCATTGTCATATTTCTCTTCCCAAAATATATCAGAAAATCTTGGAAGCACAACATTCAGTCTCACCTTTATACTAAACAATGTCAGTACTTACATTGGAAACACTTGATTATACTCAGGTCTCTCCATACCTGTTCCGAAGTGTATGCCATTAATGTTACACTGTTTTTATAGAATATGGTACAGAGTGCAAATGAAGAAGAATATTTTTGATGATTTAAAATAAATAAATAAATATAATGGACAGCTGAATTAGATAAAATAAAGCACAAAACATATCAGGAATTCAATACTGTATGGAACAACCAAGATCAGCACATTCTGTTTCCTGTGGTTGTAATACTGAGTCAATGCAAAATAATCTATATGACTTGTATTTCATGTAAGTATGCATCACATGCAAAACCAAGTATTATCCAGAAACCTTTCATCAACTTCAAAGAGTTAATAAAAGATCAAAACCCATTACCATATTGTCACAAAATTATGGAGTGATCTTTTACCACTTTTAACATTATCAATGGCCTCCTTAAAACCAAGCTTGTATTAGGGGTCTAGAGAACAGGTCTTAATGAGGAGAGGCTGAGGGAGCTGTGGCTGTTCAGCCTAGAGAAGAGGAAGCTGAGGGGAGACCTCATATATGACTACCTCTATATGACTACCTGAAAGGGGGTTATAATGAGGTGGGTGTTGGCCTCTTCTTCCTAATGACTAGCAATAAGACAAGAGGAAATGAGGTGAAGTTGCACCAGGGGAGGTTCAGATTAGATACTAGAAATGTTTTTCACTGAAAGAGTGGTGAGGCATTGGAACAGGCTGCCTATGGAGATGGTGGAGGCACTGTCCCTGCAGTTGCTCAAAAAGGGGGTAGACATAGTGATTTAGGAGGTGGCTTAGTGGTCATGGGAGTGTAGGGCTGATGGTTGGACTTTATGATCTTGAAGGTCTTTTCCAACCTTAATGATTCTACGATTCTGTAATTCTATATATTATATAATCGTATAAGAAAAGCTCACTCTGTTGATAGGCACAGTCTAGCCTACTTCCTGCCTTTTTCTTGTCTCAATCCTGTGTGTATCACATGCTCACTGTTTGATCTCAGACGGATCTTTTAATATGTCTACAGTTCAGTTTTCGTACACATAGATGAAGAATAATTATATTTATTCTCATTGTGAGGAAAACATTCACTGGATTGCAACCTTGTAAGATCTTTATAATAATTTATCTTAAGTTTCCATGTGCTACTGTGGTATTAAATAATTTAACACAAATTGTTTACATGTGTCTAAACATGACTTTTTTAGTTATACATACAGTTTCTTATAGGCTATCTCTCAAGTATATGTGAAAAGTAAATGAGAAACTAAGTATATTGTGTAATTTCAGATGACTTTCTCATACCTAGAATCTGTATGCTGCTGAACATACTTAAGCAGTTGGGAACTTAGAAATGCTCAGAAATAACATAATTTTCCTCTTTTGTCAAGCCTCCAAGTAACAAATATAAATTGACTTTTGAAGTGAAAGTGGGCCACTTTAAAGGCCACAGAACAGTCAACAGCTAATATGCAGCATTTGTTGGTAATATGGAAAGAGAGAAAAGTTCAGTTTGTTGTTTGAAAGTGATCCCTACAGACTCCTGTTTGTTTTTTGTTTGGTTGGTTTCGGGGTTTTGTTTGTTGGTTGTTTTTTGTTTTGTTTGTTTTTTATTACCTCAATTTGTGAAACAGTAGGGAAGGAATACAGTGGTTTTAGGCAGTATTGGGTAAGGAAAGAGAAAAACACATGTTCCCACTATTGCTGCTATTTTGAGCAATTTACTTTGTTTATCCAAAGCAGACTGTTATAATTTGCTTGAAATACTGTTAACTGTTTAAATTACTTGAATGTTGCCACTTCAAACTGCCAAATATGATCACTGTTTTCTCACAGTTGTAACAGATTAACTCGTCAAGCTTTTGTCTTTCTCCCCATGGGGCCAGGAGTTCATCTCCTATAGAAAGAAGAGCTCATTTCCATGCCTTAAATGCGCATCTTCCCTGAGATCTGAAGTTTTGTAGTTTTGGTAAACCTGAGAGTTTGAGTCAAAGATAGTCTGTATGCCTGCTGCTAACAATCATACATTTTGTTGTATGACTGTGTGACTTTTAAAAACAGAATGTCCTATTTAGTTGGACTTAGAAATCTTGTCTACATTGATCTGTTTTTTCCTTCTTCAACTTGCTTTTCTTTTTTTCTTTCCAGTTTCAAATTAGGCTTCTGTCTAAATATACAGCAGCATTATCTTTAGATCTAATAAGTCCCATCTCATAGTAACTAACAGAAAAATAATGTTGGGACAATTGATTCTCCTTCTTATCCATAATATGCATATGTTCACAATAAAGACTTTTATTAGAAATTGCAATGCCAGGTGAGAACACTGTTTTATTATTTCATGGATGAATGTTTAATCTAAGTTTCAATTCATACTTTAGTGTATAACTGTAACTGAAAATGTTGTATGTATTGTAATGTAATATAACTCCATGATTTATCTTCTGAGCTATTACTGTGGTTTTGCAAACTACTGATACACCACAGACCACAGTCTGAAAACTGCCGTCTAGTTGGAAATATTTGCAATACTTACTTTCTTGCACTTCATACAATCAAAAGTCTTGACATCACTTGTAAAATTGCATATTCTTGAGTTAGTTATCTTGAAATAAAATCCTAGTGCAGACAAAAGCAATTTATAGTCTTCAATACAAAACTGAGAGGTCAAGGAAAATTGAAAACTTCCCTGTAATCTGTGAGCATATGAATCATGTGAGAACTACATTATGCCTAGTCTCCAGTAAAATTTGACATTGTGAATAAGTCATGTTGAGGATACACTTTTTCCTCTCCCAAAGAGACAACACAGCTGGTTAGATTTAGATAAGATGCATTTTCAAAATTAAGATAAAACCCATGTATGTCCCTTTTCACATTTCCGGTCATAGGGAAATATTATAAACTGCAGTAGTCTGATGATCCTGCTCATACCTTTAGGATAGTTGTTAGTACTGTAAAGCTAGTTGGCAATTTGCTGTGATTACACTTTTCTGATCTAAACAGTGCAATGAGTGGAATAACAGAGTATTTGAGGTTAGGATTAAACAATGTCAACAGAGATTCATAAGAGCTAAAAAGCTGCAATAGCAGATCTTGCAGTATCAGCTAATGACTGAATTGCAATATCAAGTTTGTGTATAAGCTCTTGTAGTGAAGGGGCAAAGGTGAAAACCAGGCCTTGTGACAATTTTAGTTATACTTCAAGATATCTTTTCAGGATTAGAGGAATAGACTTGGTCAGTGTCTGAGAAAAAATATGTTCCCATCTCTTAACAGTTGTAGCAATCTTCAGTAAGTTTTATAAAGGTAAGATTCATGTTCAAGTTGAAATTTAAAAAAATAAATATAAGAGAATTTGTAACTGAATGTGTCAAACCTGCTTGGATAAAACATTTTATTATGAAAGGATGAAAGAGAGAAGAGAGGACCTTTGACTGAAAACAATGAATCTTGATCTAAGAAGGAAATGTCGCTCCCTACAGAAACATATATATACACTCATATATGTCCATGTAAAACATGTATGTACATTACAGCACTTAATTCTGTTCACTTATAAGAAAAAATCCTTGATTTTTCTAGATCCATTTTGGAAATATGAGCCTTTTTTTTTTTTTTTTTTCCAGAAAAATAAAATAAAAAACAAACAGTAACCCTACTTTAAAAATAAAAAGGATAGAATGGCACTGCTAAAAATTGGCTAAGAATGCTGTGAAATTTCTTTAGTTCAGATACTTAAGACCATCAGGGATGGCTTATGTATATTACATTAGTCCTTTGGGCATAACAGAAGAAATTTCTTCTCGAGGATCTATCTGACTTTATAATCCATAATTTTTCAGTCTCATATGAAAATTGTAAAATTTTAAAAATTTGTTTTGTTATATTTCAGATTTCTGATATTTGTAAGCAATTTTTCCATTTTCTCATATCTCTTTTTTTTTTTTTTTTTTTGTCTCCTGTGTTTTGGGACTGGGTCCATAAGCAAGAAACAAAGAGAAGTTGACATCATAGTACTTAAGATCTCAGATTTTAGACATGAATGGTTTGTAAGTTCAAACATATGCTTAATAGCCCATCCAAAAGTGGAGAAATAATCAGATGGAATTTATGGGTAACAGTTTGATTCCACCCTTTTTAGAGTGTATTTTCTACTGCTCTATTTAAAATGAATCAGTACAATTTTTAACTTTGTTTACCAAAATGCTAGTTTCAGTCAAGATAGTATATGCTAGGACAAACTTGTTTGTGTTTTATCACAGAATGTGGTGGAAGTAATGTGTGTTTTCCCAGTGGTTTTAAGTAGGTTGGCTTTTTACGTATGGTGATTTCAATCATTTGCTGAAGATTCTACGACATACATTCTCCCTAGTAAACTTTCAGATTCACTGGAGCTGTATCCAAATTAATTTTGTTTTGACATTTTGATAACTTTTTATTGTAAAAAAATTAGCTCTTTGAGGTGAAGAGGGATTAGGTGTATTTTTAAAGAGATTTTTCAAATGTGCATATTGAGGAGTGTTCTTGAAAAACTCCCAGCACTCACTAGCTCCTTTACCCTCCTTGAAACAACTGAGAATTAAGGTGACACTTCGGGTGATTATTCTTATTATTTCAGCAGTCACATCAGTAAGAAAAGTTTGAAATTCAGATGCTTTGTTTGGGTGTTGCGCTTCTGTATTTTTCTGCCATACGTATATAAGCTGCAACAGCTCATACGTACTTACATATTACTAAGTAACTAGTATCTCATTCCCTGTGATGGAGAAGTAAATTGGTTGATGACAGCAAAAAGGTGGGGAAAAAAATTTATTTGTATTATACTCAAAACATACTAGCACTTAAGGTTCATATCTTACATGTCTGACCCTTTTCCCAGTGTCCCAGTGATAATTATAGCAAATCAGAGATGCTGTAATAAGGAGATATGGAGATTACTAGTTTTTAGGAAGAAGTTTAGGTAGGTAACTGAAGTTAGGGGTAAAGTGAACACTAAAAGATGTTTCGCTAAAGAACTTGTTCTATCACTGGTATTAAATATATTCAGAACATTATTTTTTTTTTCATTTCAAACATTTCAAAACATTATTTTTAATAAACTGGAGTAATGTATCCATGTTTATTGCTACTGTGAAAGTATAGAGATGTAAGGTAGCTTGTCTATAACTGAGTTAATGTTTGGCTAAACAAAGTTAAATATATATATGTTGGGACTTTTTCCTCCTACAGTTCAGTGGCACTAAGAAACTTAAACCAAGAACCCTGCTGCCCAGAGAACTTCTCACTTCTTTTCACAGTAATTCCTTTTGACCTGTCCAGAATTAATTACCATCTGTCTCACACTATTTTTCTAGCTGAAGGTGAACTAACAGTAATAACATGTAGGCTGCAATGCCTACCAGCAGATTTCATTGGGACATTGCCAATAATGCCTACCAACAGATTTCATTGGCCTATTGCCAAACGGACAAGGTCCCATCTGCTTTTTGAGGACAGGTTGCATTAAACTCAGCTGTTATCTTAATGACCTGACATAAGTATCTAAAGAGATGTTTATGATTATACTATATTCTCTCCATTACAGCAGTAGGGATTAGTTCTTTTTATGTTCTTATGCAGTTTGTTCTTCCTCCTGTAGCCTTCTTCAAGCTTAGATTCCCTTAGATGTGTTGTCTGAGAAAATCTAAGTTTTCATTTCTTGCACGAATGCACACCAGAATGGAGGTGGTTCTCCTCCTTCTCTAATAAGCAATGAATATGAGACTCTCTACTCTCCTGAACTCAGTTTTAATGCTATTAAACATATAGAGGGTAGGGGAAATATGCATTTGGAATTGAATTAAACTGGTTTATTTGACTTTCCAATCCACTGGAGTTTGGAAACTATTTTTAAATTTAAGCTGTGAAAGAACAACTAAGAATGTTTAGTCTTCCCAGGGCACTGATGAAGGAAGAAAATATGAAAAACAGAATTGCAGAGAACCATAGAATCATAGAATGGTTTGAGTTGGAACTTGAGTGAAGCATCAAGACAATTCCTATATTCCAGAAGAGGATTCTGCACTTTTGGAATGTAATTCATATGTATGATATCCTGATTGGTGAAGTTGTCTATATATTTTCTAGGGTTATAAAGGGAGGTTAGGCCTACTGGATTTCTACAATACAGAGGTCGACACGTGAGCTAGAGGTGTATGAGATCAATAACACCTCTCTCCTTTTCATGAAAACTAGGTGTTTTAAATTTAGTTAAGATTCATAATTCCACTGACCAGTTAGTTTCAGCAAACTGTAAAGAACTACTTACATGTCCTTTAGTATATTCAAAGTTGAAGAAGATGTGTTGGAGGAATTTCACACCCTTTGGAAGCTGGGTAAATCTCTGGTTTTAGAGGTTTCTTAGCTTCAGCATCATCATGTTCTATGCTCTCACAGAAGATATTCAAGAGAGCTCATCACCAGCTTAGAAAACATGTCATAGGAACTTTCTGACCACTCTCCCTCACTTACTACTTTGTCATTTCTGCCAAACAGCAGTGCTGGTACATAAAATTGCTAACTCTTTTTTCCTTTCTGAAGCTTTTTCTGTAATGACCTCATTATATGAGATTATATGCCATTTATCCTATTTGAGTCAGAAATTGCCCCAGAATTATAACCCATTAGAATTTTTTTATTTTTTTTTTAATGGTAGACCCATTGATGACTTTAAACTCACCAGTTCCTTTCACGCTGCAAATCTGTGAGCATGGCTTCTGGCACAGCTGGAGCATAGCCAAAGGCTTTTCCTTAGATCCTGTGTCAATCCACACTTGGGATCTCCAACATCTTCATGAATTGTCAGACACACTTACACAGGCCATTCACAGGATACTTGTGAAATGAACACATTGAAGTAGTAAAGGAAAAAAAAAGTGTCCTCAGATTATGGTTGCTTTGGAATTGTTTTTTCAAACTTTGCCTCTAAGTCTAAGAGAATGAAAGTTAGCTGTATTTAAAGCAGTTGTAGTGTTGAGAAAGAAAACAAGAATTTTCTTATATGTCCTAATAACTTCGTATGCTAATGCAGGCACCACTGATTAGCAAACAGGATTTTTAACCAGTCAAAAAAACCCAACAAAACAAAACATGTAAGTAACTTAAACATGTCATAGCATCATGCAGCATTTTTCTTGATATATCATTTAAAAACATTGAAATAGAAAATACAAAATAAAAATCAATTTGAACAGTTTTTAATCTTTCTTAGGGTTACACAGCTGTTCTTGATACCTTTTTTATCTCCCAGAAAGCTGAGGAATCTTACATGGTGCATCAATTCACTAACGAAGAATGTCTTCAAATGAACATTCTGCGTGTATAATCAAATTTAAATTTAGATCAAACTATCTTCACACTGGTTTCCATCTGGCTCTATCAGTGTCAGTTCTTTGATATACTGAGTTTTAGCCTTTACATGTAGAATATGCATAACTTATGCCAAGATCATTACTGAAGCAGTCTATTTCACATTTAAAGTGTTAAAGAGGCCTGTCCCAGTTGTACTGATGATGTTCAGTTTATGTCCCCTAAACAAACTCCTTTGCAGTATCAACAGTTACATTTCTACATAGCAGCGTGCATGCATTTGAGGTTATGAACAGCCAAAGGCAGCTGCCCTGTTAGCTGCAGCTGCAAGACTTCCAGTATTGACAGTGTTGAATCTAATGATCTGTCTTTTGTAGGTCACCTTTTCCCTCTCCATACTTTAAAATGGTGTTAAATTAGTCTTTCAGCAGCCTTTATTATCCTTCTGTATCTACTTGGTGCATGTGTATTAGCCCAATAGATTAACATGTCTTGTTAGACAGACATCATCCGCTTTAAAGGAAGCGCCTCTAACTACAGTCTCTTTAGGAGATGAAGGGAGAAAGGAAGGAATCAAAACTGTAAAACTATTTATTAGGCCTCAAAGGGTCAATAGTCTTTCATTCTATGTGGTTGCGATTAACTTGTCTATCTGACATTATAATTGAGACAAAGTATGAAACTGTCTAAGCCTCTTCTATATTGTCCCTGTGATATCTTTTCCTAGGTCAATTAAAAGAATGTTCTCATCATAGACAGAGAAAGAGGAATGCAAGTGATGAAACAAGTGAAAGCATAACGTTCCTATAATCATATAATCAGAGAGACAAATTATCCAAATGAGGAGTCAAAGTGAGAAAGGACATCTGTAAAACACAGAAATACAAAGGCACTGATATTTCATTAGACTTTATTTGCTACAAGGAAATGGAGCATGAGAGAAAAGCATGGCTTTGCTGGGAAGAGGAAGTCAGTCATTTATTATTCCAAGCCTTATAATTACAAAATATTTGCAATCTCAGATTCACCTTTCCGACCCAATTCAGCCTTGTTGAAAATACTGCTACTTCAGTGCTGTTTTGCATATGGATGTTTTCCCTGCCTCTCCTCCTGCCACTGTGTCTCAGATAAACCATTTCAGTTATTTGCTTATATGAAAACTAAATCCCTGATAACAAGGTTCATTCCTCTCTGTTGTCTTCCCTTTAATCTAAATGAGTTTCTGAAACTTTCCCCTCATCTCCTATAGCAACAGAATATAAAATTTTTGTGACCCCTGATATCATGCATGAGTATGTTGCTTCTCTTTACTAAGGATCAAGCTAGATAATAATCAGATGAACTTGTAGCAGCACTGACTGAATACAGGATTCCTTATTATAAAGCCAAATTATCAGCTCAAATTCCCATTTTTATTGTAAATTATAACTTAGATAATAGAATAAGCTTCTCCGCTTTCATCTGGAACACCCTTTAGCACTGGGCCTGGTAACTCCTCAAATGACAGAGCTAATCTCACACAGATTCAGGCTGGATTCCATAAAGTGCAATCCAGGGCTATATTATGCTATGCTATTATGCTATATTATGCAATGTTATGCTCAAAATTCCTGACACAGCCACCATGAAGCTCCATTTGTTTCTTTTGTCTAAAAGAAAGAGAAGCTAGCCATGGAGGGCCTTGCAGGAGAGGTTTAGCCTTATTTGTCTACAATGTGAGAAAAAAGGGGCTGGTAAAAGAGTATTTGAATTTCTGCCATTCATAGGCAAGACATTTGGATAGAAGATCAGCATGTATGGCCAGTTCGTGTTACACTTATATAACAAAATAACTGGTAAATTTTGTTTACTGGACTTTAAAAAAACTGTTGTTTAAATATTAACTACTTTCCTCTAATTTATCTCTTGGTAGTGTTTTGTTTTATGTCAACATTTTTCCAGCTCTTGTGTGCTTCATCCATTACAGTTTGGGGATTTATGCTTTTTGCATTCTACATTGCTCCTCGACTCACAGGACAGCTTGTATTTCTACCATCTCAAAATACCAAAATCCAAATGTTGCATCATATAGAGCTCTTTAATTGTCTTCAAAAATTAACTTGTGGTGTTGGGATAATTTTTTATAGTATAACAGTGTATTTCAGATAAAAGACCTCTTAATCAAGCTCTCAAAATCTATTGTCACCCAAAATCATAAATTATTAAACTTGGTTTCAATAACCATCCTGTAACAACCACATGCATTTATTTGACTTACATGTTCACATGATGTATGTGCATTAATTAATATTTTAAATGGTTATGGAAAGCAAGTTTCAATGTAGGAAAAATTTCATGTTGAAACATAGTAATGAATTACTAAGAGGTGAGATTAAGTATGCTTATTTACAAGTGAGTCAAATGGAGCAGATGAGACCCTGTTTTCCGCACAAAGCCACGGCAGTGCTGCAAGCTGTAAACATTTTGGCAGTTTGAGATTTGCCCTTCCTTTTTTATAAATCAGCAGATAAAAGATCTTATTTCCCATTATTTATTTGTCAAATAGAAAACTGACACCACATGGATTAAGAGAGAATTGATTTTAAGTAACTAAAGGCAATCAAAAATCATCTCTAATATTCATTAACAGATTGGGACACATGCTTAAACTCCAACAGTCTTAATATGTGTATCCCACTGATTCATTTATCAGTGGTAAGGAGGACTGACCACACATTAAGAAATTTGATATACTGAACAAGATTAAGTGCTGTGAAAGAATGACTTTTACAGCAGGGTTTGATTAATCCCTTCTACAGTAGAAAGGTCTTTTTGTCAGACAAACCATCCCCTTGCTGATGGATTGGATATGGCAGACTTGTCTCAGCTATATGATCTGTTCTGCCTGTAATGAATAACAAAACACGCTTATTCAGTAAGATGTTGCATTCTGTATACAACTATGTCATATGTGACATACACCTATTCACCCTTTCAGTGTCACAATATAAACAGTTTTTTGAGAGATGTGAGATATTCTTCAGAGAGAGGATATGGTTTTTTGAAGCTAGCTGCAGCCTGAACAGATCAATAAACATCTCAGTGAAGTTAAGCCTATGAGTTATTAGTATTTCCAGTCCCAAAGATTTTCTGTTGTCTCCACAAATACCAGAAGCTTTGGGGGCTAGACAAGAGTCCTTTCCAAATTTCTTAGCATCTTTAGCCTTTCATGCACCAGCTGTGAAAATCAATTAGCTTTGGTGAAACTAAGCTGCTACATGTTCTCAACAATGAAAACTACCAACTGTGCTTTAGTAATTTTCTCTGTCTGTAAAAAGAAGTATGGTGCTTCTTAATTTCTTTCTCACACTTTCTTTGCTACGCAGAATTGTCTTTTTACTTCTGCTTTTGAAAGTTACCAGATGTGCCAGAGAGATTAACACAGGACACTGTTCAGAAAGGTGGGAAAGATATACTATAGCACAGTCCTGACATTTGTGAGCCCCTAAAGATAGTATGAAGCCAGGTCTTAAAGTTAAAAAAGCATCTGATTGGGTGCCAAAGTGAACTTACGCTAATTCCTTGATAATATTATGATGCTCAACAATAATCTGGGAATTCATAAGCTGTCCTCTTACAAATGTCTTCTGCTTCTTTCTTTGCTTAGGAGAATGACATAGCATCTTTGGACTTGGGAAATTTCATGGCAATGTCTGAAGGAGACAATAAGAAGAATCTTAGTCTGTGCACTGATTACAACTTGACAGCCAAATAGAGAGATACCTCTATGTAGCATCTGAATTCAGCATAAATAAGAATAGGAATTAAAAAAAAAAAAAAAAAAAAAAAAGTACTTTTAAAGTTCCAATGCTTAGAACTCCTCAGTCACTCTTTATGAGATTATGATAACTTCCCTTTCTCTCTTAAGAGTCTTAAGTTTCTTTGTTTTCTTCTATTACTTCTACTTTTAGTAAACCTAAACAAAACTAGGAAGAATGGACCTGGTTTAGATATTGCTTGTTGGAATAATTAACCATTGAAGACTCACTCTCCCATTAAGAACACACTGACTTGCTGAGAAATGTCTAAGTTCCTTTCATTATGTCAGAGGCCAAAGTGCTTTTGTTTAGCAGACAAAATGCACAGTAAAATTTAAAAATATGCCTATTATCTTACAGTATTATGTCCCAGCATCTTGTGAGCTCTTACTCACACTTCAGTGATATCTCTTGTCTGTCATAGCAAGAACTGAAACACCACTGGTCCAGTCAGTTGCTTCATGTACCAGAGGGAAGAGGACCTCCCTGTAGCCTAATTTTCTGAATGATAACAGCATGAACTTTTTCCTCAATTCAAACATGTACTTAAATTCTCTTAATTTCTGAAGAAATCCTGTTACCTTTGGAATTTAAGGGGGTGGAAAAAAAAAATAAATCAAGAATACTAAACATTGTGCATTAATGCAACTAGACATATCCAAATACAATGGTCCAGACTTTCCTTAAAATCAGAACCACAGAAGCACAGCCTTAATCTGGCCAAAGAAGGAGTATGGGGACAATATTGAAAGTAAGTGTATAAAAACTGCAATCCCAGCAGAAGCAGCACAAATATATTTTGAGTCATCATTTTATGGCTGCTTTCTGCTAATAAACAGTTATGCGACCAGCAGATAGAGACATCCCAGTTACACCTGGATTCTGTGTCTGGAAATCGAAGGAAAAACAATGTAAGATAAAAACACAATAGTTCTGGCTTTGAGTAAATAATAAATACTGCAATAGGATTTTTGTCCTCATGGTTACAGGATTATGTATCAGCAGAAAATCCAGCTAACTGAACTGAAAAAGGCAATAAAAGTTAGAAAAAAACAATTATGTGGTAATTCACTTCTTTACTAAAATAAAAAATTAGATTGGTATGAAAAAGTGATTATTTGGTTATTCTTGTATAAATTCCTACTTTTTTTCCTGTACTTCCTAGATACATTTACTTCTGCAAAACCTTCATAAAAAACATGAAACTTGATATTATGTCTGAAGTTAATTAAAAAAAAATAAATATTTTTTATAGTTTTTGCTGAGAAAAAAACATAAAACTTATAAATTGCATCATAGATCACCTACAAATAAGTGACTCCATCTTCCAATGTTTTGTATGGTATTTGGTAGAACAGGGAGATATAATGGAAATAGAAAAATCAGGATTAGTTACACATTTGAAATAAATTGTATTAATATTGTTCTAGTGTGTTCAAGGGAGACTGGAGAAAGGATAGAAGAGATGTTTCAAATATACAAATTTCTGTCATATCATGTTTGTTGGACATTGCTTTCAGTGATTATTTCCTTGGTTCCTAGATATGAGAGACAGTTAGTTTACATGAACAGTGACTTTACATTTATTTTTGTCACTTACAGTGGCAAAATGTAGGATATATCAGAATGGGAATTTACCTCCAAAGTCCTTCATCACTAAGGTGAACGCAAATCTAAAGATACATGAGGCATTACAGCAGTAATTAGCCTCAAATGTTTTTCCTGCTCTTAATGTAGTGATACATTTTGAAATATAACTCTACTAATTTATATAGAAATCTGATTGATACACTGCAATTATCTGATATTTCAGTAGACAAGGCCTTCCTGTCAAACATAGGAAAAAGTCAGAAAATTCTATCAATAGAGAGGAAAAAAAAAACCCACAAGAACAGACTAGAGAAACGTGCTTCTTTTGAAACTTATTTGAAAATTGAAATTTGTCCAAGAACTAGACATTTGCAATAATTTTAGGATAGAGTAAATTAATAGAGTCTGATATTTTTTATCCCAACTGAAGGGTAATTGGTTGGGTGTTGGCCTTTTCTCCCAAGTGAATAAGACAAGAGGAAATGGTCTGAAGTTGCAGCAGGGGAGGTTTAGTTTGGATATTAGGAAAAATTTCTACACTGAAAGAGTGGTCAGGCACTGGAACAGCCTGTCCAGGGAGGTGGTTGAGTCACCATCCTTGGAGGTGTTCAAGAAACATGTAGATGTGGAACCTCAGGGAATGCCCTAGTGGCCAAGATTGTAGGGGGGTTTCTGTGAGTGTTATTTGGTGGAGCGTGTGTGGTGTTTTTGTTTGTCTGGGGTTTTGTTGTATGTTGGGTTTTTTTGGTTGGTTTTTTTTTGTGTGTTTTTTTTGGGGTGGTGTGTTATGTGGTGGTTTTGTTTGTTTGGGGTTTTTTGTTGTTGTTTTGGTTTTGGGGGGATTTTTTTGTGATGATGGTTGGACTCCATGATCTCAGAGGTCCTTTCCAACCATGACTATTCTGTGATTCTACCATGTACCTGTTGCTTCTTCACTGCACTTTGAATTTCTGGAATGAGCTTCAAAACAGTTTGAATCCATGTGTTCTAGTTTGCAGTATTACTCGAAAACTTACATTAATTATTCAAAACACCAATAAACTGAGAAGGCTTACTTTTTTTGAGGCAAAGTTACATAAAATCATGAGCTCTGTGAGCTTGTTCCAATGACTTCTGACCAAGTGGCATGTAAGCTTTCTAGAACACTGAAAGTGGTGTTCTATTAAATGCCTTAATCTCAGTCTAGTTTATATGTTAGTCTAACATAAATCTGTCGTTCTTGGATCAGGTGATATAAGGAATCTTGACACAGCATTTTGTTGCATGACAAGGAGAAGGTAATAGGAGCCTAACAAAAGCATGTGTCCAAGTGCCACTGGCTTTAAATAAGCATCCAGCTCCTCTAAGTCTTCAGAAATCCCAGCCGCCACAACAGAGTATCAAATTTTCAGCCTGCTGAAAAAAAAAATAAAAAATCAAAAGGCTAGCATTGTGGGAGTCACAAAGAAGTATTTCAGAAACAGAATAATTCTATGCATCATCAAGAATAAAATTAAATTTGTGGGCCAAAATCTCTACTAGCATAACTTTCTCAAGAGTACTCTAAAGAAGACTGCTTCTTATTTATCCAGCCCTGAAGTCATCAAGCACCATGTCTGAGGTACTATATGCTGCTCTATATGGAGGCCATAAGGACTATATGTTGCTTTACAAGATGATGTTTTTGTCAGCTTAATTCTCTACATGCTAATAGTGTAAGGATTCCAAAACTATGCTTATCAGGCACTATTTTATGCAATTGGTATAAAAAAGGAGTCAGATAAATTAATGGTATTTTTTCTTGTTCCATTGGACATTTTTACACTTTCACATAGTTTCTAATAATCACACTGTTCAGCTTGTGAAAGTCCAAAGAGCAGTTCCTTAAAAACTATTATTCCAATACTGTTCTCTTCAACTTTATTTTCCTTCCGATGATGACGGTTTGTCTCTATCTTTGCAACCCAGGTTGGAAGACTTTGTCCATAATTCCTTACTCACTGGTTTGTTTTTTTATTCAATAAAACTGAAATTTCTGTTTCACCTTTTCAGTTTCTTTTACTCCAGCTGACCATTACATTCCAACCCTCACTCCAAAACCCAGAAACAAAAGCACTATCAGCTCCACTGAAGGGAGCCTACAGAAAAGCTGGGTGTCATGAGCCAGTATTGGGGGGAAGAAAAGAAAAATTTCCCACACTGAGGAGGGACTTTTTATAAGGGCATGTAGCTATAGGAATTGGGGTAATGGCTTTACAGTGGAAGACAGCAGATTTAGGTTTGATATTAGGAAGAAATTCTTAATTCATCTTTATGAGGGTGGAGAAACACTGGAACAGATTGCCCAAGGGAGCTGCGGATGCCCCATCCCTGCAAGTGTTAAAGGCCAGGTTGGATCGGGCTTTGAGCAACCTGGTCTACTGAGAGGTGTCTCTGCCCATGCAGGTAGGTGGGAACTAGATTATCATTAAGGTCCTGTGGAGAACTGGCCTCCAAAAAAGTATGTCTCTCACTGAAATTGATTGTAATAGAGGGATGTAACAGAAAAAATAAAACAAAAATAAAGGAGAAACGGTGGCAATACTGCGGGGTGGGGCCACAGCTGCATGTAGGCCTGGAAGCGGCGGCCTAAGGCTGCAAAGCAATGAAGGCTGGTAATGACCGTTGTTTGTGGGTCGTCACTGCACCCATTGCCGTTGCTGCCGGTACAAAGCAGAGAGAAGACAAAAGAGAGAGAAGAAGAAAAATCTAATAAAAGGAGCCGAGCTGAAAGCAGCCCTGGCTGAGACCAGCACAGGCCCTTTGCCACCAGACCCGGGTCCCGTGGGGAAAACAGCTCGTCGCCAGACTCCAGCGCTTTCCAGCCTCTGCAGCGCTCCTGAGACCATCAGCAGAAGCTCTTCAGGGCAATAGCAGTGAGTGGCCCTGCCCTCCGTGCCGTGCCCAGACTCCAAAAAGAGCCTTCCCCTGTACCCAGGCGCACGCAGCGTGGCTGCCAGAGGCACCAGAAGGACAAAGGCAGCAGCTGCTGCAGCCCCTGCTGTCCCTGCCGCTGGTGCCACCTGTGCTGGATCTGCCACCGCTGCCACAACTTGCCTCGCCCCATATGGACTCCAGGATAGACGTGAAAACATCACCATTAAAACCTTTTACCTCTAAGTTGTTCTCCCCCTGGGTGTGTAATTGGCCCGTAAGTTTGACCCTATGTGGGAAAGGCTTCAGGCTCTCTCTACCCCAAACTATAATAGTTGTGTTTTGGTTTTTTTCTTTCTCTTTACTGACTGGGTAAATTTACATGCCCAGTTTTACACACACACACACTTTGAAAATTTTTACAGTAAAATGGTATTTTAAACACATAATCTGTGCATGCGCTTCTGAGGGGCACTTATCAATCGGTTACATATCTAGTGGAAGCAAGCCGGCCCCGAGCCAGGCACCCACTGAAATAATTAGGAAGGCTACCCTGAATATATAATTTGGTGTCAGAAGATCAACAAACAGGGCGATTGTGCCCTGAGATAAGGCGGCTTTGACCTCAAACCGGGTTTGGATTGCGATGGGTCCCTTCCAACCCAAACCGTGATTCTATGAAGTGATATTTCAATAGCTCAGGCTTTTACTTTGCACTGTCCAAACTGCCTAGAGAGAAGGACGCAAGATGGATAAACCGGGCGCTTGTCAATGTGGAAATGAATAGAAAGCAATAGGCTTTTTAGAATAAACCCTGTATTTACTGAATAACAGTTATATTGCAATGAAATTACATTCGCCTCTTTAATTAATTGTTTTCTACTCGTGATCATTTAATTCTAAGATGCATTCTTAGTGTTTATGAAGAGGAAAGAAAACAACTTTCAAAGATAAAGAGATCCTCCAATTATTTTGGAATGTGTGGCCCACTTACTACAGATTTTGGTGCTTATCTACAAATAAAATCTAGCAAAAGGTCTCATGTCTTGACTAAAATCACGCATTTCCAATAAAACACTCTGAAGCCAGCAACTGAAAGAAACTAATTAACAGAAATGAGTAATTCTGAAGCATAATGTCATGCTCCCAAATATATTTTTTTTCCTAAATATTTCATCTAAATATCTTTTCCACTATCTTATTCATCATTCTACTGAAACTGAATGCATTACTTTGAAACTAAAAGGAAAACCTACTTTTTGTCAAATGTCTTTAGAAAGTTGTTGGTTTTTTGCTTTAATTTTTTTTTTTTAAGGGTTTAATCCTTTTTTTTCAGTTTGTCCTTTGCTAAGTAAACATGAGTTCATAAATTGCCAAGTTCTCCATTAGATCAATTCCTTTTAGAAAATTTGGAAATTTTAGATAAGTAATGAGGAAAAATATATTAAAAGGTACATCTGCAAATCCATAGATGAAATAGAGAGCTATTTGTAGAGTGGGAAAAAACCTTTTGGCATATGTCCTGACCTCTTTAGCTTTTTACAAGATGGTGTACAAAAAATATAGTTTAATACTGCTTCTATACTCTTTTTTTTTTTTTCTGAGAACCACTGTATATTAGGCAATAGAACCCCAGTTTCTTTTCTCTCTCACAGAGAAGTCTTCTATGCTCTCAGTATGTTAATTCTTCTCCCTGAGAACAATCATTTTAGTAATTTATAGTTCTGCACAAGCAGAAGGTACTGGTTGAGATCATATTTGTATACTCAACAAATGTTTTTAATATTACATGTTTCATGAACTCTGAATTTTGGGGGTTTGTTTCCTTTTCTCATCACCTTTTTTGGCTCAAGGGAGAAATTCGAGACATCGGAGTACACAAAATTCATCACTTCTTGAAAATTCATTAAGACCTCAAGACAGACTGATTGTTTTATAAATTATTTTTAATAAAGTAATTAGTGTTCTTTAAAAATAATAATTTACCTCTGCAGAGAAATCCTTCTGGAGATTCCAAACTTAGTGGAATTATCCCTGAGAATGATCCACTAGCACAAGAATAAATATA
The DNA here is from genome assembly GCF_000747805.2 of Chaetura pelagica. Lineage (NCBI taxonomy): Eukaryota > Metazoa > Chordata > Aves > Apodiformes > Apodidae > Chaetura > Chaetura pelagica. The sequence continues at coordinate 9,113,920 of NW_009952694.1, forward strand.
CCACTAGCCAATTACACATAATGACTCTAAGACATGTCAGTTATGATGCTGTTCAGGTGATTTATTAAACTTACTACAAAGAGTCAATTTCTAATCTGTACTTATTAGAGAAAACATTGCATGCATGCAATGCATAATGCATAGTTTTAAATCTGGTATCATGGTACGATGCCAACAATCTCTTCCTAAAAAGAGGGAAAACTAAACCTTGAAAATAGTCTATAGTACATAAAACTTACATCAAAGATTTCCTGAATTATCCAAAACTTTATGAACTTAAAAGTATGATTTGAAGACTTTACTTCTGGGATTACTTCAATGGAATCCTCAGTTTTATTTCCCTTCTAGTGTTACTTAACAGAGGAAAAACAAATGCAGATATACTTTTATATTCATAATTAAGAAGGAAGAGAAAGGAGAAAGGATTTGAAGAAAGATTGGCTGATCATGTCCTGGAGCTGAATAAAAGTGTGTATTTTTTTTTGTTCCTCCTGCATCTAAAACATAAGAAGACCTTTTTTACTCAAAAATGCAGAAGTACAGGAGACAAGGCTTTTTTTTTAAAAAAAGAGGCAACCTGTAGCACTTTCTCTGATTCAGATTCATTGCTATAGCAAGATAAATATAAACCACCTTAGCTAGTATAGTTCTATGGTAAAATAGCATTGGTGCAGAAAAAGTCAAAGGAAAACAAAACTCCAAGTGCCTACCCAACATAGTAAATTAGAGAAAGAATAAATGACATTTTATTCACATACCTAGTGTGTTTTTTTTGAAAGCCACATCTATGCCTATGATATCACATCACAGAGTTGACAGTTTTCAGCAAAATATTGTTATTATTAATGCTGGTACTGACTAGTAGTCTTAGGCCTGTGAGAGGAGCTGCTGCATAAGGAGCAATTAATATTGGCTGGGTAGTTAGAGAACTCCTTGTTCCTGCACATGTGAAAGGCACCCTCTATTCAGGGCTTGTAGCTGCTTGCTACAAACTCTCCCTTCTCCGTCTACAAACTCTTAATTTCTTTCCTTCTCCACTGAACTTCTTTCTTATTTCATACTCAGAACTCTGCTTTTCCTCTTCCTTCCTCTTTCCATGAGTTTTACTTTTCATCAACAAATGGTTCTTGAAAAAAACAAATCAAACAAACTGGAGATTACCTAATTTTTTCTGCTATTATTTTATCTTGGCACTATGAAGGTTCTAATATGCTGTTTATTTTGTGTTAATTTGTGATGAATACTATAATTCTATCAACGACATTTCTATTCCAACTAGCTGCAAAGCCAGTCCAAAAATTCAAGTCCATATTTTAATGTTTTGGACTATCAGGTCAGAACACTTGTTTTACTTTAAAAGTGCTAAATTTGCTTAGCCTCCTCAAAGATTCTACCGTAGCTTTTTTTTCTGCTAAAATTTAATAAAGATCAAATATGCTCTAATTTTATTCAATTAGAATCCCAGAATCACTGAATATTAAGTGTTGGAAGGGACCTCCGAAGATCATAGAGTCCAAGCCCTCAATCACTAGACAATCACTAGTATTATCAAAATGAGAAACTACCAGTCAAAGCAGTGGTAAAACAAATCATGACACACCATTTGTTGAATGTATTCTACAGTTTCCATATCAAGACATTAATGCTATGTAATTTCACTATATAGCATTTTGGGATTTATGATATAGTGTATTACATCTACAATATTATACTGAATTAATTTACTAAACTTTCCCATAAACCTCTGTTTTTCTTAGTTCAGTCAGGGCAGACGTCTAATGAACTTTTGACTGGAACCTTGGTTAACTTATCTATAGTCAGAATCCAAGCAAGAAGGCTGTCTTATTAATATGGAAAATACAGGTATTTCCCAGCCAGCTCTGTCAGGGATCTGAGGCCAGCCTTACAAAACAGCTTTATTCCAGATGTTCTTTTTGAGGGAAATAGAAACAAGTTGAAGGAAAAATATACATATAAAAATTAGATGCTACGCTTGTTAGGAAAAGGGGATTTGAGACACCCTGCTCTGTTGTTTCAAGAGAAAATGTTCTTAAGTAAAACTACAGTTTTAGCAGAGAAAATATTCTTAACTAGTTTTAGTTAAGAAACCAGAACTTACATCCTGTACTGTATATTGTCATTCTACTGCTAAAAAAAAGTCAAATTTAATCATCTAGATTTACTTAATTTTTAAGTAAAGTTGATTAAAGAGGCAGTTACTATTCTGTCAGTTGGATAACTGTCCAGTAATTAACTAATATTTGGACAAAAAATAAGAAAGATTTTTCCTGCAAAAAATTTACTGCTGTTTAGCTAATTGTCATAAAATGGAATACTTTGACAAACAGAGAATATTATTTCAAAATATTTTTCCAGTATTTTCAGAGAAGGTTGCTATCTATCAGAAAGATTAAATCATTGTCACTATCTTCACATGTGAAGTATATCACAGAGCAAAATATTGCAAAGTGGATTATGATACAAACTTCTGGGTTTTTTTCATCTAAAAAAGTAATTGTTAATCCAACAATTAAATTATTATGAAATGGTGAACAACAAAGATTTGGGAAAGTTCATTTAAAAAACCTAACCTTTAATTAACCTTTAATTGGTTAAAATGATGGAATAAACTTTTCTTAAGGCTAATTATAATTATATCATTGTTTATTTTTTTGAGGTTTCTAGCAACATAGATTATAGTTGCTGAAATTAGTCTTTATTAGAAAGAGATTCCTGTAGTTAAGAGATAAGTATTTTATCCAGCTTTCCCAGTAATCTTTGCCTGAGAGTGCACATGGGAAATGAAATCTAATTTCATGCCAGTAATGAAGAAGTCTAATGGGAGGAAGCATTCTGAACTGTTTTGGATGCACATCAACTTCGTCAGTGTCTTCAAACTTGGAACACACATCATGATAATTATAACTTTTCATGGGATTTTTTCTTCTATTTGTGAATTGAGAGCTGCTTTCCTAAAAAAAGAATTAAAAAAAAAAAAAAAAAAAGCCAACAGCTTCCGACATAAGTTTAGTTCACATTTGGTTCCAGTTTAGAACTAGAGCCAAGGCTGTGAGCAAGGGCTGCATGTTTCTAATTGCATTACTCTTAGATCACCCATATCATCAGTCATGGAGACTCAGAAGCCAAAGCAGCTCCAAAATGTCAAATTGCTATCAACTCCTAATGAAATTCTGCTTATGTAATTTGATACACTGCTGAGAGGAGACAATGTGGCATCTGCTTCATCAGCAATGTAAAGACTCCACAGGCTAATATTTATGTTTCCACACAGAAAGAAGCAGGGTTCTTCATCTTTACATAAAAAGGAGATAATAAATAGCAGGTATTCTAACATTAGTGCTTTGTTTGTTTTTAAAACTGTCTTTTTACTGTTTTTTCTTCATAACTTTACAGCAATCGGAACCAAAATCTCACAGAGAGCTGCACATTACAACTGCCTTACTGGTGTTGTTATTTCTGAAAGCTCTAAGTTCAAAGAGCTGTGGACACCCACCTTGTTAAAAGACAGAATAATGTCGTTGTATGTCTGGTTTAAATTTCTTATCCTCCATTAAGCAAATGCACAGCTTCATCAATAGTGTAATGGTGTTCTTGAACAAACAGACCTGATCTACAAGAAACTACTGAAGTTTTACATTTTCTTTCCTTGTAAATTAATTAAGGCCGGTATATAAAGTCTCAGTATATAAATATGTCAATGAAGATATCTCTTCATGACCTACAGGGCTCAAAAAGCATTGCTGTTACTTAAATTCTGTAAGAATCTTGATAAATCTTCTGTTAGAAAGTCATTTAGCACCAAAAAAAAAAAAAAAAAAAAAAAGAGAGAAAAATAATATTAAAAGAAAATTATAGGTAAAAAAGATTTACTGGAGTATTCAGACTATATCTAGGTAAAAGCAAGATACCAATGTAACATATGTTGTGCTATCTTTCATGCTACAAATACTCTGAAAAAGCTAATTCTCCTTCAAATATCTTTACAACTTTTGCAGCTGTGATGCTTAAAACAAAATGGATAAGCTGCTGCATGGAAGGCACTACATTTCATGCTAACCAAAGCCATTCTACTTTCTCATATTCCCCTGATTGCTCCTTCTGATTCCCTTGTTTTTGTGGAGACTATACTTCTGCCTTTGTGCAGAATTTGACATAGTGAATACCTCTGGTACAGCACAACACTGCCTGCTAGACAGTAACAAAACAAAGAAAGAAACAAATAACAATATAGAGGTAAGAGCACTTTGTGTACACATATATACCATTAGTTTTCCACTAATTTAATAATTCAGTGGTGCTGGAGCACAAATGCTAATAATGTAAGTAATCTCACTGGAGCTAACAGTGTGAAGATGAATCCCATTAGAGCCTGAGGCTGGCAAAGCCTGTGTTCTTATGACTGTCACCACCAACTTTCAGTGATTAGGGAAGAAATTTGAGTAAACAATGAAGGCTAATTAATTCACATTTACTGGAAATGGGCAAGTAATTGGAAGAGATTAAATGTTTTGGACGAAATGAAGACATTTACAGTCCTTCAATAGCTGATTTTTCCTAAGAAAATTTAGTATCTCTGGTATGTCTTGCCTTTATTATATAGGAAATATATAAATTTTATTCCACAGCTCTAAATTGATATAATTATTAATTAACAGAAATCTAGCAGACCCTTAGAGAAAAATTAAAAAATGTCACATATTTCTCCTTTAAAGGAACATGGGTTTTGCACAGTATCTTTCTGGTTTTTGGTGGGGTTTTTTGGGGGGTTTCAAAGACACTGTACTATAAATTGATAGGTAGCACTCTATTCAAATGAAATAGAAAGATGAACCAGTATTTCTAGTATACCATATTTTTTTCATTTACAAGCAGTAGATGTATCCTAGAAACTGCTGGGAATGTATGGAATTTCTTCACTGTAAGATGAAGCAAACTGAATCATACTTTTACAAGATATTCACTTCAAAAAACATGTACCCTGTAAAGATCATCAAAGACTGCTGCAGATCAAGAGGTAGACAAGACCTCATAGGTCAGAGCCTTATAGGGAAAACACGATTATATATTTTGCAGGCTCAACGGTAGGTATGAAAATATACATACATATTTTAAATCTGAAATCAGTCTTTAGTCCTCCAGAGGCTCCTTGTTGCACCCGATTTAAAAACTTGGTAATATTAAAAATCAAGGATGCATGCCTAAATTACTTTGAATGCTCTTAGTATTTTTGATTGATAGCTTTATTGAAAAGAATCTTAATAAAAATTGACCCAGACCAAACTGCCTTGAGATTGTGTACGTTCCACTTAATAAATTTAGACTATATAGTACAATGAGAAATGCAATCTTATTTATGTTCAAGTAAATTAAACAGAAATGAAGAATATTATTTCCTTAGAAGCTGAAATACTAGTTCCTTGTATTCAAGTCACTGAAATCAAAGCTTTGCTTTCAATACTATTTGTCTTGTCTACTGTAACTCTACCAATATGGTTGGGTTTCTTTTAATTAGCAGTCATCACCATTCTCCTTGGCTTAAAATATGGAATAATTTGGCATAGAAGAATTTTAAAAATCACCTTTTTAATATAAAAATAAAAGTCACTCTTTGGAGACTGAGATCTTGAATTCCAGTGTTGTCTTTCCAACTCTTTCTGGTCAGTTTCATTCACACTGATAAGCTTAAAGAAAAAGAGCATAGATCTACAGAGAAGGAAACTAAAAGAAGTTCATATTTCTAAAAGAAGTTCATATTGCTCTATTTTTGCTGTTGTTGTTTTCTTGTTTGTTTGTTTGTTTGGGGTTTTTGTTGTAATTTTTTAAGGAAAATATTTTCTATATATCTAATAAAGGAAATCATATCGAGTTTTACTTCATTTGTTTACAACTTTCTGAATGGACAAATTGACACATTTTTTAACTTAAATCTTTCAAGCTTCACAGTTTCCATTAAAAATGAGACTCCTTCAAATACTAGAAAATCTAGTTTTTGCTATGTTTAACTCTTCTGGTTATAGCAAATATATGAAATATTGAAATGAATCCTTAAAGAATTACCAGATCTGGATTTAATATCCTTATATCACAGGTAAGCACATCATTTTACATAACAAAGACAATTTTTTACAGAGTTCATAATGACTCGATTTTCTGTCTATAACAAACTACACTATCATCTTTTTCATTTGAAGACATAAAAGACACAGAGTTAAGCAGGTTCAGTACAAATGCTTGATTTTTTTTTTTCAGTTTTAACCATCTGAAACTAAGCTTGATTAAGTTTGGAGAAACCCTCAAGAAGCTCAAGTTAAACTCACCTAAAAAATCACGTGGTTTCAAGGTTTCAACCTAACACTGAAAGTAAGATGTCCTCTTAGATGTATGGCTATACAGCTACCATGGACTGCAACAGGAAAGGCAGCCGAGTAGAGGGTCCAAAATGTACCATGATTCACGAGAGAAGTGGAAGAAAGTCTAGACCCCTGGCCAATCTAAGTGCATACATCAGTGATGCTCAGTGCCCTGGTATTCTGTGCACATATAGAAAAGATTTATTATAATGGGAATAAAGAGAATAGATATAGACAGATTTAGATTTCAGAATCACAGAATGGTTTGGGTTGGAAGGGACCTTAAAGTTATTCCAGATCCATACTGAGTTAATGTTAAGAAGTAATAAATTAATAGAAGTTTATTTCATTAACTTACTTGCCTTCTTCACCTCTGCCACCAAGTTTATTCCAGTACAGCAAAAAAGAGAGAAAAAGATATTAAAGTATATCCCTTTGTCTTTGAAGGATAAACCTTGGTAAAATAAATATTACATATTCTCACTCTGTGTTGATTTGTATAAGATGCAGAATCCACCAAGAGCTCCAGAGGATAAAACCATTGAGTTTAATATCTTCAGGAGGAAGATAAATAAGAAAATATCTAAGAGAAGAAAGTTTAAAAAACTAGGTCTCTGGAGTAAAGGCATTATGTTGAGAGGGCAAAAAGGAGAAAATATTGTAGGAAAATATATGTCAGTATCTACTGCAATTTTGAAACACATGGCATGCAAGCTGAATATGTTAACCAAGTCTAAGCTTAGTGCTGTAAGTGAATTCAACCAGACACAAACAAGACTGCTGCCCCTCATTAGCAGTCTCCACTAACATGACAGCAACATCTCGCAGTGCAGTGTGTGCCCCTGAGAGAAGAAAGCCCCCCATGAGGTGGCAGGTAAAACCATTTTAAATCACAGAGGGAGACATTTGATAGTTTCGGGAGCATATGTTCTTCAAATAGAAATTTCTTGTCTTCAGCAAGGTGAATGCAGTTACTACAGCATTTGTAACTACCACTGCATTGTCAATAGCATAACCATATGCAAAAGAAAAAAACATTACAGGATTCTCTCAGTAGACAATGAAAACATACCACGTCCAATGTCTTGCTGCAGTAGAACATGGTTTTTGTTGGGTTTTTTGGGTTTTTGTTGGTTGTTTGTTTTTTTTGTTTTGTTTTTACCTCTTTTAACGTGTTGAGAAGTTGAAATGCCTCCTAAAACTATTCTTATAGCCTGTGTGGAAGTTCAGAATGATGACACTCCTTCGCTACTGAGTTTATGTTGTTTAGCCTGTGTCAAAGGGCAAGAAAAAATCACAAAAAAAAAGATGGAAAGATGGAGAGGAGAGAAAAGGAAAGGGAAAAGAAAGATGGGAAAGGGAAGGTGCTGCTTTACACAGCCCTCTTCTACAGATACTCTCAATATAAAAACAGTCCAAACACATGAACCTTTGTAACATGTAAATAAGATATTTAAAGTACTAAACTGATATTTTACCATGTTTATTCTATGTTTCCTAAGAACTTCAGCCGATTATGACATAATATTTTTCATTCTTCAGAAACTCCTTATGAGACGGCTGAAAATCAAAAATAGAAAGGAAAATCCAGAGACTGTAGTTGTCATTTGGTTATTAAGACAAACCATCTGTTGTTACTGAACCACAGCTCAAGTCCTGCCAAAACGTCAGTCACCTGCATGGTAGACTGCAGCTTTTCAAGAACTAACTCATTCAGGTTCATTCGATTCATAACATCCCACACTACAGCAGCTGCAGGGGTTTAGTTTTCACTGTCTTTTTAAAAGGTCTCGTTTGCACAATCAAACTTTTTTCCTAAACACTATAAAAGATTTGAAAATAGCTCCACTTAGGAAAACAAAGAAAGGACATGCCTGAAGAACAAAACAAAACAAAAAAATCTAACTCAGCTTCATTAATCCAAGTAAATAAACTCAGTCCGATGTAGCAGTGAGTCCGATGAAAATCTCTGACACCTGCAATGACTCAGTACGACAAAATGAACAGCACTTAATGTGTTGTACATCTGCAAAGCAGCTTAATTCCTCCACTAGTTTCTGTTCAAAAAGAGCACATAGCTCCACTGTACCCATTAAAATCGCTTTTCTACTGCTGTTAACTTAAAATTGTCTCAGGCAAGCACATCTAAGTTAAAAATGTGGGTTTTTTCAGGGTAGAGAACTTTTGTTCACTTAATCTCCACACTGAACACATTTTGGAGTATGGCCACAGATCCAGGAGGTCTAGCTATAGAAATGGAAATCAACAGCACTCCTTACTGCTGGAATGTCATATATGGGTACTGAAACTCCTCTTTAGATGACTGGAAGTCCACGCCAGACCCAAGGACTTAATCAGTCTACAAATATCAAACGTAAAGGAATCTTACAAGACTTAAAGACATTATGTGTTGTCACCACATGTGATGGAGGCACCCAAACCCACACAGGAGCTTATTAGGAATTATTATTTATTCCAAGTAACACTATTTAGCCCTCTGATGAATCAAAAATAATACCACAGATATGGATGCCCGTCGGGAATACTAATACACTACACCACAACTACTTAAGAATTCCTAAGCTATTTTGACTAGTCTTAATATAGATATTTTTAGCATGGATAATAATTATAATCCCACATGTTCACACTAACTCAGACAGAAGGGGAAGCCTCCCCCTCAGCCGGATCACTTGTTAATAGAGACGAGGCTCAATCAAAGATATATCTAGAAAAAGTATATCACTCACCAAAAATGAGGTCACTCAATCTCAAGAAGTTTCCTTCGGTGGAGTCCCAGCCTAAGGCATAGGCTTCCTGGCAGACCCGCTACTCCAAGGGAAAACCCAACGGTCTTCCTGGCAGGGAACTTCGTTTTTATAGACTAGGTCAGATATGACCTGTGAGCATTCATTCATTATTCTTCCTGGGTCAAGACATCACATTGGCCTGGGGCCCTGTTCATTGTCAGAGGGTTCCCACCTTGGCAATCTTTAAATTGCCACAAAGCCAGGGCCTCGCTGTCTGCTGGCAGTTCCACAGCCCAGCAGAGATCGAGAACAGAAATTGGTCTCAGTGCCACCCAGTCTGACTGAACATTAGAGGTTCTTTTGCCATCTCTAGAGAATTTAACAGATAATTAAACAACACTCAGAACCAGTGGGAGTGGAGGAGCATGAGTGCTCTGCCCCACAGTGTTTTTCAGTTACTTCACCTGTTCTGGAAATAGAGTTCCTGAATTCTAGGATGTCTGAAAAAGATCAGAAATGAACCAAAAGGGCATCAATCTACTCCAGACCAAAGATAATCCTGAAGTTATTTTTGGTTAATCAGGATGCATCACATCAACCATGATGTTATGACGTTATGGAATTATATAATATATCCTTACTATCAGTGCATTCCAAATACAGAGAGGTTCTGTTACTTACTAGCTGTCATTCAAAATTTTTTTGTGAGCCTGTAAAATGTTTCAGGTTGTATACTTGGAGGAATCAAATCTAAGGGTAACTAAAAATTCTTACATGATTTTAATTTGCTTTAAAGTATTTCAGTTAGTACTAATTTTCTTAAAATAGAAAGTAAAAATGTAGCACGGGCAGAAGCAAAAATCTTACTCTATTTAAAAGCATGTGTTACTGTTTAAAATAGATTTGTTAAAAATTATCTTGATTTCCTGAGGTAATGGCAGCAGAAGGGAAAGAAATGCAGTACTTGAGACAGATTTTGAGAAATACCTGTAAAATATATCCTTTATATGAGATCTTGAGATATCTTCAAAGAACTATGTTTTTTAACATAAAACTACCAGTACAGGAAGTTGAAAACAGGTCACTCGGTCATTGAAAACCAGTTTTAGCCATATCACAAAGAACTGCACAGTTATTTCCTACTCTTATCCAATAAAAATGTTTATACTTTTTTGCTTTTTTATTGGCAGATTGTAAGCACTAGACAGAGTAAAAGTATAGACTTGTTTCTGAAATCATAAAATCCAGAGAAAACTTTAACACCCATAAGATGTCATGATTTATGATGTGGCACACTTGTAAAAGGCATGTTTCTCTAGCTGACTTCTAATTAAATCCAGTATTTTTCATCCACTGTATATTGAGTGTCCTCTGAAGGTAAATAAATAGTGTTTTTACCAAGGAAAGTAATTATATCATAAAAAATTACAGAGCTTTCCACCCTAAGTGATGTTAAAATAATAAAGATATGGGTGTGATCCTATCTTTCCTCAGTATACTTGTTTGACTTACTTAAGTAAAGATTACAAGATATAAATATGAAGTTGTCATCACTCAGGAACTAGTGCTAACATTGCCAAGAATGTCTATAATTCCAATGATATAAAATCAGATTTTTTGTGTTACAATACTTGAGCTATAATGGGTTTTTTTTGTTTGTTTCTTTTATTGTGCAATAATGACAACTCAAATATTTCAAGTCACTCAGGCAAAAAACCCACAAAGATCTAAACTCTCCACAGTGTTATCAAAATGCAGCTGAAAAGCACTAATGATCAATCTAATTTCCTTTGGAAGTTAGTTAGTTGTTGAATCTGAAAATCAATAATTTAGACTGTTATCTATAGTAATTCCCAACTGCACATTTTCTGGAGTTATACAGACACTTTCAACTTTAACAATGGTAGATTTTGGTGAAATTAAGACTGTGACAATGTGTGGACTCATCTTTTTATACCATAAACAATACTATTACATATACTGCAGTTTTAGTACATTGAAAATGTTTACTGCCTTGTAATTCAAAACAGCAACAGATTTTTTTCTGATTTTGAGAGGTGCTCATTTGTGGATTGCACTTAGACAAACTACAGTGGACTAATATTTTGCTAGTAACACTCCAAGATGCTGAACATGTTGTTCAGAATGTTCATTATTACAGCAGTAGCAGATAGGACCAGTGGCTAAACTGAGTGTATGTTCTCTGTACTTCTTGAATCATAGAACCATAGAATCATTAAGGTTGGAAGGGACCTTAAAGATCATCAGGTTCCAAGCGCCCTCCTGTGAGCAGGGACACCCCACAATAGACAAGGCTGCACAAGGCCTGAATTAGCATGTCATCTGTATAGGTCTACTTTCAGTCTAGAATTATGCAGCAAAATGGATTTAAAAATATATATAATATTTTCAACTGTGTTACTATGAATATGTGTAGCAGAACTTTATAAGGAAATATACGTGGAAATAGGTATATAATAAAAAACAGGTGATTGACAACTTTGGAAGAACTACAGGTTATAGCTGCCATTTGTTACCAAAACATTCCTGACACCTTTTCGTAGTTTTACAACTTTCTGACTCAGATAATTTCATTTCTCATTTGTGAGCTCAATCTATGAAACTTTCTCTTTTCTGTAATTTATTATCAACACTGTACTCTAGTAAAAGAATCTATATATATCTTTGGAGATATCTGGAGTTGTTTACTTAATGATGTCTCACAGTTACATCAATGTTATGTGTAGCTGTTTTGAATTTTTTTGTTTTGTAATTTGCCTTCTAGATACTCAGCAACCAAATGCACTCTCTGGGCTCTCCAGAGTATACTTTGCATTTGCATTTAATTGAATTACATATAACCCAATATTAAAAAAAAGAAAGAAACTAGTCTGAGAGCACATTATTTTTAACTAGCTGACATCAGTCTGAGATAAAACAAGAAATATCCCAATTTTTATCCTTGATTTGTGTTAAAAATTTAAAGTGCTCTGAAAAAGTAGTTTTTGAAATGTATTTCTGTAATAAGTTTTGCAAACATTTAGTTTGGAAATACTTATTCTAGTGATTAAATACCAGGTAGATGGAGGAAGAATTATTCACCTTAACCATTCATTCAAAAAAATATAAAAATGGGACATTTTAATGATTTCAGAACTTTTTCACAACTATTTTAAGAATAAGAAATATACCAAAGTCAACATCCACAAAAATACTCATAAAATTCTAGGAGGATATGTAGTTCAGTAGCAGAACAGAGAATTACACCTTTCTATAATAAAGTAAAATAAATGAAGTTGATTATTTTTACTCTGGGTTAACAAAAATTGTGAACCCGAGTGAAAAAAAACAAAACACCAAACTGTAACATTTTTGCATTATATTTAATACTAATAGGTATCTCAGAAGATATTTTGAAAAAATCAGATTTTGTAAAAATAATTTATTAAATTCCAGGAGAAAAAAAAAAAGGGAAAATAATGTCTATATACATATGTATGTTTGTATAAATGCATAAATGTGAAATCTAAAGCCATATCCACACCTTTGGTGAAAATGATAAAGGGTTTATTTGTTTAGGTTTTTTAAATGTAAAATTCTTTTTACCCCATTAAAGGTCTCTGATTTCTAGTCTCTGTACCAGACATTGCAAAATTAGTCCCTGTTGTAGATATTTTAGTAGTTTGTCCAGTCTAAACATCTTGAGCAAAGGAATGTCCATTGGGAGACTTATTTTCCACAGTCTAATACATCTCGCTGTCAGAAAATTATTTCTGATATTCAGCCTAATTTTTTCCTCCCTTAATTTCCTCCCATTGCTCCTGATTATGTCTCCTTATGCCACCCTAAATTTCTCCCCCTGCTTAGTGTTTATGGCTTTCAAATGCTTGCAGAATGTTATCATATCCTTATGAGCTGTCATTCAGCCAAATTCTGTATAGAAATTTATGTAAATTGGCACTACTATATTTACTTACGTTATTTATACTATCTGAGGATATAAGGCATAGCATGGGGTTGTCATGGGAGGAGAATTTATGCCAGTTTGTGTCATGATTCACACCTACCTAGAGAAGGGAGAAGAAAAGCATGCTTCAAACATTACCCATTTCACCAAGTCACCACAGCCTGCTGCTGCCTCAGTATGCAACACTGTGATCAGATTCAATTACATGTATGTGTGTAATATATCTCAAATATGAGACAAAAATACTGTGTAAAATCTCTGATGTCAACACTATTAACACATTGCCTAACAGGCAAGGCTTTAGACCAGCAAGTCTTCTCTACACATTAAACTGGTGGTAAACTTTTGAAGAACATAATGAACCCAAACAGGGACAAATTACAGTACTTTTGTCCAAACCAGTAAATTGTCCTGTAGAAAGCAGTAAATTCTTAACAAACTTGTGCATGCCCTAAAAGGAAGGTAACTCTTTCTGAGTAGTGTTTATGCTCCTACCTTCACTCATTCTTATCAGAAAAAAAAAAAATCTTATGAAAATTCTTAAAACATCACTAATTACTAAAGTAAATAGTATTTTGGTGATTCCGTGATTGCTTTTTCATCAAGTTCTACACAGTTAACAGAAACTTCCAGTGGTCTGTGAATCACAGAATTATCTAGATATGTTCATACTTCATGCAGCTGTACAAGATAGATTTGGTTATCACAAAAGAGAAAGATCTGTGCAGTTTCTGTATCAGTCAGATTATGAGAAGAGCTTTCCAGCTTTAAGGAATTTATCACTCTCGTTAATTCTGCAATCTCTTCTCAAAGGCCAGTATAGATTTCAGCGCAGGTGTAACTTCAGCTCCAACTGGAGCTGAAGAAACACAAACTTGAAGCATAGGAGTAGACAGATCATGAAGATTCCTTGCATAAGTCTTCAAAACCTCGTTACCAAAGACACATGACAAGTTGGTTTCAAATAGACTCTCAACGAATGTCTCTCTAAGAAGCACATCTCCCACACATGAGTGCTCAGTGTCAAAACTCCTGCAGCAGGATCATTAGGAAACTGAAATATGGCCTAGGCACATTCTGCAGGAGGTGAAGTGTGGATGGTAGGAGGCTAAGGTGATCTTTTATTGGTATAGTAATCACCTAATTCTTCAACAAAGCTATGTATTTGTATGTACGTAATCCTCATACTGTTTTAACACCCTTTGTAATGCTGATGTTTACCTCTTCATCGTAAAAACAGTTAATCCTGAAAATTTAAGAATATTAATTCTGAACATTATCCTTTACAATTACAAAAATATTATAATAATAAAAACCCACTTATGCAGTTTAAGAAAATACCTGTAATATAATCATTCAACAGGATCTGAAGCTGCCTAAGAAAATTGCAACTGCTGCTGAGCAGGAACTTGCCAAAATACACAAGATGGCCTGTAGCCCTTGCTGCAATCTACTTGGCACTCAGCTAGATCTATGGAAGAGCATATGGGGAAGATAATAATGATTGAAAACTGCAGGAACATATAACAATTCTTGGTTTTCAGGTTAAAGTGACTTTCTGGATATCAACTTAATTCCCTCTTTTTAGCCTAGTTTGTACAATTACTTTACTTTTTTTCCAAATTACAGCAATATTTATAAACATTTTAAAAATATATTTCTGAGATATTTCATTATATGTGAAATCTAAGATAAAGATACTTGTTTCTTCAACCATGCAAGTACACAGTGAGAAAGAGATGAAGGTCTATAACAAGTTTTAAGTGTCACATATATAGATTTAATGAAAAATTCATGGACAATCATGACTATCCTGCTAAAAACTACCAGCATGAGTCAATAACATACTTGTGTTCCATATGCAGTGTTAGGCAAGTTGAAAATTGAGCCCTGTGTAGCATTAATTCTGACTATATGTAACTATAGCAGAAAAACTACTTTCCCTGTGTATAATTTAACCACCTACAGAAATCTGTAGAGAGATTACACTTAGAAGCATAGAGTCATAGAATGTATTGGGTTGGAAGGAATCTATAAAAGTCATCTAGTCCAACCCCCCTACAATAATCAGGGACATCTCCAACTAGAACAGATAGTTACTTTGCTTTAAATACCTCCCTTACAAGACAACCCAATGAAGGCTGGACAGAGTATTTTCATCATTAGTAAAACAGAGACAGATTGTTCAAAGTCTGTTGTTTCATCCAAATCAGCAGAAGTCATAGAAACCCTTGTTTTTCACTTAAATTTTCAATTGGACAGTGTATGAATTTTTTATTGTCACAATGAATGTGATAATTTCTGAATGGATGCAATGAAAAAAGAAAGAAGCAGAAATTTATATAACAAACCAGTTCATTTGTTATATTATTTTTTATTTTTATTTTTTTTTCCAGACGGTGGTAATTTTTATGGTATTTCTAAAGGGCAGTTATTTTCTTTTTCCCTTTTTTTTTTCCTTTTTTTTTTTTTTTTTTCCTGTAGTAAAAAAATGCAAGGCTTAAAACTTGCAATTTTGTATATACATTAAAGCTTGCTTCATTCTGCTTCTCTATATAAACAACAGTTTTAAATTCTTTGTTTTAATACATTGATATAACTGTACTGAATTTAACAATATTTTTAGCCATCAAAAAAATTTGCGCTGAGGTAAATGAGGATCTTTCTCTCAACCACTACAGATTTAGGAACTATGTTTGTGACAGACCTATGCATAAGTTCTGCTTTTTTATATCAGTGAATGATTTGATAATATCCCTGATGCATTACACAGTAAAGAACCAAGTATGGAAAAATTCAGCTTTGGCAGTTTCTGTTTCATTCTTCCTTTACTTGCAGGTGTTCCCTTGCTTTCAAATTCTTGTGGTCTCGGCATATTTTCAGGGTAGACGAAATTAAGGCTATCCTCCTATTGAAAGGAAAAAAAAGTAGTTAACATTCCTCCTTTACAATGCAATAGACAGCAAAGAGTAATATGTTATTGTTATTATTTCCCTCCTTTTTTAAATACATCAATTTTTACATTTGGATTGTTTTAAAACAAAATGCAGAATGATTTTTGTTGTCTCTTGACAGTGCTAGGCTATCTTATATTTTTTCTTCATATTTTTAAAGATTATAAACAAGATTTGTTTCCCTTTGATGCAGTTCTTCTTACATTCTTGTCTTTTAAGATCTTAACAGCATTCTGCTTAAAAAGCAAAAGCCAGACTGTCTGTGCTTCTTTAGGATAAATAAGGGAAAATTCCATTTGCTTCTACACATTCCTCACATGTTTGATTGTGCGTGGTACTGGAAAGCACGTATACACAATGTTGCCTCTGGAGTACTGGTATCTTTCCTACACCGTGCTGTTAAAAATTTATGCCAATGCCTCTGACATTAATCTGAAAAGGTCAGGCTGTTAAATATATAGAAATAATATAGTTCTTCTTTAGCTCTGAGAACAGATGGTAAATCATACAAAAAAAAAAAAAAAAAAAAAAAAGGGTTTGAGTTTGTTGGGTGTTTTTTTGGAGAGAGACATTCCTGAAAGTTTCTTCAAAGCTGGTTGGAATAAAGTGAAACATAAACTATTAACATGGTCTTCCTATGCCCTGAGAAGGTACTTCCTGTCTTGTTAAATGTCAATATGGCAGTTACAAAAATCTAAGACCAGGTTTGGAAAAACTAATATAAATAAATGATCTATTAATATATTTCCCCTTGTCTTTTCTGCCAACACATTTCCTCAGAACAAGTTGCTTCCCAAAATCTTATTATAAATCATTTCACAAGTGTTTCATCCAAACTTGAGATTCAAAGTCTGTAAGTTCATATGCATGTCACAAAGCATGTTTATGCAATCTGTTTGCATAAGCTGAAATTAATTTATTGTAGATATTCTATTCCACAATATTTATTTCTTATATTATTAATGGTCTTCATTTTAGGAGCTAAACTCCTTAGTCCTCCTTTCTTATATAAGAATGAGGATAGAAAAGATAGTAGCCATGAAAGAGGAAAAAGTGTTTATAGAGCAGCATATATCATAACAACTTTGCAATAAAGCAGTTTTTAAAGCATTTTATTCTTTAGGATTTAGTACATACTTTTTTTTCTTCTTCTTTTTTTCTTTTAACAATGTAAAGAAAGGGTAGTTCTGTAGGTAGATCAACTAGGTGTTAGGAAAAAAAGTTTCAAATCCAAGCCTGTTTTTAAGTGATTCAGGTGTATCCGGACAACAGAATTTGGGAATGACGGTTACTCTTTTAGGCATCTGAAAGAGATCATAAGGGACACCTGTTCCCTACAGTTGTGCCACAAGACATTTTGACAGTGGGTATTGGGAGAGTAAATGAAAGGCATATTTTTGGAAATGTGATCTTCCTGTCTGTGAGAAAAGTAAAAAATCCATATTCAAGAAAAATAATATCCTAGATAGAACTGCTGTAGAAGCACTGTAGAAACGGCTACTTTTGCTATTTCTCCTGTCTCCAAGTTCCAAGGCACATTAGAAATGGAAGGAAAACACTAATGGCAAACAGGAATGGAGCATATATCTAAGCAAAGCCTTTTTCCTATTTACTAGTTTGCATTTGTCATCTTTTAGCACCCTGACTTCTACATTTTCCACTATTTTGTCTATCCATTTAACGTATAAGAGCATAGCCAGTAGAGTGTATCCATAGCTATCTAAAGAGAACCTGCAAGCTGATATGTCAAAACTAAGATGACTATATACTTTGTATTCATGCCCTTCCTGTGCCTTTGCTTCTTTCTTCTAAAATGCATACAAGAGCACTTTCCTACTTAGTATAATGAGAGGGAAAAGACACTAAATACAAGGGACACAGCTAAACCAAGGTAAAAAAGAACTCTCAATTACCTAAGTTAAACACAGTCAACATAACACCAGACTTCAGGCAGCCATAAGACCTTCTTTTCAGTGATCCTCCATAACTTTTAATGTTTTGCCAAAGAAAAGTCATCATGCAAAATGAAATCAGGCTTTGGTTCTTTAATATCACTAGCGAAATACAGAGTTTCCTCAGTGTGTTTCATCTTCCTTTTCCTGCCAGGTGTCAGTATCAGCACTATAAAGTGTGAAAGAATTTAGCATACTAGTATAGTGAAGGAGATGTTTTGGAAAAGGCTCAGCTATTTCCTTGTAAATAAGGGTGTAATGTTCAAAGGAAATTACCTAAGTGGTGATGTTACATGGTTGAACTCTCACTTAGATGGCAGCATTAAATGTTCCTTATTAGTTGTGCTGCTTCAGCATTTCAAATTGGAGAAAGTCAGAATTTGTATGCAAGTTACTGTTAAACTCTTTGGCACATAAATTGATTCATTTAATATATCACATTAAAAAAAACAACATGTGAGACCTTGGAATATAAGTGCAAACTTTAACAGTTTTTTAATTATATTTTTTTTTAATTACCATTCACAAGTTTATCTTTCTTTAAATTTTAGAAGATATGTTAATGTAACTGATTTTCTAAACACCCAAAGAGGAGAAAATGTTTTCCCAGGATTATTTTCTGTGTTTTCTTCTAAAGGTTAATAAGAGTAAAAAATACAGTGGCTTGGGAAATGGACAAATAATGCTATTCTGAAAGTCTGAAGATTTCTCTATATCGTCAACAAATGTGGTAGTTAAAGCTCTTGTAGCAATTTTCTCCAGAGTCAGGGCTGGTTTTCCTAACCCAGTTCCAATTTCATTAATTACTAGATCAAACCCATTTTGTTCAGTGTCCTTAAAGTCATGGAAAAGGGAAAACTGTGTCCTAGGAACAATTTTTAGTGTGTTTGAGTGAGACACAGGAGGTGTAAGAAAAGCTTCATGCTGTACTTTGAATGTTGTCTGTCTTCAAGATCTAAAGGAAGAAGTAATCAAGGTGCCCTCAAACTATCGTTTTATTATGATTATCCCTATTTAAAATGCAGGATAGATGAACCATTAATGGAGTATAAAATTATTGCAAATTCTGTTAAAAAACTGATAAGTAGTAGTATTGAATAAATATTACCACTGAGATGGTGACACTGCAGTGATTATAAAAAATTAGCTTCATTACACTGTAGGAGACTGTGGGAGGCCTGCATAAAGAATTGAGACCTTTTAAACTGGCCTATCCTGTCCAAATACACATTTGTTTTCTTCATTGCTTTGCCTTCTGTTTTAGATGCTGAGCAATGATTCAGTATCTAGGGTCCTCCTACAAGATTATTCTTTGCAAATGAGATGAGAAAATAGCAGAGAGTAGGGAGAGCTTGTGTTGCATTTTGTCATAAACTCGTGCTGACACTGCTTGTTAAAACCAATGCCAGTCTATTGTCCTGAGAACTGAATAGAACAGTGGAATAAACATCATTACTAAAATTTTTATTCCTGAAATGCGTTACAGACAACTGTCTTAGAAAGTCACTAATGAACACCCTCAAAAACCACCAGTACAACATCACCCTCTTGCAGTTCTGCCAGTTTAGATTTTGCTTGTTTAAATGTAAGGTATTTAACAGTATAATAATAATAAACACATAATGATCAGAGAACCTGATTTCAGATCCAGCTGCTGAATCACTTTGAATTAAAAGCAACAGCTGAATCTTAAAGAAATCACAGAATTGTAATTTGGAATCTAACAAAATTATGATAGAGTGACTGTGTATCAGATACTCTGTAGAAAGGAGTGGAAGTAAAGAAAGTACATGAAGAACGTACCCAAAGAAGAGATCGCTCCTGGGTCATACAGTGTAGGAATCTGAGCCTGATGATGAAGAGGCTACATATTTTTATACACACACACACACACAGAGAGTATTTTAATTTATTTTAAATAAATAAATAAATAAATAATTTTCTGATGTGCAATCACAGTATCATGATCATGTTAGATTCCAGACTGTATTTCTGTGATTTGTTTCCATTTCATGCTGGCCATCTCAGCTTTATTGCAACCTTTCCTCTCAGTATATCTCATATTCCTATCTCTCAGCTTTCCTCTCTTTCAGTAGGAGAAACCATCTGTTTGTATAGGCAGATTTAAAAAGAAATGCAGTGTGTCTACATTCATATCTTCAGGAGTGCACTTTCAAAGTGAATCTCACAGTTCTCTCCACTTACTTGCCTTTGGTCTACATAGTGGAATGATCCTAGATTCAAAGAACTGGCTTCCTAGAAGACAAGACCTAGGGATGCAAAATCCTGCTACAAATGGGCACTCGGTTTAAGGGACCAAACAGAAACAAATCTGAAGTCATCTCCTCCATACCAAAAGAAAAATTTTTAGAGATGTATCATTCTCAGCATTGATTCCACACACTATCCTCTTATTTTGTGTCTTGCTAACGTGATGTAGTCTTAATTTGCGGTAGCAGGGTGGCTGACTTTTTTTTTTTTTTCCTTTAAATTGTGTTTTTTGATTAAAAAAATTCCGAGACAGGTTCTGCTATTTAGAGCCTTACCTAGTTTCTTCATCCAAGAAATTACTTTGTGTAGCTTTTGGAAAAGCTTTTTTAAATGCAGTATCAGTGTTCTTAGCTTCAGAATTTGGTGCAATTCTTTGAGTATTTCTTAATCTGCAACAACAAGTAGAAGTCACAGAAATACGCTGTAAGAAATATGAAAGAAAATGTGAAGAAACGTGATTCATCCACTATCTGGTCAATTGTGAGGTTTCTTCTTGTGCTGTCTGAGTATATTATAGATATTCTTTTGCTATTGTAGTTGTTAGTTCTTCTAATATGTGAGTTCTTCAGCCTTCAGGTTCTTAAGGGAACAGTGTAAGAACAAAAATTACTGCAAAAACTCTCACTTCTACCCTTAGGATGTGCAGGTTTTTCAACTATTTGGCAGAGTTTTCTTGAAATTATATACCTTAGTGATGAAAGTCACTGCTCTTTTTCTGCCCATAGATTATAAATCCACGAACACTAGCAAATCTTAGCTTCAGAGCTGTTCATAGACAATTTTGAAAAGTTGGGTTTTACTAATCATCATTATTCCATAAAAATGTCAACCTCTCCAATCCCATGTGCTCTTGATCACAATCTTCTGCCTTTCATCAAATGACCTCTGTTCAGTCCTTTCACCTAAGAGCAGTGCACCCAAGTTCAGTGATAAGATGTAAAAGGGCAAAGAAGGAAATCTGTTTTGTATCTGTATTTTTCCCAAACTTCAAAAGGCATCCAGAGTTAAGTATTAAAAACTATTAATGAATTTATTATCCCTTTCTTATGGAAATAGAAAAGAAATTGAAACTCTACATGTACTTTTTTTTTTTTTTTTTTTTTTCTAACTATACACTTTCAAGAAAACAAGAGTTTCATTTTTATTTTGCTCTGGACAATTTTTTTCTTACTAGACCCCAAGATGATGCTAGGGAAATCTAAATCTTTAAAAGGATCATAAAAATCTCAAAACATCAGAGATGTGGTTACCAAGTTATTAAAAGCAGCTCAAATCTGATCTGAGCAATGAAGAAAATTAAATACTACTATTGTTGAGAGCAGAAATCAGATTTTTACATTTATCCTGAAATCTCAAAAAGTGTCATATATGTGTCTTATCACCCTTCATCTTAACCTATAGAATCATGAAATTGTTTGGCTGGGAAGGGACTTTTAAAAAATTATCTTGTCCAATCTCCCCCATAATTTTACTATGTCAAATAATGACAATGGCTAAACATGACATTGTGTGCATTTGAAATTAAGGCTTTATTTTTTATACAAAAAATATGACATTTCCTCTTGGAGGTTTCATTGTGCAAAGTGTTTTGTGTTTCATTATTCTTCCCAGAGAAGCTTTAGCCACCCTTAATCTAGTGTCAAAAACACTGAAAGACAGCCACAAGTGGTGCAACAGGAATCCAAATACTATATATGTGACCCTTGGTGTGTGATTTTCCCATAAACCTGTCCAAGCTCAACAATTGCTTTGAAAATGCTACTGGTATCATCTGGCAGAATTAAATTAAATTTACATTGGTTAAAGACCATGTAGTCCTAGTTATAAACATAGAAATTATGTGGAGAAGGAAAGAAGAAGAGAAAGGAGTGCTCATCCATATTGCAATTTACAGACTATGCTGATATATGTCTCTCATGAAGTATGCTGTGTTTCATCTCCAGATGCTCCCAATTCCAGCATGCCATTCATTTGGCTGAATCTCATTTCTGTAGTCTCATTACACTGCTTTTGACTCAGGACTCCTTGCCTCACTGGTGATGCCAGAATGGAGCAAGGTACTCTATTGAATCATTCTGAAGTTACCTTCAAATAAGCCAAGATTTATCTTCTAGTGTAACATCTATTCCTTCAATAGCTCAAATTTCAGCTGTGTAAAATTATATTTGCCATTGTTACACAGAAATTTGAAAAGATAGTAACAACTAATGAAGTTTATTAAAACATTGTATGGGGAAGGTGTGTTCTTAGCTCTACCAGCTTTAACAACTCTCTTTCTTCACCAGTTTTGCTTGTTTATGGCCCCTGTTAGCTATGCTATGCTGTATGTATGTTTTACAAAGTTCTGAAAAAGGATTGGTCTTCCGAGTTTTAACTCTTGCATCTTGGTATTCCTGAATAGAAGTAAAAATAACATTGGTCCAACATCTCTGATGGTGTAAATTATCGTAGCAACACTGATTTATACTAGCTGAGACTATCTCACAGTTGTCCCACTCTCTCTCTGTTATATGCTGTCTGCATATCTTCTGCTCTGGTGAGTTAGTCTAACCAACATCTATAGAGACTTTCCATTTTTTTTCAATTAGGAGAGAGGTCATTAAGGGTAGAGTTTTGAGAAAATACAGAAAGCAGTGTAGGAAAAGGTCCTAAGCTCATAAATGTTCTTAATTATATATTGTGCCCTTAGTGTAAAGAATTACCTTTAGGTCATGCTGTCTCTTTTATCAGAATAAATCACCATCATCATCTGTTCACTTATGCATTCAATTCATGACATAATAGTGTCAGAGGTGGCATAGAATATATACGTGTATGCTCAGATTCCAATACAGTGACCCAAATTGTGTCTACAGCTGCCAAACAGACTTTCATAGACATTTAACAGAAAGGACTTATTTTAGAGTAATATTTGTTCCTACTGAAGAGAGGTAAATGGAACAACAGCTTAGTGAAGCAGTCCAAGGACTGAAATTCAGAGCTCGTTTATCTTGTAACTAAAAAGGAGTGTGAATGTCTCATCCTAATCTCTGGTTCATATTAGAAAAATGACACAGTTTATGTTCTAAATGGTATTTTTTTGCTTGAAATGGAATACTGGAAAAGAGCAATGTGCTACATTTCAGAACTTAAGTGCATTAGCAGAATTGCACCAGGATACTTTAAATGGTGACAAACTGTTCATACAAAAATTTCATTGGTTAAGCTTGCATGGTTTTTTGCAAATTGGAAGAAAAAAAGTAATTCTCCAGACATTATTTAAGCTCAAATTTCTGTGTACACCCCTTTCCTAAGAAAAATCATTCAGTTCTGTCCATGACAGTCCTACGATTATGGTCTGTAATAGTAGTCAAAAGTTTTAATTTCAGCTACTAGATTGTCTGAAGTATTTTCTGAAGAATTCCTATGTAATCACATTTGTGTTGTATTGCAAAACAGAATGATTCTGCTTTTGCCCACTGTGGCTTTACAAGCCTCCTGGAAAAGGAGGAAAGCTAAGGCCTCCTTGGAACTTAACCTTGCAAGTCAGGTTAAGGATAATAGAAAGGGCTTTTTCAAATACATAGCTAGCAAAACTAGCAATAGAGGCAATATTGGCCCACTGAGGAACGAGGTGGGAGCCCTGGTGACAGAGGATATAAAGAAGGCAGAGGTGCTGAATGCCTTCTTTGCCTCTGTCTTCACTCCTGCAGGGTCTCCCAATGAGCCCCAGATTCATATAGCCCCAGAAGAAGTCAAGATAGAGGAAGAGTTTGACATGGTAGATGAGGATTGGGTTAGGGATCAGTTGAGTAATCTGGACATCCATAAATCAATGGGTCCAGATGGAATGCACCCAAGGGTGCTGAGGGAGCTGGCGGAGGTCATTGCTAGGCCACTCTCCATCATCTTCAGTAAGTCATGGGCAACAGGTGAGGTGCCTGAGGACTGGAGGATAGCAAATGTCACTCCAGTCTACAAGAAGGGCAAGAAGGAGGACCCGGGTAACTATAGACCGGTCAGCCTCACCTCCATCCCTGGAAAGGTGATGGAACAACTTGTTCTTGTCACTATCTCCAGGCACATCAAGGACATGGGGGTCATCAAGAGCAGTCAACATGGTTTTATCAAGGGTAAATCATGTTTGACTAACCTCATAGCCTTCTATGAGGAAATTACTAGGTGGATAGATGATGGTAGAGCGGTAGATGTGGTTTATCTTGATTTCAGTAAAGCATTTGACACCGTCTCCCACAGCATCCTTGTAGAAAAGTTGATCAGGTATGGGTTTGGTGACCAGGAAGTGAGGTGGATTAGGAACTGGTTGAAAGGAAGGAGTCAGAGAGTTGTAGTCAATGGGGCAGAATCTGGTTGGAGGTGTGTGACTAGTGGAGTCCCACAGGGGTCGGTACTGGGACCGGTGTTGTTCAACATCTTCATCAACGACCTGGATGAGGGTATAGAATGTACCCTCAGCAAGTTTGCTGATGACACTAAGCTGGGAGGAGTGGCTGACACACCAGAAGGCTGTGCTGCCATTCAGAGAGACTTAGATAGGTTGGAGAGTTGGGCGGGGAGAAACATGATGAAATTCAACAAGGGGAAGTGCAGAGTTTTACATTTGGGGAAGAACAACACCATGTCCCAGTACAGGTTGGGGGCTGAACTGCTGGAGAGTAGTGTAGGTGAAAGAGACCTGGGGGTCCTGGTAGACAGGAGGATGACCATGAGCCAGCAATGTGCCCTTGTGGCCAAGAAGGCCAATGGCATCCTGGGGTGCATTAGAAAGGGTGTGGTTAGTAGGTCAAGAGAGGTTCTCCTCCCCCTCTATTCTGCATTGGTGAGGCAACATCTGGAGTATTGTGTCCAGTTCTGGGCCCCTCAGTTCAAGAAGGACAGGGAACTGCTCGAAAGAGTCCAGCGCAGAGCTACAAAGATGATTAAGGGAGTGGAACATCTCCCTGATGAGGAAAGGCTGAGGGAGCTGGGTCTCTTTAGCTTGGAGAAAAGGAGACTGAGGGGTGACCTCATCAATGTTTACAAATATGTAAGGGGTGAGTGTCAGGGGGACGGAGTTAGGCTTTTCTCAGTGATGACCAGTGATAGGACAAGGGGTAAAGGGTGTAAATTGGAGCATAGGAGGTTCAAGGTGAATATCTGAAAAAAAATTTTTACTGTAAGAGTGACAGAGCACTGGAACAGGCTGCCCAGGGAGGTTGTGGAGTCTCCCTCACTGGAGACATTCAAAACCCACCTGGATGAGTTCCTGTGTGATGTACCCTAGGTGACCCTGCTCTGGCAGGGGGTTTGGACTAGATGATCTTTCGAGGTCCCTTCCAGCCCCTAAGATTCTATGATTCTATGATTCTATGATTCTATGATTCTATGATTCATGACTAAGCCAATTTTCAGAAATGCAGATCGACAGTTGATGTAGATTAGAATCCAGTGTTTATGTTGTGATAGCAGTTTTAAGATTTTTCAAAGTTGACCCATTCCTATTTAAATTATGAGAAAAAGATAAAATGTAACACATAATTTGAAATGGCACCTGACCTCTGTTTCTGAATAAATACCCAGGTTGGTAATAAATTCTGTTTAAGTTCACAGACATATTAAAAAAAACACATTGATTTGAGAAAGCAATTCCTCTTAAGTAGAAATAGTTGACATAGAACTGTCTAATAAAAATTAGGTTAATAATTTTATTTTTTTTTTTACTTCATGCTAAACAAGGCTTGCTGCAGGACATAAATTTAGGCTGGCCTCCTTTCTTTAGTGAATGATCCAAATCCTGGCAGTATCAGCAGGAGTTTTTGCGTTTGCTTCATTGCATCGTTTCCTCAGAAGCAAAGAGCCGTAGTAACACTTGATTTCAGCGCTTCAAAGTTACTTTTTCAAGTGGGACTGTACATAAATTTAAACTGTTCTAGCAATGGCCTGAATCTGAACTGTAACTTCAATTCAACACAGTAAGCTTATAAAAAACATTGTTTTCATAAATTATTTTTATTTCTAACTATTTCTGCTTGATAATAGAAATGTAAATAATTTTAAGGTATTTTATCTCTTCTGTGACACTATTTTTATTTTTTTTTTTCCATAGGATTTACTAGTTGATAATTGGCGAGTCAGTCTTGGGCACTGTAGAAAGGAAGGTTTGTTTTATTACATGTGGTATATAAAGAAAGCACAGTGCCATCATGCATTATCCCTTGCTTCTCAAAATGTGTTACTTATGCATGTTGGCATATGCAGAAGCTTATGATGGTTATGTACTTTAGAGTTCCCAAAGTAGTAACTCGGTATGGATTCTCATGCTTTTGCTAATACAACTGAATCTGGATCTACCTCATCCTTCAGATCCTATCTTAACCAAAACTCAGCTTTAGTAGAATGTTCCATGATGCACTGTTCAAAACAAAGGACGTGACTCATCCAACACCTCAGTTACCTAAATATTGACAATATTCCTGTGTTTAAACAACTATAATCAGATTAATGAATGTCAGATATTATCTATAACTTGATATGAGACATGCTAAAATTGTCTCTAAGTGAATAAAAAAAATAATCATTCTGCTAAAGAAAGGATGCAAACTGATCTGAGCTGGGGAAAATGTACTAATGAATGTAAAATGTTCTTTGTGAAAAGAAGAAAAAGCAGCTATGGGTTGGCAACCAGGATGCCAATTTATAATCTAATGAGATTCAAAGTAGCAGAGACATAAGCCTATGCCACATCAAATTATGTTTTTAATGACCAGGAAGTATGTGAGTATGATAATGTAATATCTTAGGTGGACTCAACAACTCACTTAATGAGATTTGGTTGACAAGCACAAGACCTTCCACTCTGAGGTTTTTTGTTTCGTGTGTTGTCTTCGAGGTGTTGCCCTGATAGAAAATTCACCAGCTCAACTACTATCTTCATGATGAAGTAAATGTTTGGAAGTTTTTCAGACTTTTCAGAGTCCAGACCATTACAATAGCCAAGCCATTTTCCCTTAATCACACCAACCATACACTGAGTGTCACTGCAGTGAGGTAGGAGAAACCCCTGACTGGGAAACATGACTCTTAATCAAAAGAAAGTATCATTTTTCTATTCTTTTTCTTTTTTTTTTTCTTTTTTTTCCCTTTTTTTTTCCTGAAGGAGCATAAACTACAAGACTACTTTTTCAATTAAGAAGATTTAAATCATACATCAGCGCTGCCCTTATTTTACTCAATTTGTTGACACTATGTGAGGAGGAAAAACTATTTTGTTTCTCTTATACTTAAAACTATTATACTATTGTTACCCCATTTTGTTCACTAGAAATAATTACCATCATTGCCATCATCCATCTGGTCCTTGTACTGGGAATGTACCTGTAATCCACAGAGAGAGACAGCAGACCTGTAAAAAATATAAATTCATACTACTTCGTCAGCCATTCAGATAACCACAGTAGAAGGCATTGGTGTCTCATAGTACTGTATATGAAAAGCATGTAGGTGTAACCCACTCCTAGAAAAAGCAAAACTTTGAGGACATTTTCAGTATCACATAATCTGCCATTACTTTCAGGAGACATTGTGTATCACACCTTCTTTCATCCTCGGGTTTGTTCACTTTTTTAAAAAGTACAGCTACATTTTAGGCATGCCAAAATACTACGATATCCCATCATGTCCTGGCTAGTTAATTTAGTTCACAGTTCAAAATAAATGAAGGCAGACAAGTAAGTTCTAAACACTGATGTGGAATTCTAATCCCTTTAAAATTAAGAGGATTTCAGTTTATTCTGTTTTATTTTGCAATAGCTACAATGGGACAAAGAATTTATTCTTGACTATGCTGCTGATGTACTTTACAGTCTTCAGTGAGTAACTTAATTCCACAGAGCTGTAGTTTGTCTATTATCAAGTAAAATAATACCATAACAGAAAGCATTTTCTTGGTTTAATAAAATGACAGTTTTTTATGTTTTTGTTATTGCTCTAACACCTTATGTGTGTTCCATTCAGCAGTGAAAATTGTGTAATCTTTATTTTTCGAAATAACAATCCAGATGTAACATGACAGACACTGTCAGAGAAATCCAATGTACATAAACAGACACAAGAGACAGATGGTTTAAAAGCACAACTACAGCAATGCAGTACAATTCCATTGCTGAGAAGCATTCGAATTCTGAGCATAAGAACAAAAATGGGGGAGAAGAGCAAAGATGGGCTCAAAAGTGAATTGTTGATTCACACTATCTTTGGCATTACTCTTTTAAGTACCCAAAAGTGGTCAGAACAAAGACAAAACACAAGCTAACCTTAGAACCAAGTCTGATCATGTTAAAATACATAGTGAAAAAGTCTATCTTCATGTTGTAAGGCAAAATCATCCCTAGCATAAAACCTATTGTTTTCCACAGAATTCATACCAGATGTGAGTTTGGTCCTGGATGTTAAAAACACTGCAGTACAAGATGAAAAGCTCTCACTAAAAGATAGCAATTTTATTTGTATGTATAAAAATGGCTAACAGACATCTGGCTTAGCAGGACTGAGCAGCAAATTTTGTTATTATTAGCAATTGAAATGCAGGTATCAGGTTGGTTTTGTATTTGAATCATTCATCAGGGTTTGCTTCAAAGCTAAAATTTTTCTGAAATTTGTGTAAAATGTCAGTAAAAAAAAAAAATTCTCATTGTCCAAGGCATGAAATAGAGGGGGAAAGAACAGTGAAAAACACTTCAAATGGCATTTTCCAAGAGTATTAAGATATTTTGATATTTAAAACACAATTGAAGCATTATTTGGAAACTAAAAATATGGTGCAATCCCAAGTCTATAGAAAATTCTGAAATTAGTCTTTCTCAAACTGTTTTAAAACTTCCATCCACATGTGAAACTTTTAGTGATTTGCATGCTTGGAAGAATCACTACTTTCTCATCTTTGTTATTAACACTCCATCAACCATCTTGTTAGAAATACTTATTCTGTGATTACAGTGCATAGATTTACTCCAAATGACTCTTTATACTTACGTAATAATCTTTCAAAACTGAATTCTACTAAGACAGTCAACTGCTAGCCATTCTCCCCTGTCAGAGCAATGAAGCATTTTTGTACTTGAGTTATTCATGTCTGAAGTTTTAGTTTTAAATCTAAGAGCTCCCCTCACCTTCTGAAATTCCTTGCTTTATCAAGTGACTCTATTATATAAATACATTACTTAGGGAAAG
>NW_009952694.1:9143787-9145311 GCF_000747805.2 Chaetura pelagica
AGAGTATTTCACTTGCTAGCACCAAAAATCTTGAAAATATAATAGAAAACAGTCTCTATTTCAGCATTCAGCATGGTAGATAAGCCATTATGTCAGTACATTAGGAGAGACACAGCCAGAATGTATCCCATTTTAAGCATCTACAAATACTTGCACAGTGTAATGGAAATTTGTGGCTGAGTATGGATAGACAGCCAGATAAATTGTGTCTCTGAAAACATGGACTAGCAGGCAGTCAAAATGTCTAGGAAGCTGGGGAAATTTTGGTACCACATTTTCAAAACATCATACGCTGTAACTCAGCCATCACAAAATGAGTAGTCATCTGCCAGCCTGAATCAGTGTGGTGGGTTGACTCTGGGTGGATGCCAGGTGCCCACAAAAGCTGTTCTATCACTTCTCTCTTCAGCTGGACAGCAGAGAAAAAATATAACAGAAGGCTCATGGGTCAAGATTAGAACAGAGAAACAGCACTCACCAATTACTGCCATAGGCAAAACAGATTCAACTTTAAGAAATTAATTTATTACTAATCAAATCAGAGTAGGATAATGAGAAAAAAACCCACAACACCTAAATCTTAAAAGACCTCCCCACTCCTCCCTTCTTCCCGCAATCAACTTCATTCCTGATTACCTTATCCTCCCATTTGCACAGGGGAATGCAAATGGAGGTTTTGGTCACTTCACCATACATTTTCTCTGCCGTTCCTTCGTCCTCAGGAGGAGGACTCCTTACACTGTTCCCCTGCTCCAGTTTGGATTCCCTCCCTTAGGAGAGAGATCTCCATGAGCTTCTCCAGTGTAGGTCCTTCTGATGGGCTACAGTTCTTCACTAAATGCTTCAGCAGGGGTTCATTCCAAGGATGCAGTCCCTCAGGAGCAGACTTCTACAGTGTGTGTGGATGTTACAAGTCCTGCCAGTAAATGTGCTCCAGCATAGGCTTCTCTTTCCATGAGGCCACCTGTCCTGCCAGAAGCCTGTTCTGGCACAGGTTTCCCACAGTGTCACAGCCTCCTTTGAGCATCCCCTTCTCTAGCGTGGGGTCCTCCGTGTGCTGCAAATGGATATCTGTTTCACTGTAGGCTGCAGGAAGACAACCTGCCTCACCATGGTCTTTACCACAAGCTGCAGGGAATCTCTGCTCCAGCACCTGGAGCACCTTGTCCCCCTCCTTCTTCATTGACCTTGGTGTTTGCAGAGTTGATTCCTCACAGATTCTCACCCCTCTATCCAGCTGCCACTGCGCAGGGTTCTTTTCCCCTTATGAAAAATGTTGTTCCAGAGGGACTACCATCTTCAATGATGGAGTCAGCCTCGGACAGCGCCAGTTCCTTCTTGGAACCAGCTGGCATTGGCTCTATCAGACATGGGAGAAGCTTATAGCAGCTTCTCACAGAAGCCACCTGTGAAGGACCAGGTATTTCCTTACACGAACATGAAATGTCCTTTGAGTCAGCCGACAATACTGACTTAAAATGGCGTCTCCACGCGGCGCTGAACCCCCTCTGTGTGTGTGTGGGG
>NW_009952694.1:9145615-9172497 GCF_000747805.2 Chaetura pelagica
GCCGCTGCTGCCAAAAGTCCCAGCGCCGCTGAAACCGCCGCGTTTCCAGGGTCGGCAAACAGCCGTGCCGCAGCTACGGGGGTTGGGGGGGGGCGACCTGCGCTTGGAGTGCCCGCAGCCTCTTTGCTACCCAGCTCATCCTACCTGCACTGCCGCGTGGTGAGACAATTCCGGCTACCCCAGCTTATAGGGGAAAGTATAATCCAGCCATTCGGGCATATCCCTCCCCTCTCCTTCCCTCACTTAAATAAGATATGTAACTAAGGTGTACCCATATATGTTTAATGTGTTGTAATCACTCCTTTTGAACCTCCTGCCCCAAATTGCTTTGTTTTCCCCACAATAAACCGTGCATTTCTTTAAGAAATATTAGTAAGCACTGAGCAAGTTATTCACTCGAAAAAGTCAGGGCATAAGCCCCTGTCTCCTCTGTGTGAGGCGATACCCACGTGTGGATCTCTCAGCAAATGCTGATAAGTTAATACACTCCAACAAGGAGATATAATAGGTCACGGATCGTGACACCACCCCTGTGGCATCCCCACTGCCAAAAACCTTGAGAAACGAACACAGTACAACGGGTAGTAGTTTAGTTACTTCTCTTCAGCTGAACAAACTGGAAAATACAAAGACCCAACCTGCTCCACATTTTGATCACACAAAACAACTTTTAAAATGTGGAGGTTTTTTTCCTTTTCATTTTTTCTAAAACAACCTTTCAAGCAAGGACCAAAGACTATACATGTTGATTTAAATATTTAAAAGTCAGAACCAGAGTTTAATCAGAACCAGATTAATACAGAGGAAAGAAAAATTACTGTTATTGGTCCTCATTTTAAGTTTCTGATCTCTCTTGATTTTTTATTTTTTTTTAAATTAAAATAAAATCCATTATGTCCTTAGAGGTCTAAAGAATAACTTTATAGTTGATTTACATTCATAGATTGAAGCTTATTGCTGTACCAAAGAATGAAGAATTGACTGTGGTACTTGTCACGATCCGGTATTGGGATACGTGGCATTTTTTTTATCAAGGTGATCCCAAATGGTGAAATTAAGACACAAGAGAGGTCAGATGTCAAGCACACAACAAACTTTTATTGCAGCAACACAACAAAAGTCCTTAGAGCGATAGGATAGGGAGGAAAACAGAGACAGAAAAGATAGGAGAAATCTGAGAGATATGAGGACAGTAAGCCAGAGCATAGTTACCACCCACGGTCCAGCGATGCTGTCGAGGTCATCAGTGGGGAAGTAGTTCCTGATGCAAAAGTGCTTCTATGCACCCATAGAGTCCCAGATTTTTATACCGTTCTTGCCCACTGCACCCCCACCTTTCTCCCTGCATAAGGGAGAAACTTCTTTGGATCTTCCCTGTCATAGCAGGGGCAGGTATGATGCCAGGGGCTATGTAGTCTTTGGCTAATTGATGAGATCAGCCATTACAAAGGAGGAGGTTGAGTCAACTCTCACCACAGGATTAGTTCCTTTCGGTGGAGTTTCAGTCCTAGGAAGTAGCTTGAGACTGGCGCTCCTTGTCTTGTCCTGCTAAGTCGGTGGTTTCCATATCAAGGCCTGGTTATCACTGGATATTCTGCTTCCAGAGCCAGCTGTAGAACTCCTTTGTCTCGGGTCTCAGCATGTCCCACACTAATTCCCCAGTTCAGGATGGGGTTGGGTGGGTTGCTGAGACATCTCTTTAGTCCATCAGCAAATGTTGTTCAACTGTCAGATGCCACAAGACAGACAACAGATATCCTGAGTGCCAAAGTCCATCACTTATCTCTTGGATTGTTCGAGACAAGCACTGTACATCCTGAACGCCACAATACTGAAGAAAAAAAAATCTAATTTTAAAATATTTTGTTATTAGTTTTCAACTTATATGCAAGTATAAGCATATTTTATGTAGACTTTGACTTAAATACAGAAATAAAACAGTACCTGAGGTGTTTATATATTGACAGTTACATCACTTCCCCATCTAAACAGAAATATTCTTGAATTAACTCAGCTTCCTGCGTCTCAGCTACTTTTGTTTTCTAGTCCACTTCCAGGTACCAATACTTATTATGAGGCTTTTCATAAGTCAGTTCCATTCACGCATAACATAGTATTACAACAAACAAGAAATATTTGCTAGTCACTGTGTATATTTACTGTGCGTGGGTTATGCAACACACCCACTGTGATATACCTTACCAAATGGCTGAATTTCACTTATTTTCAGAAAATACTGGAATAACTCACATCTCTGTGATCCTCTTTCTCCTATAATACATTAATATGTGGTATTATTGGAAAAATATCCAGACATAATTCACACAGCTATGTTCGGGTGGAATTTTACAGAAAATAAAGATATGCTTCAAGGAGTTACTGGAGTAATCTTGTGTTTGGAATGATATATTTGGTAAGAAACAAACTAATGTGGGTCTAGTACCTTGGAACCTCACTTTACCTCCCTCGTCTACCTCGGGAAATATCTGCCTAAATGGGAATAAAAGATTAACAGTCTCTGCCCCAGAGAGACTAGTGATACATCATATTCATACATCATATTCATATTCATCATATTCATACATCATATAACATTTGTTAGTGAATTCAATAGAAATATAGCGTAATAAAAATTTACTAAAATAATGAATTTGCTATACTAAGAGGGTTGTTTTTAAACCAAGGTACTTTGTGAAACTATCAGTCAACTATGCCAAGCATCCTGTAGGTTGTGATAACATCAAGTCTTCTAAGACCCTGTGGCACCCACAGACAACACTCATGTGGACTCTGACCCACCTGGGCAATCTACCAGTGGGAGACTGGAGGCAGGACCAGGAGGAGAGAAAGGACAAGGACAACAAAAGGCTAGAATCAACAAAGACCCCCACAGGAGACCTTCGAGCATGCATAATTACAAAGATAGCCAATTCCAGGAAATAAAATGACTCTGTAAAAGAATTCTGGGGACTCATTGACATGGAACTGAATATGCATGTTCTTGGTGTATATTAGTTGGTGTGTTTCACTGACTCGTTGGAGCACTCATGGTGGAGAATCCCCAGTGCTGCCCAGCGCTGCAATAAAGAATGCCTGCTCAATAACAGCTTGTTTGTTGTTATTGGGTCTTGATAATGGAATCCTTACCCAGCCGCTCCAGCCTTCCACTGCGGGGAGGAGTGTTAGAAAGCAAGGGGGTTTGGAAGCTCTGGAATTTTTGTTTCACTAGGAAAACCAAAACAATACAGGGATATTGAAGCTCAGAAATAAGGTAAATTGGCAGCCTGAAAATAGATTTGCATTGTTTTGTATCTTGGTGTTTATTAAAAAAAACATAATTTGCTCACCTTTTTGTAGTGCAGCATGACATACAATAGATTGAGAATTAAGATAAGCAGAGAATCCATCCAGGATTTGTAGGTCTTCACTTGCTTATTCAACATATTAACTGCTATTGCCATATTTTTTTGATTGTCATTTTTATTTTATTTTTAACTAGAAGAAATCAAAGTGCTCTTGTGATTTATCTTATTTCCAGCAGGAGATTTAGTTTCATTTCTAATCTCCTGACACTCATTTTTCTTAAGTTACAGTTCCCTATTTGTACTCTATAGGCTGTAAGCAAGAATTACCTGTATGGAACGGGCTCTGGGAATTTTGCCATAACCAAATAAGTGAGGACAGAACTGCTGTCTCATCCTTTCAGTCACCATATTAAATTTCTTTTAAAAAATGTGTTACTAATACCATGTGCTGCATTAAGAAAAGTCAATTCTAGAAAGTGGAGTATCTTGCTTTAAAATGTCTGCCAAAAAAGCCTCTACAAAAAAAAAAAAAAAAGAAAGAAACAAACAAAAAAAGAAACAAAATCCAAAACAAACAAAAAATAAAACAATTATATTTTCTCTAAGTGGGAGCTTCCAAGCAACTTCTTCTGTGGTATTCCATTAGTCCATGGTTAATGGACATGCACTAATTAGACTGTCATGTCATTTGGCCATCTCCTTTAACAGAAATGAGAAACTCACCTCCTAGCAATTTTTATTTTTTTTTACAAAAAGCTCAAGTTAGAAAGAGGAGAGTGAAAATTATTGATTAACTAAACCACTGACTGTGGAATTCTCATCCTACAATTCAGTCTAACAATTGATGAGAGTAAGGACTACTAGCAGGAATAAAGCGTATATCAGCGTAACTGCACTGCAGTTAAAAGAAACACATGAGCAAGGGTTAAATTGCTTACATCAAAATAACTCTTGTGGCAACAAGTTCAACACAACCTGAAAAATTTTTCTTTATCAAACTCTGTGCTTCAACAGATTTTAATTTTGGATTCAATACCCGACAGTTAGGTTAAAACTCACTTTGATATGCCTAGAGTCTGGCAGCCATCCTTTTGTTTGCAGCTGAGGTATGTCCTGTGGGGCAGAAAACCCCAGAGCAACAATCACTAGAAGAACCTCCCTGCTGTATCTGTGTTTGCATTACAAGTCCCATGTCAGAAAAAGAGAATGTTAGCACAAATGTTTGCTCAGAAAGAAATTAGTTTCACCATGTGGCATTTATTTCAGAGGGGGCTCCAATAAAGGAATACAGAATTCACTGTGTGTGTACTCTCTACCCTTAGCAATAATGCAATCTATATTAGAAAAAAAAAATTAAAAAAATATTGAAAATACCATTATCAATTTATCTCACAAGGATAGTACCAATCTTCTTTTCAGTGACAAAAATGAAGTTTTGCCATTGTTTCCAATCCCCCCCGTAACTTTTCCTTTTGATGACTCTCCAGGAATAAAATATTTTCTAGGTAAACACCTCTATTTTGAAGGTTATTTCCTCACTGTAACTCTGTGAACTTACCTCCAGTTACCATACAATTTTAACAGTATAATCTCGGAGTTGTTATTGAAGATGGATATTGCAAATTGAGAAGAAACCTTTCTTCAGCTCTTTTAAAGTTCAGCAGTCACAAGTACCATCTTCTGCATTACAAGATAATACAGCTGTATTTTTTGTTAACTATGATTACAGCAAGCATGGGCATAGAAAATTTGCATGAAAGAGTAATGATTTAAAAAAAAAAAAAACAAGAAAGGAAAAAATAGGGAAAAAATGAGAGAAATATGACTAAGTTGGAATCTGCTAAGGTTTTAAAAGTTGAGTGAATTCTCCACCCCTTTCGATATCACTCACGGGATGAGAAAATTACTCATTTTCTCTGCCCTTCAGTCTGAGAAGTTCAAAAAGTGTTGCTTTTAAATGACTGCTTGGACAATTTACATGATGGAGATTGTAACTGCATCTCTGAAAGACAGTGAAGTACTTAAAAAAATTATTTAAGATTAGGCACAAGAGAAAACCAAGGGTTAAAACAAACAAACAAAAACAACAAAAAACCTAACCAAAACCCAAAACCAACAATGTGTTTTGACCTCTTTCTACCTTTTTTCTCTTCTCAAAAATTTGTTCTTTCTTTATCAAAGACATTACATTTCTGAGTTGTTACATAGCACAAAGATAGCCAAACAAATAGACATTTTACAGTCTTGTAAAAACTGCCTTCACCAAACAATAGTAATACAAAGGGCAGGAGGGAACATTTTACATTTTTGTCAGGAAAATATTCCTTAATTTAAAACATTTTTGTGTTTTAAACTGTAAAAAACTATCACTCTCATCACCTACTCAGGTAGGTCAGATTGAGCTAACACAGATTAACCAAATGGAATGAAAACAAGTTTTTGTAAGGGTAAAATACCTTTTGCAGGTTATATTTTTATGCAAGAAGAGACCCAGACACTAGAATTCTTCCTGCTGGTGATTTCTGAGCAGCATCAAAGTGATGTTGATGCTGAGATGCAATGGATGTGTCAGAAATGGGAACTGCACCAGTTTGAAATCTGGCTTGTATGCTGTTAGGCACCAGGGATGTCCTTAGGCAAAGCAAGGAGTTGCCTAGGGCAACAACGTGATGGGATTTTGATGGCAAAATCTGTAGAAGTGGCAGAGCAGATTCTGCAGAGAGCAGCCTCCCAAGAATTGCAGTGTTCTGCCTCAGCAATCCTTGACCACAGCCCCTGTTTTTGCATATCCAAACTTTTCCTTTTTTCGCTCCTAAAGCGTTTTTGTTGGGAAGAAAATTAATTTAGATAGCAATGCCAGCATAAGGAGAGGACAGCAGTGAACCAGAGGGATTATGATATGGCCCTGTATCCTCTATCTACCTCCCTAAAACCAGAGATGTTGTCCTATCTCAGTGAAGGGCAAAAGCTAGGGACAGAGACATAAAGTCTATGACTGTTCATTGGAAGGGATATGGAGCTTACTTTGTCTCAGGACACTGAGCTGTTTGGGGAATACAGGCCCCAAAGCAACTGCTTTCCTTTCATCATGTAATTTTTCACGTCCCCTGGGAATGGAGTTGTCTTGTCTCCTCCTTTGTGTAAACAGACTTGGATTTGATCTCCAGTCTGACTGGGATCTATGTTGTCTGCACAGGTCCAGGAGAGGGATGTTTGTGAAGTGTGGCTATAATCTGGAAAACTAGTATGTCCACCAGAAGTGACAATAGGGTACATGCTGAAGGTATGACATTAGCATCTTCTTTGACAACTGGAAAGAAGCATCTGTGGGAGGGGAGAAAATGGTTCGAGTGCAGAGTAGAGACCTTGATTTTGAGAAACTAGGAGGATGAAATGGCCTGTGACAGTAAAGAGAATGTCCAGGTCTATCATTATAACAGTAACCTATTATTGCAACCCCTCCTCACAGACTGAAAACCTGGCAAAGCCTGTTTTCTGTATCTCTTAAAAAGTGAAAAGTCTTTTCGGTATTTTAAGGAAGAAGTTATATGTGGTTTGTGGATAACTTCTATCTGAACAGGAATGTTTAACTGAAACAAAGTATTATTATTCTTTTGTTTGTTTGTTTGCTTTGAAACAGACCATTAATCCACTGATTTAATCAAACAACCATTGCTTATGGTGCCTGGTTCCAAAGCAGACTTTTCTACTTTACAAAACCTTTATATTTTATAACAGGATGTCTAACAGAAAATCAGGCTTTAAAATAAAAATGAAATAATGAAAATGCAATGTCAGTAATTAATGTAAAATTTTACTTTTTTCACTTATGATTTGCTGTGAATTCGATATGCCTTTCTGAAGAGAAGAATTAATAACCCTAGAGAGGATATACATATGTTTGAAAATTGCAACGCAGGGAGCACCTTCATAATGGTTAGTCAGCATTTAATATTTGTTACCAAGAAAGCATTTAGGCATTTATTGTGAGACACTCCTGAGTGTCCTGTGCTGAGTTATTTTGTCACCATAAACCTCACATACATTGATAGAATAAGCTTCTCCAAGGAACTGCATTCACAGACCCCAACTACTTCTAACATATGCTGGTGTTCAGCATCATTGCTGGATTTGGCATTGAATACTCTGCTGATCAACACACTTACTCAGAACGAAGAAGACCTGTGCATTAATTGGGAGGTGAGACAGCTTGATGGTGAGTGTTTCAGCAGTGGAGAGAAGCCTTCAAGCTGTAGATCCCCATTGTGATGGAAACTATTTATGTACAGCACTAGTGTGGATGCATTAGATCCAGACAGATTTCAAATACAACTTCAGTGCCTAGCCTAGGCAACTAACTAGTACATTTAAACAGCTTCATACTCCCAAGTACCATTTTTCTGGATTCCAGTCAGAAGACATTAATCTCCGTTGATGTCCTCAAAGGAGATTATTGAAACACAGGGCTGGGTTGGTGCTCTGAAGGTCTAAAAGCTTGTCATGCTTTGAAGAGCTGTTAGGCACCTGAGTCCTTTATTTTACAGTGCAGGAAGTGCTACTTTTACATGATTAGTAAACGTTAGATCCAGGGATTCTTGATGCCTTCAGTCATTTTATTAAGATAATTCACTGAAAAATAGACTGTAGTCTCAACTCTTAAAAAACAGGTAAGATCAATTCCAGACATACCCATATGTCCCACTGAATATATTTTATCATAAATGGTGTCTTGCGAGTTATTTCAGTAATATCCTATTTCCTTTTTAAGTCTTTCTCCTTGTAGGATGCCATGACTCAAATATTTAATTATTTACCCTGTTATGCAAATTATTGCAACTTGTAATTCCACGTTTCTACCAATAGATGGCAGCAGTAATTTGTAGATGCCCTATTTAATGAACAAACCTGCCTTTTTTTCCTCTGGTTTTGATGTTTTGACAACATTTTCGTAATAGGTATACACATGTATGCATTTCCAAGGAAATAAATGGCTAATTAAAGATTTTCATATTTCACCAACAAAATGGAGATGGAAAAACTCAAAACTTTGCAATTATTTTAGAGAAAATAATCCGTTTCTTGACAGCAGAGAATGCATAACTGTTTCTGGGATGCATATTTGTAACATACATTTTAGGCACGTTTCATTTCTAGAGAAAGAATCTGCAAGAACTGTATGATACACTTGCTTTTCCATAGGCCAATATCAGAGAACAGTATTTGCATGTAAGTAGTTACTTAGAATATTAAAATCTATGTTCGCATGGAGTTAATTTCCCATTTTGAAGTGAAAAAGTGCATACAAAATTAAATATATGTATACAATATAAAATATATGGAACTTACAGAAAATTTTTTTTTAAAAATGGGGGGGGGGTAGTCTGAGAGTGTAAGTGAGTCTTTACAGCATTGCACCATTTTTATCCCCAATATTACTTAAATAGAGTGAGTTGCAGACTTATATATTGTCCATTAATGTTATTTGGGTTTATATGACAATATTGTTCCTCACCATTTTCTTTCTATTTACAAAGAAACAATCTTTTTCTATGATGGGGTGGATTTCTGGTAACCAGAGAACACCTTTTTCAGTTAGGTGCAGATTTGTCACTCTGTTGTCTCTTCTCATTACTGTGAACATTTTGTCTATTAATTTCGGTTGTCTAAAACTTCAGAATCCATAACATCAGCACCTTGTGAGACATCTGTGAATCTGTGAGTTGTATTTCTACTGGAGAAATTACTAGTTATTGTAAATCTTAATTTTTCTTCTGTACAAAGAAAAAAAGACTCCTTATACTGTACAGCAACATTCACATTTTAATAATATTTTCCAAGGCTGATCTTTGCATATGATGTAGAACTGTAAAAAAATAAATAAATATGTGTGTAAGCATAAAATAAATTAATTTAATGTTTTGCTATAATCTGCAAACTGAGGACAGCAACTGATCTCTTAGTTTAGCTATTTGGGATACAACAGGAAGTTTGGATGGAATTGCTTTCTAACATTAAGAACCTAAAAAATTTTCTTGTGTTCATAAATGTTTCACTTTAGCATTTGTTTTGCTGTTAAATTCCAGTTTTCATTCCATTGGTATTTATATATGTGACAGCTCAGTGTTTGGTTTTACTATTAGACAGTTCTGTGCTGGAAATTTGGCAAGTTGTGGACAAGTGAAAAAGAATGGAATTTTAAGCTCTTGTTGCCAGGTTTTACTATTGATTGTAGATTTGGTATACAGAATATAGAAGCAGGCAATAAAATCCGAGCCATTCAAAAGATACTGAAAATTAAGCAACATCAGCTTAAATCATATTTTCTAATATTCGTTGAATTTGACAATGAACAAGCCCATTTCTGTTAAGATATAAGTACAAATTTAAGTTGTTCATGAAACTCAGGATGAAATACTGTGAGATTCAGGCCTCTCCATAGTGAGGAAGTTTCTATACCCCCAAAAAAAGGCAAGCAGCTCACCTTCCTGTCCTGTTAGAGTGTTCTCCTGTGCCAGCATGAAGAATAAGGAATAATTAAAAGTAAGACCATTTATCAGGTGGACATTTATTCCTGTTTTTAATATTTTAATTTTTTCTAAATAAAAATATGGTGATATTGCATTAGTGCTAGTTGTATCAATAGCATGGTATTTTCAATCACAAATATTATAAAACCCTGAAATGGGCATCTACAAATCAGAAAAATTTAAAATAATTGCTTTTAAAAAATATATATATATTTCATTTCCTTGCTTTCTGAAGCAATGAGAGTTAAAAATATATTTGGTAATTAAGATACAGCCTGTTAGATGGAAATCTAACTACTTTGTTGCCACCAGAATCTTTAAACTGATGATTCTCATTTCTGCTACAGATGTACTTCTCCTTGGAGAAGTACAGCTTGTATTTTTTGTGCTTCATTGAGGTTCAGCAAGTGTATTTTGTCAGGACTGAGTCATATGATACAAATGCAATAAATTCTAGCATTCTCACAAATTTGTGTCTTACCTGGGAGAGGGTAGGGTAACTCATTCAACCACCTGCCTACCCCATTTGCCTTCCTCTGGGAGAGAAGCACTAACTTAGTTCTGCTGTATTTTACTCTCTTCTCTCCATTACTTATTCCTCCTCAGTGCAGTACCTCCTCCTGAAAAGGTGGGAGAACTTTGCAATTTCACTCCCAAGACATCAAGAAAATGTTGTAGCATACCAGAATAACCAGGACAGAATAGGGAAGTAAAATTAAATGATGGGGAGGATCTGCTTTGAAAATTTGATGCGAAAGTAGAGGGCTAGGACAGAACTAATGCAGTTTGACAGGATATGATTGATTTAAAATTTGGGTGCGTAGAAGTAATCTCTGAGTAAGAAATAACATTTGTGTAAGTAAGTCTTGTGACAGAGCCAGAGTTATCTTAATGAAATAAGCTTGGGAAAGCAGCAGCAGCAGTTTTCAGAATAGCACTTCGGGCGCAACTAGAGAACATTAAAAAAATCTAGAAATGATTCCTTGCAGAGAAAAAAACCCTCAACAAACTAGGAACAAGATAAACTTTTGTTATTCATGACTCTTTACCTATTAGGGGTCAAAATTAGGATTTTATATGCATTCTAGGTTGACCACAGCATTTCTGGAAATGGTTGTTTTGGTAAAGGAGTACTTCAATTCTACATGAGAGCTCTTTAACATGACAATCTAGCATGCACAGGAGTCAGTGATTACATAATGATGTACATGCTATTGTATAAAAAATATAACGTTGAAACTGGGTTTTATTTTCTTTTGTTTAGTTTTGTGTATTTTTACCTGTTGTGTATTCATGTGTGATCTGAAGTTTCAGGAAATAGAACAATAAATTAATGTAAAGGTGGAGTACCAGTCTCTCTGAACCACTAAGGTGCCTGATTGCTCTGATTTCTCATACACAAAATACTGCTTGTGTATTGCATTACTCCACAAAAGTGATGACGAGACTGATGACCCGTAACAAAAAAGAAACAAGGCTTTAAAACTTTATTAACCTACAGTTTTTCATCTATTTGCAATTCCTCTAAAGGACTGTAAAAAAATTGTTCATATGAGAAAATCAGTTTTATTTAGACCAAAAAAGTATTTTTAAGAACTTTTAAATCTGAAAATGTATACCTTTTTATATGTATAATTTTTATATAACAAGTGAGATATAATCTTGCAGATAGTGTAATTTCTGTCCTTTGACTGATTTTCCCAGATTTATATGTTAGATCTCACACGGCCAGTAACTTATCATAATAATTAAAAAACTAAAATTTACCAGTCAACAGTGAAATAAAAAATGAGTGGTGCTGTGGCATGTATAACATGTGACATGTCATAGGAGGAGCTACACGGAGGAATTAGAACTACAAGGACAATAATATATGTAAGTCATTATCATATTATCTCATTATCTTATAAGTTTTCATTTGGATGTGTCTTAATTTGTCCATGTATTCCCAAGGACATTTTTCCTATTTATCTCAAGAAAATA
Source organism: Chaetura pelagica (assembly GCF_000747805.2). Lineage (NCBI taxonomy): Eukaryota > Metazoa > Chordata > Aves > Apodiformes > Apodidae > Chaetura > Chaetura pelagica. The sequence goes on from NW_009952694.1 coordinate 9,157,431, forward strand.
AGACTAAGGAAATTAACTGTACCACCATGAAAGCAAAGAGCTACTGTCATTCGTAACTCTATTACGTCTTGTGTCTGTTCACAATACCTGACAGAAGGCAGCAATCTTGAATGTCTTGCTGGACTTCGCAAGGCTCACTGTTGTCATGACTCGAGTAGGGCAATCCAGGGAGATTCAGATTGGACCCCCTTGCTTTCTAAACTCCTTCTCAGAGAAGAGCCCAGGTGCAGCTGGATCCAACCTTTGTCTCAGACCTGGCCCTGCCAGGGAGAGTGATTAAAATGTCACCATGTGAGGAGATTATCGACTGTCCAATACCCCTTGATCAGATTAAGGTCAAATGACACTCAAGGTCTGTACTTGAATATTAGGTTTACTTAAAGCTATAAAAGGAATACAGATACTTCAGTTACTATTTTAGGCTGCATGATCATAAAGGCTGACAATTAGATCACAAGAGTACAATAAATATATGTTTAAGCTGCACAACCTGAGAAAAAATAATGATTAGGCCTTAAATTACTTAATGATGTTAGGAATTTAGAGAGAGAGTAGGAGAAGAAAGTTTAGAAAGATAGATCCTAGAAAATCACCAGTCCTGGATCCAGCACTGGGCTAGCCAACAGGGGAGAGTTGGTATCAGTGAGGCTCCCCAAGCCCACTGTTGCAGCCCCCTGTTCTATAGGCAGTTTCCTTGTTTCACAAGGATGAGCAAGCGTGATTGAGTCATAAGCCTGAGCAGCTGGAGTGGACCTGCCCCCTCGGCTCCTCCATCCTTATCTCAGTCCCTGTACCTGCAGGCTGTGGGACATATGCAGCCATCAGTGCAGTCTGCATGCTCTCAGGCAGGCCTTTTGGGATGCAAACGAGACTTTGTTTAGGGGTTACAATGGGGTTTCAACACCAATTCCAGCAAGTATAAGTTCTGAGGGCTGGTCCCTCACAACAGTCACCAAAAACTTTAAGCCTGTGCAGAACACGTCAAAGAGTAAGACATATGTATACCACCTACAAATAAATGATTCCCTGATATTTTGTTTTCTATAGACTAATAAAGCACATGGTGCCTCTAAAGGGTCAAGGAAGAATAGTTAAAAAAACTTAAGCTGTGAATGTGCACAGAGAAACATTAAAAGAGTATTACAGCTGTTTCAGGAAATTCACAGTTCAGGGTGAAATGTACCATATGTCCATCAATACCTAGGCACAACAGGGTGTTTTAAAAGAGCTTTTTAGGTGGCTCCCCATTGTGCCAAGGCTTTTGAGGACATATGGTAACTTTCACCCTTGACTAACGTTTCCTTTCATTCATTTTTTTCTGTAGCCACCTTAAACATTCTTTGAATGTCATTTTTGTTTCCAGCTATGTATGTATGTGTGAACAAACATGTTTATGAGAAAAGGAGGCAACAACCTCTTAGAAGACTTCCAGTTGTTAGAGACTGAAAGATTTTGTGCCAAATTTGGCAGTCCTCATAGGCTGGGAACAAGTGGATTTCTGAAAATATATGCAAGATATTAAAGGGAACAAGAAGCAGTCTCATCCTTAAACCAGAAAACTAAAATAGGACAATAATATCCTGGATCATGACTGGAAGATGAGATAATAATAACTGCAATAGTAATAGTACTACTAATAGTAAAAGCAATAGTAACCAACAGCAATAGCAACAACAATAGCAAAGCAGTAACACTACATAAACCAGGATTATTTTTAATTACAGACTGTAATACATTACCTATGTAAATTTATAGAGAAATAGATAATTTTGTCTTTATAAAATGCATACCAGATAGATTATTTATCTCTTTATTGAATAATTATTGATACCTAAAGTCCCACTTAAGGGAATACACCACTCTATTTTGTGTTCCTTTTTCGTTTTCTAGAAAAATATAAACTAAATATGTGCTAGGTGCCTTTTTTGATATGTAAGCAAATAAGTTCCCTGTGAAAGATGCCAAGATTCTTTTCTCTTAATGTCGTCTTTCTGAGTAGATGTGGTACATCTTTGAAGGTGATTCTTAAATGCATCCTAAGAGGGTGCACCAGGACACCCTACCGATATTTATTGCTGGAAAATAAGGAAAATCTGCTCCCTCTAAATGATGTCACAGAGAACCTGAGAAAGAGATTCAGAAAAGAACAGAGTATTTGCAAGACTGATGAAAGACAGACAGTCTCTGGTCTCTTAAGTTCCTAGCATCTGTGTGCTTGAGTGAGGTTCTTTCTTCTTAGCTTCATACCTCAAAGGAAATAAACATCTGGGAGCTGGAAAAGAAAAGGTAGTCTAGTAATTTAGTGGGATGCCAAGGGAAGTCAAATGGGTACTGTCAGAAGAGGATGCATTAAGCTCAACTACTTTGAACCCTATGGTAGCTTATTCTTTGCTATAAGAAATTCTTATCCCCGAAATAGGGTACATAGACATTTACCAGTTCACAGGTTAAATGGTATCTGCTAATCTTTATTTCATTGATTTCTTGTCCCAAGGAGTAAAAATTTGTTCTGGCTGAGAGGATTTGACTTTGCTTCCATGAGAAAATATAAAATGTTATATAATTTCATAGAATAGGGAATTTTCATTTTACCCTGATGCATTTAATTCTGTTCTCATGAAATGACCAAGTATCTAGGTTAGAGAAGAAAAGAATATGCATGAATTATTCATCAACTTCACTCTTAGACCAGTTACCCAGAGGACACACCTAAGTTCAAATTCTTATTTCCAGAGCAATATTAAGATAAAACACCTAAAGATTTAATAGCAGACTGAGAGATGGTAGCAACTTAAACAATTATTCATTATTTGGGGATATGTGTTTCATGTAGATTCTTCATGACATTTTCTGTCATGAATTTTTCTTCTGATGTCTCAGCACATTACTTTTATGGCTCTAATTAGAAAAAGTAGAAGAAAAAATTCCACTCATCACCCAAACTCTTTTACACAGTGAATAGGCTTCCTTCTGTGCTTCAGAGACTGAAATAATAAAATCAGGACTGAGGGAAAACTTTATTATTTTAATTTGGCTAAATATAGGAACATCCGTTAATCACTTACCAGAGGAAATGGTACAATAAGGTTCAAAGAGGCATTCATAAATATAAATACTCCAGAACAAAATATAAAATATTCTGTAACTGAATCTGAAATACAGTCTGGTGTGCATAAGAAATGTTTCTTTTTTTTTCTTTTTTTTAATGTCTAGGAATAAAAAATCCAATAAACAAACATAATAATAAATAATATTTCTTCAATATGCTTTGCAGAAGAGTTGCAGCAGCAAGAATCACTGATAAACATCATCTGCATGCACATGTATTCTGTGCTTAGTTTGGCTTGCTATATATTAAACAAAATTTACTGGATACCAATGTATTTACTTGAAGGTGATTTAGCAAATTAAACTGATGTTAGAACAGTAGACAGCTGGGACAAATATCTTTCATATCCTTTGCTCCTGACATAGCTGAGCAATTATTAGGAAGCACATTATGTATAATATAATGTATCTCACCATTTTTTGGATATACTAGGGACTGTGGCTGAATTAAAGTGGACAAACACTTTAAAGAAATGAGCCATTAATGAGCCATACATAAGATACAGGAAACCAAATCTCCCCTACATAAGAGTGATTAAATCACTCATCAAAAATGGCATAAATGAGTTAAATAATGGCACTCTGTCAAAGAAGGAAATACAGTCATATATATTTGCTCATGAAAAATTCATATCCCTCAAGGAAGCTTTTCTCAGACTTTGAAAAGTGAAGCATCTTGGTCAAAGAATTAAACACACTCACAGTTGCTCTGTGTTTTCAAAGACATATCTTTCCCAAATGTACCCACTCTGGCTCTTCTTACTAATCTGTTTGACAGGTCCTGTACATCAGGAAATTCTGTCTTAAAAGATTTTGGAAGTTATGAACTTGACAAAGCCCCGTTAGTAGTGCAGTGAAAGGGTTTTTTAGCTGATTCTGTCTTAGGAAAAGGGCAAACAATGGGAAAGATGTACTGAATATCTTAAGATGCTGACAATGAGATCCAAACCTATAAGGAAATGTGAAGTGCTGAAGTCCACATTTGACTAAAAATAGAATAAATTAAAAAAAAACAACAAAACAACAAAACAACAAAAAAGAAACATCATTTTTTTGTGTATCTTTATTCCTTCTCACCATCTTGTTCCTGGGGTTTAGAAGGAGAAGGGAAGATACTAAGATGGGTTTTCTAGGCCCATATAGACCTGTCCTCTCCACTCCTCATTAGGAGCTGAAGAATTCTCATAGAGATTTTTTAAAAGCCAGGATGCTCTTAATCCATCTGTCTTCTAATGACTGATGCTACACTTTGTTACCAAGTGTAATAAGTCTAAATGACTGTTCATTTCCTTTATTTAGAGTGTTTTCTATATGTTATAAGTTTACTACTCCACAAAAAATTAAATAAAATCTCTTGATCCTCTCCAGGAAAGTTCTAAACACAATTGTGGAAAATGTCTTTTTTTACTCTAACAATTTCATCTAGGTTTCAATTTTTACAAGACTTAACTCATTGGCCAAGATCTAATTTTACCAATATTATTTCAATGGAAAAAAAGAAAGAAACTTTGCCCATTTAATTGTCTCCATGATTATATGAGATTAATACTCAAGCTTTTGATTTTTATTAGGGAAATCAGGAACCAAGACCTAGGTTTCCTGCCACATGAATATTCCAACTATCTTAATATTCTGAGAGTAAATCTTTGGTTTTGTATTTTCAATTCCATGGTTATTTAAAAGAGCAGAATTCTTTAAAGTCTCTGGAGCTTCATTAAACACAGAGAAAATACCTATATTTGATACATTGGCACCTTTCCCTCAACACCTATAAGATGAAAAAATACATGTTCAAGTACCTCAGTTATCATATGCATATATGCATGTATTAGTATGTTCAATTTAAAAAGTCAGTTAACACATATGTGCATATAGCATTAACAGCCAGAGACCTTATGGTCCTATTAAGACCAAATACTTTCAAAAAAGTCAGATATGTGCATCTAAAGGAAGGTGGGAAACATCCTAAGAATTTCTCATATTGTGCATTGACAAGATGAAAAATATCACAAACTTTAAGAATTTAAATCACAGGGTAAATGATTCCCAGAGACACCATAGTCACCAAGGAGAGAAGAATCTTAAAGACTGCAAAAAAAAAAAATAATTTGAAAATTAAATTTTGGGCCAAATCCAAGTCTTCAAGAAAATAATAATTCCTTTTGTCTCTAAAAATTATTTATCAAATTTATTATTTATCAAATGATTTATTGTAAACAAGTCACACCAAATACAGAGCACTCACTGGAAATTAAAGAGGCAGGGTACATTTATTTTAAAAATATGTGGTTAAATTGATTAAGATTAAACATTGCATTGAATTCAGAATTGTCAAGCATCTATGATATGTACAGTGAATAAGAAGCTAATTTAATTTGTCTTTAAATATTTCTGGAAATCCTGTATTGTAAATCTCCTTTAAAACCTTTACCTTGCTTATAATATTGACCCTGTTTATTTGCATAAATATAGTGGAGAAGGTTCTTCCTTCCCCTCCTATTACTCTCACCCCAAGAGCTGTCAAATAAAAAAAATCAAGCCTGCACAAAGGATAAAAACAACAAAGACTGAATAAGTGAAGCCCTAAGGCCATTCCAGCTTCCACTAGTCTTCTAGGTGAAGATTTTCAAAAGACCCCAAGGCTGTTGACATGAAAATCATATTTAAAGTCATTGAGGTCTGAGTACATTTAAGCTTCTTTGAAAATGCCTCTAGATTTTAGCTTTAATATCAAGACACAAAGAGAATTAAAGAAAATTGCATTTCCAAGCCAAGACCTTGTGTTTGAACAGAGTGCTCCCTCTCTCCTCTCAGTGCTAATTCCCAGAAGCAAGACTTCAGCCTGTATGTTCTATTGTAGTTAAAATACAGTCTCTCCCCTTCATTATAATGAAAATCAAAACTGAATTATAAAAATTACCACAGCCTGCAGAGGAAAAAAAAAAAAAAAAAAAAAAGCTTAAATAATGCCATGTAATACATTGGCTTGAAAGAATGATTCCTATAGTGTTTGTGTTTCTAGCTCTTTCTGCTGTACGTTTTTGTTTTTTTTTTTACTCCTTGTCAAGAGAAACTTATATTTTTCCATACCCAATTTTTATTAATCCCTTCTATTTTCTTGTTTCCTTTTCACTTTGTCTTAGTAGTTAGCTCTTTAGTATCATTACTTAAAGCAATACTAAGTAGCAGCAACACGAGTGCAGGCATCCTTCCCAGTGGTATATGTGTCTGTTTAATGGTGTAAGTTAGCACTAATTCCCTTGCCTGGGCTTTTATCTTCCTTTAGGGGGTAACAATTCCAGAGGCTTAACTCTGTCTGGACTGTTGAAAGTTGAATCACAATGTTGGTGGCTTTGGCTGTGCTTTCTTCACTCATAGGCAAGCCTCAGGAATTAAACCACAGCCTCACTTGACAAGAGCAACATGGTCAAAAAGCAGCTGTTGATTTGTGGGAAACAGTGAGATTTTGGGTGGTAGATGCTCTGTTTATTTTCTATATGAGGACTTGAGTGATTCCTTCCTGTAAGGACAGAAGTAAAGCAATAAAGAGCAAGACTTGTACAAGACACTGAAGGACATAAATAAATTTCTTCTAATAGCTTTGCCCTTTGTACACATTTATCTTTATTGATATTTGCCTTTTTAACCTTCAGTTAAACTGAGTTTGATTGCCCATCTCTTGAACTAGTCCCACCACTAGCGTGAGACAAAATATTACTAATATCCTCAGAAAATCTGGCACAGTAGATTGTAAGAAAGTACTTGGGAATTAATTTGCTATCCATTATCCAAATACTCAGTTTAGTAACTGACTAAATTACTGTACTTGGGTAGCTTGGACCACCTGATCCAGATTTGTCTTCCAGATATTTTGCAACTCCACTGTAAAGCCTGAGGATTTACCAGCCAGTATTCCAGCCAGGGAAAAGAAACCTGATGACACTCATTATGCATTTGTTCTTTATATGAGATCTCTTCAGGTTCCTGACACTCAGCTGATAGACTTATGCCCCAGGGTTCACTTCAGATAAACTGAACATTGCCAGTGAGGCTCAATATACCTTACTACTGTGGCCTGGGGAGGACTCATGTTGGAGCAGTTGGATATTACTGAAGGAATTGTGGTCCACAAAGAGCCCATACCAGAGCAAAGTCTGAGGAGGAGGGAGTGGCAGAGAGATCTGCTATATACTAACACACATACCATAAAGACATCCCCAACAAACTGCTAAGAGTTGTGACAGTGGAGTGGAGGGAAGGACCTGGAAAGAGTGAGAAGAAAGGTGTTGATTTAGTGTTTATCTTCCTGCTTCTCACTACACAAATTGGCAATAAATTGCATTAATTTTCCCCAAGGTGAGTCTGTTTTGCCTCTGACAGTAAGTTTCAGGCAATTTCTCTGTCTTTATCTTAACCCTACAAGATTTCTCTTCCTCTTTTCTCCCCACGACCTGTTGAGAAGGGAGAATGTGTGGGTGGTTGGGTCAACATTTGACTATTAGGGTAACTGACCAGACCCAGGAATTACACTTAATGTCTCACAAAAAACCAAAACCAACCAAACAAAAAAAAACCTTTAACCTCCTAGCATATCAGAGGATCGAATCCATATCAGTAAACATTAAGCTTTTATGTAATTAGAGAAAAGATAATTGAATAACCGTCACCAAGTGGTATTAATGAGTTTGATGAGATTACTAAATGGACTTTAAGGATCATGCATATCCAGACTGACCCTTTTAGAGTATTGCACTGTACAGGAAGAACCAAATGACAGTAAAAATGGGGTAGTGAAAGTGAAAGCTCACCTGAAAAAACAATACCTTAAAAAACTCTCTGGTTATTACCAAGTGGAAGCTTCGATGTCCAGGCAGGTGATACAGCTGTAGGGTCCAATGAGGATCCTATTTGTGAGGAAAAAAAAAATCACAAAAAATTCACACATATATTAAAAAAAAAAAAAAAAGTGTGGAAAAAAATCCCAAATTACCTTTGCATGAGGGTAATATTTTTTGACTTACATGAGAAGAGGAGAATTGAGACTCTAGGGCATGTCTACAAAAATGTGTGCATAGATATATGCTCACACATTATGCTGCCCAGATGTTGTTCAGCCATGATAGAGAAGTTTAAGTCCCAAGATAATAAGATCCATCAAAAGGTTGAACTTAACTGGCTTAGGATTTATGCTTACACATGCAATTAGGCTGGAGCCTGCTTATCATGTCAGGTCAGAGTACCAGCATAGCAAACTGAAGCCTGTTTATGCACAAGATACAGACATGAACATATGAGCATACACAGAAATAATCACACATTTCTGTACACAGACTCAGGCAGTTAATTCAAGCAGGCACAGAGTTCTGAATTTCAGACTTGATCATGGCCACTTTTCCATCCTCCTGCACTACGTTGTGCCAAGAAATCTGATGTCAAAACTAGGGGGGGAAAGCAGAGGCCAGTATTTCACATTTCAGCTGATGTTGAGAAGAATGCCCTAGCTATTAATATGTGTTTAAAAATGAATGAATGAATCTTGAAAATAACTGGGGAAAACTAAAATTACAAGACTACAATCATGTGAACTTGTTTTCTTTACAGAGAGCTCAAGTAATGATTCTAGTTGTTCTGTTAAATGCAAGGGTTTTTTTTAAATTTTTTTCTTAAAATTGATTAACTTTCATGAATATATATGTGTATAGAAAATGCATGAATAAGGGAGGCAGGAATACAATTCTGTGCCTACGTATGCTAGGACAGTGTCAGCTGGTGGACCTGTTCTCCAGGACTGTCTAAGAAAATCCTTCCTTATGTAGGTCTCTGTACTTACTCAGCAGCTGTAGTATCAGCCAAATGACCCAGCTTCTTCTTACTGCTCAAATTAAGAATTTCCCTGACTTCCCCTGTGTTGTTTTGTTGTTTTTTTTCCCAATATTGTTAAGCAACTCTGTCATCCTTGCTTTTGTAAAGGAAAATCTAGCCTTTTTAAACCTACTGTAACTCAGTAACTATTCATATGCTCTTCATATGCTTCATATGCTCTCTCTGAACATTTACATGTGAACTCTATACTAGTTAAATCTCAGTGAGTGTCAACATAGCTCCACTAAAGTGCTAAGCGAACTGCCAGCTTTCATGTGACCTTGTTTGCCAATACCTATGAATGTACACTTTTCTGAATAACTTTGATTCAGTAAACAGTTCAAGCTGGAAATGGCATTAATATTTTCTAAGTTTGTTTTTGTCTTGGTTTGGTTTTGTCTGTTTGTTTGTTTTAAATGTGTTGGGGTTTTTTGTTGTTTTTTTGTTGTTTTTTTTTTCCATTCTGACATAATTATATAGTGTAGCAGAATATTTTTTTCACAATATTTACATCAATATTATTTTAAACCCAGCCAAGTGGGGTGAGATGAAGAGACAACACCTTAAAATTTATTGTGGTATTTTTCTCCCCCTTATATATATGCTCTGTCTAACAAAACTATACACACATAAACATGTAACTTATAAAAAAGCCCTATTTATATCTTTTTTTTTCTTTTTTTTTTTTTTTTTTTTTTTTTTTTTTTTTTTTTTTTTTTACTTTGCTTTGCTGTACTCTGTCCAAAAATCTCAGCTGGATCTTATTTAACAAGATTCCAATCTTGCTATAATTTTTCTCATGCCATCATTGTTTCATGAAAATATATCAACTCAAAACAGACTGTTATTTTGTTTTTCTCTTACTGTCCCTCCACCCTTACGAGTGTATGACATAAGAAAAAAGAATAGAAAAGTGCATGTTTGCTATTTCATCCTTGGCCACCAACAACTTTAAGGTCAAATATTACAAACAGTAAAAAATAACATTTAAGAAAACAGGGAGCTGAAGGTATTCAATGGTAAAAAAATTTACTTACATTTTCCAGTTGTTGCAAAAAAAAAAATCCATTTAATATTTTTTATTTTAAACATTTCAGTGGTATATCATAAGGCCATGTTTTTGTGTTGTTAGGATTTAATGTCTCTTCTTTCTGCAGGCTATTCTATCTTGATCTCTTTAGGAGGACCAGCAGAAATATAAATGTGTCAGTCTTGGCAGTCTAATTATATTAATATTAAATATTTCAGATTCTGTGCTTTGAAGAAATCTAGATGGTCTTCAGTGTCCTGAAATTAAATTACATAATCATTTACAAGACCACTTATCATAGATCTGTACAAACTACAAATTATTGTAGCTGTTATAAGCACTTAGTTCTGTTCCCCCAAGTATGTTTTTTCAAGCTTCTGAAAAAGACACTGCAAATGTTTTTATCTAGTGTTTACTGTATAACAATAAAACTATGTTTTGTCAAAGTACTTTTGTATAGCAAGCACACAAATGCTTTCAGCTTTCCTTATTTCTGCAACTGGCTCAACCTCTTACAGATTCCACAGTGGTAGTTATGCTGGTAATATGGATTTAAGATTTCTGGATTTAATCTGGTTTTATTGAGAAAAACTTAATTTAGAATTTATATGTGAAAGTTTCAGGCTTTATAAAGTTTTATTTATTTTATTTATTTTTATAATCTTTACTATTTACATACCCTATTAGTTTCTAAGCTTGCACAGAAGCAACTTTACGATGTATCATAAACACAGATTGAAGACTTTAGTTTTAATAGGTTTCTCACAGAAAATAGTTTTTAATTTCTGTCTTACTATGGATTTAACCCCTCCTTGAGCAGGTGAACTGAATGTATGATTCAGAGTCCAAAACAAGCCTAAGTGAAGGAAAAAACCCTTATCTGAGCTATAAATAAATGATAAGAGGTTTAATATTACTTTTCTGTAATAATGTACTAAAATGTTTTACTAATATTAATGACCTAACAACATTTTCAAAGATCTACTGGTTGCATAGTAACTTTTTTTTTTTTTTTTAAGTTGTTCTAAAATTTGGTGGGAAGGCAGTAGTTCTGGATTAAATGAAATATTTCCCAAAATCTATATTTTTAAGTTCTTCTTACCATATTATTTTAAAGCAATTATTTTCCTTTATAAAAAGATTAAAAGACTCAGGGACACAGTGCTTTCCTAGTCATAAAAAGACTCAGGGACACTGTATACTTTATACTTAGTCCCAGTGTTCTGAACCATTAAACTCATGGGCAAATTCTCTTCTTTTCTCTTTGAAATGTCTGTTTATCTCTAGTTAAGGCACAAGTGTATTGTTATCCTTTTTATTGCTTCTTTTGTCCTCATTTCATATAACATATCATTGCAAAAAAGCAAAAGCTGCAAAAGAAAAAAGAAAAATATTATGTTATTTAAGACAAAACATAGCTGGCACATCCACCTACAGTGATCCAATATATACTAAAGCTGGTTAGATTTTCTATCTAGAATTTAAGAACTGGTTTAACAAAGTGAATTATCAGCTACTAGTTGTCAAATCCTCTCAATACACAGAGAGTGCAGCTCTGAGATAGATAGATAGATAGATAGATAGATAGATAGATAGATAGATAGATAGATAGACAGATAGACAGACAGACAGATAGACAGACAGACAGATAGATGGAAGTATAGAAATAGATAGAGATATTAGTTGATGACTGCTGAATATTATACCTTTACCTATTTATACGTAACAGATCAGGGCACTTTTACATGCTCCAGTAGACTAAAAAAATTCTTAGTAGTACAGTCTTATAGGAAATGACAAAATGCTGACTCTAAGACAAAAATTTAAAATATTGGCTAACATATTCGATAGGTCCTTCTGGCCAGTACCTGAAGCAGTAAGCACAGATTTGAGAGTCCTACAGTTAGCTGACATCAGCGTTTTCTTGGCTGTTAATTTCAATCATTCCAGGTGACAGGGCAACAGTCACAAGCTGGAAAAGAGGAAATTCCATTTAAATATGAGGAAAAACTTCTTTGCTATGAGGATGACAAAAGCACAGGAACAGGCCGCTCCAGGTAGGCTGTGGAGTCCCCTTCTCTGGAGACATTAAAAACCTGCCTGGATTCAGTCCTGAGTAATGTGTGATCCTGCTTTAGCAGAGGAGCTGGACTAGATGATCTCTAGAGGCCCTTTCCAACTCTGACAATTCTGTGATTCTGTGAATACATCTGTCATGAGCAGTCCCCTCAAAGTATTTCCTTCTCAAGACTTCCTTGGCCATAGTTTTGGTTGGCTTCACATAGGAAGAAAGTGATCATAAACTTCTCACAGCTTATAGCAAATGCCCCCCCAGTCTATTTGGCGGTTCCTCTAGAAAGGTCTAGATTTATTTTTTTTTATTTGCATTTTTTAAATTGTAACAGTCAAAAAATATGCTATATGTACTGACATGGGAAAATAACATGGTATGAAAATGAATTAATGGACATTATTTTACCAGTGCTTTTCAGGAGATGTTGTTTTATTTATTCTGGCTTCTAAACAAGTAAGAAGGCTGAGGCATAAACATGCTTATCACAGATGGCAGGAAAATGCATCTGTTTTCAGAAATACCATCTCAATCACATTACAAAGGCATATTATCTGCATATATATGAGGCCTCTAAATTGTAAAGTAATTATAGAGCTTAACAGTAATTTGTAACTTTTTCATGACATTGATTGTAGCCTTGTGGTTTCCTTGATTATTTTGGACAAATCTCATCTTAAATTTAAAAGCTGCCTACGCTTAACGCATTTCAGATTCACTCTGCCCTGTGTTCTCTCTATGAAAAGATAGAAGACAATCATTAACAAGTTCTAAAATGATTATTTGACTGAAATGAGCAGTCAGTAAAAAATAATTGTCTGCTTTGAAACTGTTACCTAGACTTGTAAAATGCTTATTCAGTTGCTGAGATTGCAGATAATAAGGATGGATCAGAGAAAAAACAGTGAACACAGATAAATACAATAAAACAGATTTTGAGTTCAAAGAGCTGACCAAGATGAAAAATCTGGTTTAGTTTTAAAAACTATATGACTAGATGATTGGACTAATACTTATAAGGTCAGAAAAACTGTAAAACCCTTAAATTATTTGTGATTTTTTTAATTAAAGGTCTCAAATATGCTGTAGTAGTATATTAAATCACATTTAAAACCCTTTATAGCATGCTGAATATTAGCTGCTCCATGAACAGGTGTAATGTAGCTATTGATCTTTGAGTTCATTCCTTACCATCACAGGAAAGATATGTGCCATCCTATAAACATCTAGAACTCCCTCTAAAACAGGACACTCGACTACACAGTCAAATGCTTTAGTGTGATACTACTTTCTTCAGCATGAACTTAAAATAAGCACGGTAACATCTAAAGGCAATTAGTTAGGAGTACACCTACCTAATATTTTATTATATACAAAATCAGAATAACTATATAACCTATGTCTTTGGCAGCACTCTCAAAATAGGAGAAGTGTGTCATGAAGTCTTTCTCCCCCTAACATTCCTGTTCCAACAGTTGAATTGCAACATCTCTGAAGATCCAAGTCTTTTATTCCATCTTATGTATTCCTTCTATCTTAAGGTTTTTCACACCTTCATACTGCTGACTGACCCAAATATATTGCTGTTAGTTCAATCAGTTTGTCAGATTTCAGCAGCTAGCATAGATATTTTTAATCTTTTTTTTTTTTTTTTTTTTTCTTTGGATTGAAAGCAAACATTTCTGGGGAGTGTTGCCTTTATCAACAGGTGGTTGTGCCAGAAATGTCTTGCAAAACAAAAAGCAAATTTTTGTTTTGTGACCCACATGGGGATGACTTCAACTTTGGAAACTCACTCTTACATAGACAGTTAAATATGTTAATCTCATTCATGAGCTTTGGGCACTGTTTACAAAGCACACATGCTATAAATATATCAAATTAAAATTCATCCATTTGGCCACTTCATCTAATTACTAGTTATTTTCCTCTACCTATATTTGTCTCTGTTTTAAAAGGTTGAATAAGTTAAAATTAGAATACTATTTAAGCATCAGAAAAAAAAATGTTTAAAAACCAACTTTTCAAATAGAGGAGATGATTCTTTGGCATCTGCAACTATTAATTTGGGTAATTTGTGAAAGTTTTAATGGATACTGTTAAGATGCTGCCTGAAATTTTGATCATGTAAAATAAAGAAGATTTTGAAATATAATAAAAATAGAAATAATCCCCTATGATCATATAACCACAGTTTTTGAGATAATTCCAGTATTTTTGCACCAAATAGGATCCTGTATGTAGTTAAAAAAATAAGTAGCCACTTACACAGGTTTGTTTGCCTTTAATCTTCACACTTAAGTATGTTTAGTAGCTTTGTGCAAAGCATTTTTTAAAACTCTGCCTAGTATTTTAGATAGGATGTCCTAAAGCCTTCATAAAAAAACACTGTCCTGAGCGTAGTAATCTTATGAGCAGTAGAATAATGCTGACCTTATTGTGGCTTAAAATGGTTGGCATGAAGAGCCCACAGCGGAATATGATCAAATTAATTCAAGTTCTGCTATGTCTTTCTAAAGGTTTTCTGACTACATTTAAGGATTTTTTGTTTTCAAGACTGATGCACACAGCTAAAATCCAATTTAGGTCCATGCATTAAAGAAAGCCTAAATAAAAATGGTTATTGCTGATGTAATTTTCATGTTGAAAGTGTGTAATATTTACCAAATTGTGTACAGCTTTTAAGGTTCTGTCGGGGTGATAGTAAAATGTCAACTTAAACTGTTTAGCTGTTACTCATTAGATGTGACAAATAGCATTTACATTTGTTATTGTATTACCAGTGTTAGGACCCAGTGATTTTATCTACATTTAGCTAGTTAACTCCTCACTGAGCAAAGGAAAACTCCACCACTTCCATAAGTATATTGGAGTCTTGCAAGAGTACATAAATGCATGTATGAAAGAAAACTGCATTCTTTCAGAAGAATGGTTGGTAAGGATGCAGTTCTTCGTATAAACACTTAATGCATTGCTTGGGTGGGTTGGGGGGGGGG
>NW_009952694.1:9172535-9197495 GCF_000747805.2 Chaetura pelagica
GGGGGGGCGGAGGGGGAACTGGGGTGGATTGTGTGTTGATTTGATTATTTATTTGATTTTCAACTCTGTACCAAGACTAATGAAACTGAAAGCTGCTGATGTTCAGCACTTCTGAAAACCAAGTCAGGCATATTCGAATCCTTAAATGCCAATTTAGGTATCTAATGTTGACTGTTAATTGACTCCTTCCAAAATGTATTTACTTTTTTAATTTCCTGTCCAATTGTTTTAAAGTTCAAAATGCTTAAGCGGGAAAAAAATAAAAATATTGGTAGCTCAGTAAAGGACATGCCAAAGGTTGCCACTCAACCTTGTTGAGTGCTTGTTAATAACTATATTTTCTTCCTTGACACCAGAGGGGTAGACCTCACCTTTTCTCACTTTTCCAGTGGTGCCCTAACTTTGTTATAGATTAAAGCAAATTACCATGTCTCTGAAATTTGAGGCCTTCACTTTCCCATTGCACATGAGGAATCTGTAACTTCAGTCTTTATTTCAGACAAATGCCTGGTAGTGTGTTAGTTAAAATAAGTACAAATTTTCTATTGACCTCATTGAAAGAGGGCTAGGTCCTTTAACACTTCATCACCAATCTGCTCAGTTGAGAAACACCTTTTTTTTTACTCTGCCCTTAGAGCAAAAACTGTGTTGAGTTCATGGGGAAATCCATATTCATTTGGACCCAGAAAATGGGGAATGAGTGCTTCATCTGTGATCTCATTGATCGAGAAAGGAAGAGCCAGCAGGGTTAGTAAAATAATTGATTGGAATGCTGCAAGTGTACATTTTGTTATGTAGGTCAGTAAAGACAAGAGTGTTGTCACTCATTTTGTTTGCTTAGGCATAATACACCCTCTAAGTGGCATTGAGTAGTGGAAGGGGTTTATAACACTCAAACCCATTTATAGAGTCTATTCTTGTCCAAGATAACAGTAGCTCAAATCACCAGACTGCACAGACCACCACCATTAATTAATAAATACTGCTGGCATTGATATTGGGTGTTTTGTCTTCCCCTGCCTGTTGGAAGTAAATGCAATCTCCTGAGTACCTAATAGTCCTTTTGAGTGTGGGTTTTTATATTCAGCAGATGCACTCTATCATTGCTACTCAGTCTTCTCTAAAAAAAACAACAAAACAACAAACAAAAAACCCCAAAACACCATCAACAGGAAAGTTAATACATCAAGAAAAATAAAATACTGTGCTGTTGATTACTCTGTTAAGATATGGCTCGATGTGCAATGGACTGAAGCTTTTCAACTCTAGAGTTTTAAAAGCAGCTTGGTAACTCTGGACTAAAGAACACTCCTTGAATTACTGAAAGATATACAATGTGACCTAAAGTTTTATCCAGTGTTTGTTTACTGTTATACATCAAGGTAATTGTATTACAAAGTGGAGGAAGGCTCTCTCCACTCTATCCATCATACGGTTTGGCCATTTAAACTTGAGCTAACATTCATTATCACAGAATTATCATAGAATCATTGAATGGTTAAGGTTGGAAGGGACCTTAAAAATCATCAGGTTCCAACCGCCCTGCTATGAGCAGGGGCACCTCACACTAGACAAGTATCCCACTAGTTTAAGAAAAGTCTAGTGTAGACCAGCTCCCATTATGTTGTTAACCTTAACCTCGAGAATCAGCAATGTAGGAAATGTAGTTTCCCCCTTATCTTTCAAGTACTTTAATGTTAATATATCTGTTCTTTTATCAAAGGTGGAGCATCTGAAGGAACTGGGGTTGTTTAGCCTGGAAAAAGGAGGCAGAGAGGACACCTTATTGCTCTCTGCAACTACCTGAAAGGAGGTGGGAATTGGTCTCTTCTCCCAAGTAACAAGAGATAGGACAGGAGGAAATGGGCTCAAGTTGAGCCAGAGGAGATTTAGATTAGATTAGATATTAGAAAAAAAAAAAAAAATCTTCACTGAAAGGGTTATTAAACACTGGAATAGGCTGTCCAGGGAGGTGATTGAGTCTCCATCTCTGGAGGTGTTTAAGAGATATGTAGATGAGTTGCTTAGGATCATTGTTTAAGCAGTAGACTTGTTAGGGTTAGGTTAATGGTTGGTAGAGTTAGGTTATCATTGGACTCGGTCTTGAAGGTCTTTTCTAACCAGAATGATTCTTTGATTCTGTGAAAGACTTATGATTATGAAGTACTGACATTGCATTCTAATTAGTTACATGCTAAAAATATGACACTATATTCTCTTGCATTTAGAATGACCCACATTCTGCACTGTCATCTAGATCAGGCTGGAATTTGTTGGTATCAATCCTAATCAGATAGACTCTATGCAAGAAAAGATGATAAATTGGCTAATTCTTGTCAAAACGTACTTTGTTAGTAAATAGGTAGGTTCCTGAAACTATCACACTGTATGACACACTTGGTGTATCCCTTTGTTGTTCCTGCAGTGTTTCATTATTAAACATTAAACTTTATTAAACTTGTTTAATGCACTGTTTCTATGTCAGTCACTTGAGTACAGAGGGTGAACTGATCTGCAGTATGCTCTCATAGTCTTTTACCCAAGGCGTTATTTAGGAAACTGCAGATCGTAGAAGTCAACTGACCATCTCATCTTGCAAGTTTGCCCCAGCTTGGTGCCATATATGTCTACAGTTAAATTACTAATGACTGTCAATGCTGAACATCAGTTTTATTCAGTATTATATTAATTTAGGCTTTTAAATATATATATATATTTATAGCTTAAACCAAAGACAAACATGTATTGCTATTTGAAGAAAATTAGAAAGAAGAAATAAAATCACCAGATTAAAGTGAGTGGATGGGTGGGTTATTGCATTCCGTCCTTATGACAGAATGGAATATGATGCTGCTTTCTAAAGTATGGTAGAGGTTTAGATTTTATGCATATTTTCTCTTGCTTTGTTTTTGGATTGAAACTCCCACTCGAAGTATCTGAACCTGAGGCCAGCTATAGACTCTCCAATCATATGGAGTTCATAAGCAATTCAAATACAGACTCTCTTCTAGACCTACATTCCTGTGTGTGGGAGTAAACAAGATTGCTGATGACAGGCTTTGGTAGCTTTTCTGAAATTTAGCCAAAAGCCAGCCCTAGAGTCTCAGGATCCCTGAAGAACCATCATCTCTAGTCTCCTCCATAATATAACACTCATGTCTCTCCAAGCAATGCAATATGTATCTCTAAGTTATGTAACAATATTCATATGCAAGTGCCAGAGCGAGGGAAGTTGGCTTTGTCTGCTACACAGACTTTCTATCTGTTTCACTTTGGTGACTCTTTTTTTAAGTGGAGCACTTTGGTATTTTTAGTCTGAGAGTTTAAATGAAGCCATAGCACTACAATCTTCTCCCTTTCTAATGTACAATTCTAACATCACCATATTAGAAAGAAAATCAGTAAACACTGTAGACCCTATACTAAGATAAGTTTCCATCTATAGATATATATTCTGTCTTTTTCTTCTCTCTGCTTTCCTCCTTCCCCCTTTCTCTTTCTCCTCTTCTCTCTTCCTCCCTTATTCCCACCCCCAATATGAAATCAGGTTATCTTTTTGTGAGTGTAAAGAATAAACAAAGTTTTGATTAGTCATTTTTCCGTTATCATTAAGACAAGCCTTTGTTCTTAACCTTGTGATCTCTCTGAGTTGCTCCACCCATTTCTTGAGAATGTTAATTATCTCTTAAGGTGAAGCCAGTTGTAATATGGCCAGTGCCTGCGATGATGGAGTGGATATACAAAAGTGGCTCCTTAGGCAGTGAAGTAACAGGAGACGATTAAGTAATAGCACAGTTTGGCAGATGTGCAAATTTTGTAAAACAGATCTCACACAGTGCTCACTGTAAGAGAAAAAGTGTTCCAATACTATTATATGGGTATATGACTTCCAAAGACCTCCTGGGTCACTGAGTCCTGTCCCTCGTTAGCAAATACAACTGTTTATGCAACTCTTTCTGTAAAACTCATTCAAAAAGGTGCTTTGTAGATAAGTGCAATTAATGTAATCTGCAGAATAAACAGATCAAATCCAAGTAATACAAGAGTTTACTGTTTTTCTAAAGCATTTGCTTATACACTAGATTTTAGAGACAGACTAGTGAAGGCAGACTATACAATTATGAATTGAAAAGTAGCTTTACAAACCAGGTATTGTACAACTGTGCATGAAACGCTTTCAAACTTTTTACGTTATATATTCCCTCAGAGAGAAAGCATTTCAAAGTCAGACATGAAGTTTAAAGTTGCATAAGTACCACTGAATTTTATGAGTGGAGATACGATGCATGAACTTCTGAAAATCCACTTGTTTAAATTAATTATAGGTGCTTCTGTGATCTGTTTTTTTTGCTTATTTTAATCTTCATATTAGTCATCAACCTCATAAGAATTAGTTTCCTTCATTTTAAACAAAAGCTGTGGTTTTTTCCCCAGTTATCATAAGGATTAAGTTTCTCAAAAATTAGTATTTTATAATGATCTTTCTTTTCCAGTTTTGGCACCACTATGTACACTATCTTCTTTATAAATCAAATAATTCTAAAAAACCCCAAACAGAACAAAGCTATTTCTGCTTGTTAAAAATTGTTTTCTGGTACAATCACCAACAGGCAGAATCCTAAAATTGCATTGCTTCGATTTCTCTCTAATATCTCAAGTAATGCTGCACCAAGTACAGCAAAACTGAGAGAAGAACCATGAAGGAAACAGCTAATGCAGTAACTTTCAAAAGTCATAATTTTATTTTTATTTTTATTTTTTAATAATGAGATCCTGCTTTTCTCACTGCAAGGTGCAGGTGTCCCACAGTAGGAACTTTGTAATCAACATTGCAACAAAATACACGTGTTTTTAGAAATATTTTTCTTCTGCTTTTCAATAATGCAAGGGCATGGAGTCCAGAAAATACATTTGTTCATAAACACTTGCTTTAAAGTAATTTAAAGGTGGATGAAATAAACTCCGTTGTTAGTTTTGTGTTTGGTGGTTCTCATCACTTCTTTGTTTTCTTGCTGCTATCAAATGATGAAAAGTAGTGTTTAAAGTCACAATATCTGTTCCATGTTGTCTGAATGTTTGACCACATCAAGGATGACAGAAGAGAAAGATGGAAACCATGTGTTTGATGACTGAGTACATGAGGCTTATTATATGGAAAAGTTTGTGTTTCCCTCTTGCTCTATGCATTGCAGAGAATTGAGACTTGTTATTTCATGGGAAGAGTAAGCAAAATATTGGCATTTTACAATCTGATCAAACAGGAAGACCTCTTTTTTACTAAGTGCCTTTCATTCAGATTGTCCATCCAATTATAAAATTTAGTACAATGCTGTAGAGCATGATAGATATAGATAAGGCATTCCATGTGCCTTAGCACATTTTCCAGGAGGATCTGTTCCATGATCTTGCCAGGCACAGAGATGAGACTGACCAGCCTGTAGTTCCCTGGGTCTTCCTTTTTTCCTTTTAAAAAATAGAGGCTATGTTCCCTTTTTTCCAATTGGTGGGAACCTCACCATACCACCTGTCAACAATAGCTGAACTTGGGGAGGGCTTTGAAACCTGTTGCTGCCCAAATGACACTCTAATCATTATATATTAGTGGCAGACTCCTGAGAACTCTGCTTTTAATACTACTTCTGTTTAGAAGGATACTCCATAGCAACTGGTAATTCTAGAAGGCAATTGTGGAAGTAGAAAAAGAAATAAAAATGTATATTTTTTCTAGTTCCGTAATTTAGTTACTGGTTTATTGTGTTAAGTCACTATTCTAGTCCAAAACATGTTAAATATTTCTTTTTCAATTCAATCATAATTTTATTTTTAAAGTCTACCTTATGCATCACTTATTCTCATTATTACCACCAACAACTTTACAATGTAACTAAAAAATCTTATTTATGGCTCACTGTCCTTCTTTCTTCTTGCAAATTTCTCCTTTTACTCAAGTTCTGAGGCAGACACAGGAGTAGTATCTACAGCTGGTAGGAAGAGTGGCAGCTTTAATACAGAAGAGGATTTGATTAACATGCAGTGTATCACTAGTTTTACACTGTAGTGCTTCAGTTGTAAAATGCAAAGCCTAAACGTTTGCCAGCTGAGCTTTATAGAATGTCTTATTTATTTATTTATTTATTTCAAAATAAACATGCAGCTGCAGTATTATAGTGTAATAAAATCATTGAATGTTTTTAGTTGGAAAGACGTTTAAGACAATCAAGTCCACCCATTGACCTAGCACTCCCAAGGCCATGAATTTGAAGGTCTAATTGTAAGCCAGATGTTGAAACTGAGTTTATAAAAAAGGCAGAAAATATATATGACTAAGCCAGATGAGAAATTATGTGAAGATGTGGACAGATATATATGACCTACTGTACAACCAAGAGTATTATCAGTAGGCAGATCATACACATAGGTGTTTTTTTTAACCTTGCTTATTTTCTTCACTAAAGACTGTCATAAACAGAAACCCCAAAAGATAACTCTCACAGCCCTATTGTTTATACTGTGTATTTCTTAATAAAAGCAAAGAAATTTCAATGGTCTTTAGGAACATTTCCTATCTTCTTTTTTTTTTTTCTTTTTTTTGTCTTTTCTTTTTTTTAATTCACACTCAACTATTTCAAACAAGTGGTCTGGAAAAGAGATGCATGGCTGACATGCACATAGCAATTAGTTCCTAAGTGGTGTGAAATCTTCAGCTCCAGCAGAAAAAACAAATCTATTTATTTCAACCATTCTTTTCAAGGGTAACATGTCAAAGCTTAGCCCTTTGTTCTGAATTCAGTTCAGTCAGTTCAGACACTTCAAGTCCAGCTTTCCAATCTGTTGTGATCTAATGCATGAAAATGAGTTATGTGGCTCAAGATGAAATGAAATCTATAACCCTAATACTGGTCCAAATTTTTATTCCATCAGTACATTGAAATATATTATTTATTCTGAAAACTGAATGAGTAAAGAAGTAGTCCAGGTTTCCTATTTGATAAAATGCAAGATAGATTGTTTCAAACATTTTATAATAATCTATCCAGTTAAATTAGTTCAGCCATCCTTGTATGGGAATTTTCTATAAAATTAAAGTCATAGTACAATATAAAAATAAAATTAATTATTCACTTAATATCAGAATATTTTGTTATGCTTCATGATGTGTAGCATGTAAAGGCTTTGATCACTAAAGTCACCTAGAAAAATGACATATGGACTAAGTCATTCATATTTGAGACAGTGCATTATTGCAAGAGTATCTATCAGCACATTTGTGTCTGAATTTTAGGTTAAGTAGTCAATATGATCTTGGTGGCAACATGTAAAAAAAAATAAATTATAGATGTAAATTAATAAGCATATGACAAAATTTTGTGGACTCTTCATTTTGTGGAGAATCAGAATACAATGAGATCTATTACAACAAAGGATCAATCTAGCAGAACAAATACGTAAGTTCATTTACAGACAACCTGTTCTTACTGGAAATCAGACCACAAGGACTTCATTTTCCCACCTATTAGATGAGGGGAAGGTTGTAGATCTTGACTACCTAGTCTCCCAGTGCATTCTCCTGAAGAAGCTGGTGAGTGATGGCATAGACACATGAACTTTTCACTGGGTAAAAAACTGGCTGGATGTAGTAAATGGTGTCAAATCCATATGTCTACTTGACTTAAAAAATATATAATTATAGGATTGTTTTTTAAAATATTACTTAATTGAAATTACACATAAAGAATTATTTTTCAAGGGTAAAATATCCTCCATCTGTGAAAGGATATTAATTTTATTATTTTAAAGTTACTGGAAAAATCTGTGGAAAAATATATGCCAAGCTGATTAAAAATATATATATTCCTTTATTTAAAAAAAAATATTTTGCCAATGAAATAATTGTTTTTAAAAGCTGTATCTTTTTTTCTAATATAATTGTATAGTTGTATAATTGTATAATTGTATTTCCTTACACGAACATGAAATGCCCTTTAGGTGAGCAGTCATACCTGACTTAAAATGGCGGCTCCACGTGGCGCTGAACCCTCTGTGTGTGTGGGGGGGGGCAGCTGCTGCGGGGGAGGAGCCGTGGCCGGAAGCAGGGGCAGGACTAGGTCCCGTCTGATTGGCTGAAAAGCCCGGAAATGCAAAACTGGCGCCGAAGAACCCCATGAGAGAGGCAGCGCGACACGCCCCTCTCTCTCTCGCTCTCTCCTCGCCGTGTTCTGCTGCTTCTCGCTTCTCAGCGGGGTCCCAAAGCCGCTCCTGCTGCCGAAGCCACGTGCTACTGCTGCTCACCGCTTCTGCTGCTTTTTGCCTAGCCGCCACCGCTTTTTGCTGCCGCAGTCCCGAAGCCGCGGTCCCGAAGCCGCTCCTCGCTTCTCGGCGTGGTCCCAAAGCTGTGTGCAGCTGCTAAGCCACGTGCCGCCACCGCCGCATTTGCCGTTTGCTTTGGGGGGGGCGACTTGCGCTTGGAGTGCCCGCCAGCCTGCCCCGGCTGCAGCCCGATTCCTGGCTCACCTAGTCCCGGCTCTCGCCTGGTTCTGCTTTGCTCCAGCCACACCCGGCTTGACCCAGCTCGTCCTATCGTCGCCACAGCATGGTGAGATGAATTCCTGCCACCCCGGGTTGCAGGGAAAGGCATAATCCTGTCTTACTTGCACACAAACTGCGACCTTATATGGGACCAGCGTCAGGCATATCCCTCCTCCTCCTTCCCTCATAAATAAGTAAATAAGGTGTGTAACTAAGGTGTACCCATATATAAGTATTAAGACATAAGTTCTTGTTATTTTGATGCTTAAAAGATATTTCATGTGCTTTAATTACCCTTTTTGAACCTCCTGCCCCCAAATTGCTTTGTTTTCCCCACAATAAACCGTGCATTTCATAAATTCTAATTGAGAGTTGGCTGTTGTTATTGGCAATATTAGTAAGCACTGAGCAAGTTATTCACTCGAAAAGTCAGTGCACAAGCTCACTGATCCTCTGAGAGAGGCGATCGCCACGTGCGGACCTCTCAGCAGATCCTGACAAGCTAAATACACTCCAAAAAGGAGATATAATAGGTCACGGATCACGACAACAAGTAATTCTCCAAGCTGTCAATAATGGAGTTGTGGAATCTAATACAGATTTATTACATATGCTAGTGAATGCCTATTGATCAGTCCACCCTTCTCCACTATTTTTCAGAATTTCCAAACATACTGTTTGCATCCATATCAGCTCTACTATTAAGGCATAGTCTATTTGGTTTGCTGGTATATTAATTTGCCCATAATTTATGGATACAGAGAATTCAACTGTCACTGATTCTGCTGTATACAGAATACCAGACGTGCTATTAATGCCTTGTTATTACTTGCACTTGGATAGAGAATGCCAACATAATCATAGAATCCTAGAGTCATAGAATGGTTTAGGTTGGAAGGGACCTTAGAGTTCATTTAGTTCAAATCATCCTGCATTGTCAGGGACACCTCACACTAGATCAGGTTGCTCAGAAAGAGCCCCTCTAACCTGCCTTTGAGTACTTGAAGGGTTGGAGTTTCCACAACTTCCCTGGGCAATCTGTCCCAGTGTGTCACCATCCTCATACTAGGAATTTCTTTCTCATGCCTAAACTAAATCTCCTGTCTTCCAGTTTTAATCCATTACACCTTGTTGTCTCTCTACAAGCCCTTGTAAAAATGTCTAATCTAATGTCTAATCTAAATCTATCCACTTTCAGTTTAAAACCATTACCCCTTGTCCTATCACTATCTTCTTTGGTGAAAAGCCCCTTCCCAGCTTTTCTGTAACCCCTTCAGATACTGGAAGGCTGCTATAAGGTCTCTCTGGAGCCTTCTCTTCTCAGGCTGAACAACCCCAACTCGCTCATCCTGTCTTCATAGGAGAGGTGCTCCAGCCCTTTGCATGAGCCCACTTCTCAAGCCTGTCAAGGTTCCTCTGGATGGCTTCCTTTCTCTCCAGCATGGCAACCTCATCACACAGTTTCGTGTCATCAGGAAACTTGCTGAGGGTGCACTCAGTTTCACTGTCCGTGTTGCTGACTAAAATGTTAAATTGCATCAATCTGAGTACTGACCCTTGAGGAATATCACTCTTCACTTGTCTTCATCTGGACATTGAGGCACTGATCTCAACTCTCTGAGTGTGATCATCAAGCCACTTCCTTACCCATCACTCAAACCTGTCTATTTCATTGTAAAGAATGCCTTATAAAGCACTTACCCCAGGGGCACAAAAGAGGGGGAACACAGCAAGAATATTTTAGGAATGAGGTAATTCAGCTCACTTTCATGATAGACATTACAGCTCAGAGTGATAAAACAGCACTGAGGTCAACAGAGTTAAAAGCTATTTGTTTGCTGAAGAATTCTCCATCTTACTCCTACAGCTATAGTAAAGTTGTGCTGATCTGAACCATTTTACATGATGCATTGCAGCATACTCTGCACCTATCTTGTAGTCTGAACACTTGCAAAATTTATCTGAGCCAGACTTCTCTCATG
This sequence comes from Chaetura pelagica, assembly GCF_000747805.2. Classification (NCBI taxonomy): domain Eukaryota; kingdom Metazoa; phylum Chordata; class Aves; order Apodiformes; family Apodidae; genus Chaetura; species Chaetura pelagica. The sequence continues at coordinate 9,183,044 of NW_009952694.1, forward strand.
CAATTTCAAGCTTAATTTAACTCATCTTGCAAACAGACGTAATAGAAGAATGCCATATCCAATAGCAAACAGAGCTGAGCACATGCTATGTGTTTATCTAAGTAAATTCACTGTGGCTCTGTGGCCTCTACTTGAAATACAAATTATTCCAGACAGTTGTAATTAGGTCATGGATGATAAGCTCTATTTTAAATTTTCACTTTCCTTCTTCTCAAGTCTGACAAGGCAACAACAGCACTAATCAGTGGACCTTGCTTTTTGCACTATAGTTAACTGTGCTACTCTCATCTCAACATTTAATTCTTATTTCCATCTCCTCTCTCAGTATATACCTACAGCCTTTCCTGGATACTGCTTCTTTGTTAATTTAAGAATCTTCCAGAGATTCTTAAGCTTCCAAGTAAGAAACACTAAAACAAAAATAAATTTTAAGCATCCAAAATTACAAGAAGTCTGAGGAGCAAAGGTTCAGAAATGGGTAACAGTATAGCATGAGCTGCTGTTAAAGGATGTTCAAAGTAACAATTGTGTGGACAATGGCCTGTTTGCAATATATATTTAGTATCAAAGCATTGCACAAGTCTGGTTCCCAGACTAAAATTAGTTTGTGGGTGGGTATTTACTCTGAAGCTGATCTGAAGGGCACCACTGTGTAAAACACATCCCAGATACTGTCTAGGTGCTAGATTCCCACATTTTGGGCAGAGCACAAGAAAATCTTTGTATGGTTTTAGGCTGGAGATTTATGTTCTGTTCTGTTTTATATTTGTTCACTGATTTTGTTCTCCTTTATTTCCAAACTACCCCTGATTTGGAGCTTTCCAGAGTCTCAAAGCAATCAATATAGAAATGTCCTCATGATGGGAACTTTAATCAATTTATTTATTTATTTATTTATTGATGTCTCATATGGCAAAAATTATGTGTACTCCTCTGTATTCTCATCTGTGTCTGCTTCCCATATTTTTTTTATCCTTCTTAAGAGAGCAACTACAACTTAAACTGTCACCGATTGTCTGCTGTCGCTGTCATGTCACCCTCATGAGTCAACATAAAGTTTTTCCATTTCCTTGATGGGTATATATATTTTAAAGTCCTGTGCGCTGACCAAAGGTCTGAGCACGTTTTCCTTCCAGTTGTAGTCTGTCTTTCTGGCACCTCATCAGCTCATTTTGAGAGCAATGGGGCAGATCTTACTGATCATAGACACTGTGGTGGCTTTACATATCTATCTGAGCGCTTTGTGTGCTGTCAGCTGGATTTTTAGGGAACATACACAGTGCCTTATGCAGAAGGCTGGAACATTTTTTCAAAAATACTGTTTTCATAGTTTCCCTTATTAAACTGTTTTCTTTGGACTGTACAGAATAAAGACACATGAAGATGAAGGATATACTTAAGGGATGGGAAAGGCAACTACCCATTGTAATGGAATGTTTTCAGCACTACAGGTTATCATGGTTTCTAGTAACAAATTTCTGCTACAAAATGCTTTCTAGTCAAGAGTCTATAAAGAATTTGGCTTAATTTACATTCCTAGTCAGAAGGCTGGTTTTATTCCAATAATATAATTGGAAACAAAATATTGAATTGGCAATGCATGGCTTGAACAATGAGGCATGGTGTATTTCTCCTACTATGTAGGGGGTTTTTTGTTATAAAAAAAAAAAAAGTAAAAGGTATTTTCTGACTTCTTGGGAAAACAATAAAAAATCCAGTCCCTCTACTTCAGAAAGCTAAAATTGGATTAACGTTTAATCTTCATAATTTGAGCACCCTTGAGTTGACCACTAAAAATTAGAAAAACAATCTATATGTTTTCTCTCGGAACTTCAGAGTTTTCTGATTATATATATTTTTTTATTTATTTATTATTTTTTTTAATTGTGGGTATAAGGGCATAAAAGATAGCCATTGGAAATTGTGGAAACATTTATTCTTTAACAAATCTTCAACTGCTTAAGATAGAAGACTTGATTAACTCCTCTTCAGATTAGATAAAACAGATTTTATTTAATACCTGTAATTCTACACACTAGCCAACATTATTATATTCAGGAATATGAAAATAAGAAAGAATTGGATTGTAATTCTTGCTTTTGCAAGGTCAGTGTAGGACTCCTGACTAGTGATGGTTGAAATTGAAAATATTGTAAATTCAATTGTTGAGATGTTCAGTAAAATGAGCCAAATTAATCGAACCTGAAATGTTTGACTATAAAAGCAGTTTCAAGAGATCTCAAAGAATGATCTCTAGTCTTCCTATATTTGTATATCAGTATTTGTATGTTTCTTCTTATTGCAACAAAGAGTTTATGCAGTAAAACAAAGAATACAGGAGAAGGTGTGTGTGGGGGGGAGGGGTGTAACTGTGCAGGGCAAGGAAAAAAGCCCAAACCTAGTTAAACTTGCAGATCCTTGATACAGAATATTTGTTATATTGCAATTTAATTAATATATTGGTGCCAGGGCTCTGATTTTTCACCAGGATTACATTTCTCATTCCTAGATATAGCCTATCTCATTCTTGCTTCTGTGGAGGTTTTGTTTTATTTTAATTTTACTGTTTGGTGCCTTTTCATAAGCAACATTTTCACGTTTTTCCATATCTTTTTAATCAGAGATTTTAATGTTCAGAAATCTTTAGGACACTTGTGTCAAAACAAAAAATTTACCTTATAAGAGATTTTTCCTTATTCTACATGTTATGTTTGCCATGCTATTTTTATTTAATTTACACTTTGTAGCTTTGTCTTCAAAAAAGAGTGACTGTGATATGGCCTTAGGCCATATGCAAGCCATCATCATTGTCTCCATCCTCTTAGGCACCCCTTCTGAGTGAAAGGAATATTCTTGCTTTGACTGGGTCATAGCAGCAGTTGAATCATCTCTTCTGTCTCTCACTTGGCAGTGAGTCTTCCCTATTTTCTGTTTCCCATTGTTTCTGTTGAATGTACCTACATGTTTTCATCTAGAAACTGAAAACTGCAGAATTATAAGGTTCTCAGAAGTTTAGATAGGTATGGGGGGTTGGAGCTCTATAATCTTCAAGGTCCCTTCAACACAAGCTGTTCTATGATTCTATTATTCTGTGATATGATCCCTTAAGATCAAGTGAGACAAAAACACAGTCCATCTATGAAGCTAGAGACTTTTTTTTTATCTTAGCATGTGTTACATCAGATTAATTAATACATTAACTGTGTACCTAAACACTCTGTCAATCAACAGCTGCATTGGTTGGATCCTCACACTAGGTGACCAGGAGCTAGGCTTCACATTTTGCAGGCTCCTTTTTGCTGCACTTCAGTTGAATACAAATACACTGTTTTAAGCTTCTTTCAACTACCTGTTCTATTTGGAGTTGGGTTATTGGAGTCTATTATAGACTCATTGCCTTTCTCTGTTATATGTGTGTTAATCTTTTGCAGTTCTTTTCAGCATCAAAGTCTCAACATCTTAAGTAACGTTTTCACTACTAAGACCTTTTCTATTTCTCACGTCATAGAATTTACTCTGAGTAGGCCAAGGAGAGTTTGGAGCTCAGTATTGTGCTCATCTGTGTGTCTCATCTGATTGATCTTGTTTATTTTCTTCTTGTATTCTAACCTGATAAAAGTGTGGTCAAGGCCAAGGACCTATTTAAAATACTTAATAACAACAAAAAATTTAATTATTATCATTTTGGTTATTATAGTCATAGAATATTTTTGAACAAATGGTCTTTAAACACTGACTTATTATTGATCATTGTGTTGTCATTTGTATCTAATTACTCCTATGATGCATCCAGTACAGAAATTTTTTTCTCAATATCTTTTAAATATAAAATATAAATATTAAAAATATTTTAACAATAAATTATTACAAATTACAATTATTGTTTTTTATTATTGCAACTGACTGGGAAATTCCTGGGATTTCAAAATACATGTATTAAAGTAGAATTCTTTGTTATTGCATCTCATCAGTTTTTTTATGGCAGTGACATCTGGCCACCATTTATCTGACAGAATATTGAGAGGTTTGAAGTTTGTATGGATTCCAGAAGAGCTGATGTATCAAGTAGGATACATAAGCCTGTAGCTGGAGAACCATTTGCAGCTGTCTACAGGGCCATGTTAGAGTCTGAAGCAGACAGAAGTCCAGCTGAACACTACTGAGTGTTACATTTTAGAATTCTGAACCATTACAGCACTTACTTGCTCTTCTAAATTTGAAAAGGATTAAGCTGAAGTAAAAATCTTTGTTTAGATCCTATTTAATTTTATGAAAATGATCTTTTTTTGTCATCCTTTATAGAATCAGTCATGTCTGCCTGTGTTCCAGCAACTGACCATATCACCATTTAATCTCAAAGTACACTCATATCACATTCTCATTTACTGCATAATAACAGAGCTATACCAAATGAGTCTCTGTGCCTTTCTGTGTCTGCTTTCAGACATTATCATTTTTGTCAGCCAACATGTAGTGCAGAAACATTTGAAAATAAGTGCTTCTATTTGTTTCTTTATAGTTGACGTTTTTAATTAATAATTATAATGCTTCTTTCATTTTTTTCATAGCTTTCCACTAAAAGGCAGTATTTATTACCTCAGTGTTTTTGTTTATATTTATTTGGAAATTATGTATTATGTATCTGACAAACATAAACGGATACTATGTTATACACTGTATGGTATCAGTGACACTTTATATTTGGTTATTTTTAATTACATTAGACCCCAGGTAAGCTAGGTACTCTTCTAGCCCTGAGAGACTCCATCTTAGAGTCCACAGTTCAACATGAGTGTAAGACTGGAGGAAAATGAGGAGTAGAACTGGTGGTATCTATCCTTCGAAAAGGCTTAATGCAGGTTTTCAATTTGACTTGCTTAAGGCAGGGATCTAAACTCATGTGATCAAAAGAACTCTGAAACCACCTTGAAATATTGGTTAAGCATGGACAAAGATGGCAAGAAATTCTGGGCCAGATTATTCTGCAGTTTAACTGATTGCTTTAAATAACAGAGATTGAGTGACAAAGATGTAAGGATCATTTTGGGGAGTCTAAATTGAAGGGAAAATACCTATCATTGTTTTCATGGACAATAAAGACACACTTGTGACTAAATCAAAATATTGTCAAAATATTTACTATTTCTGTTCTGAGGTGAAAATAAGGACTGTTTCAAAATGATATCTCAGAAAAGACAACAGAGAAAGATACCTGCTTCTGTTGTGAGAGAGTATGCTTCAAATCCACTGTGAGTTAAGAACAGGAGGGGCTTGAACCTCAGCTTTGCTATTTCCTTCACATTCAGCTTTTCTGTGAGACTTAGCACACAGTAATTTTTAAACTTTGATCAGAAACTTCAGGTTTGTCTTTATGCATTTTTGTCCACAAACTGAGTTTTTAGTCAGAAAACACGTATAAACAGAAGTCTTGTAAGTTTTATGTTCAACCTTGATATTCCTTGATATTCCTGTGGCAAACAATAGAGGGAAAAGAAAATAAAAATAAAAATGCAAACAATCCCAAAAATAGCAAGAAAAGATATTTTCTTTCTTCTTGTTACAAACAAAGAATAACTATCACCATTGTCTAGTATTTCCAGCTTGTCAGAAGTTAAAACTACATTTTCTGACTACTGCTGCCAAGTAGAAAGGAAACAATGACCCTTCTAAGCCAAAATGGAACTATAGATATTATCATTTGCTGAAACTTTATAACACTTGATAGCCATTTCCTAACATTTTAACTTCAAAGAATCATAAAATGGTTTGGGTTGGAAAGGACCTTAAAGATCACTTCATTCCAAGTCCTCTGCACTGGTCTCCATTTGGATATCCAGCCATTCACCACCACTCTTTGAGACTGACCACCCAGCTAATTCCTAATCCACTGGGTGATCCATCTATCTAGTCCATATCTTTTCAATTTAGAGAGCAGGATATTGTGAAGGACAGTGTCAAATGTGTTGCACAAGTCCAGGTAGATGACAGCAAAAGTTGTTTTATCTTTCATCTAATTTACACTCACTAGGACATGCTAACAAATTTTTACTTAAGCAGCTGAATGGCCAGGTCATGTCTACAAATACTTGAGAAAGACTTATTTATTTATTTATTTATTTATTTTAATGAATCTGTTCATTGTGTGTTCTGACAAACTTGCCTAGCCCCAGCAAGAGGGAATTTTGTCCAGATTTTCTTCATGCCTTTGTCACAAACAGATCAAACTGGTCATGAAGAAACACTGATGAATTGCCTGATGGTGGAAACTTCTAAATTGAGGACAATCAGAAAATTAATATGTATTCAAATTGCCAGATAACTTGGGTGGTAATGGCAAAGTTATTTTGCTAACATTTGGACATAAAGATAATATTATTTTATTTCAAAAAGTCCTATGATAGTAGCAAGCCTTGTGATATTTAAATATAAGTGAAGGTTTTCAAACTCTGTAGGAAATTTGGTTGCTGATTAAAGTAAATGAGTAACAGCACATAAGTTCTGCTCAAAAAGCAGGAAAAAAAAAATAAAAGTTATTCAAGCTTTCCCCATGAATTGTTAGTAACTATTACCTAGCTGGATTTGATAAAAGCAAACTAACTACTCCAGGTTAGGATTGTAGGTGGCTGCATCACCCAGCACCATGCTGCATTACTAGGCTTTTCCTTGTGGCCCTGGTTTAATCAGAACAAACCATAGAATCATAGGATCATAGAACCATAGAATCGTGTGAGTTGGAACGGACCTAAAGATCATCTAGTTCCAGTCCCTTCTACTAGACCAGGCTGCTCAAAATCCCATCTGGCTTTGAAGAGTTTCAGAGATGAAGCATCCAAATTGTGATAGGGTTTTTTAAACTTTCCTCTAGCAGTTTTATTTTTAATCTGGAAAATTAAAGTGAGATATAAAGTAGCAACACACTGAGCTGCCTGACTGTCCACTGTGTTCCTTTCTTAAGAGTGCTTCCTGAAGTGGACGAGGTCATGTCATAAAATACTGTATATTGATACATACAGTGTATTCTGACTAGCTAAAACATGGAACATGTTATCATTAGTTCTGTTTTGTTTATCAGTACATCATTAAGAGGTTCAGGAAATGTTTGTTACCTCAGAAAAACACCTTTTCAAAAAAATTGCCTTTATGACATTGTTATAAAAATATCTTATTATTCAGTAAATTGGGTGCTATTTTGTAATAAGCATGAGAACATAATTGCAATGTTAGCAAATCATTGGTAACTTAACTACATTGAATCTTCAGCCTGCAGAGACATTTTAGGCTCATCATAACCAGGAACAGAGTTTTGCCCAACTGGCTCTGTAGACTGAATAAGATATTTTTTATGATAATGTTACTGAGGCAATTTTTTGTTAAGGTGTTTTTCTGAGGTAGTCTTTCACTGACAAAGCAAAAAGGAAATACAACAGTCTGAAGCAGGTAATTTGTTTCATCAAGGATAACGCAGATGATACAGGTAGACTCTTTTTTGGACACTTAATTGTGTGATAATTTATTTCCTTACATAGTAACAGTGAGTGGCTACCACTGCAGCATTACTTTGAATTATCACACTGATCAGATAGCTTCCAGCTAGCTGCAGGCATATTTATTTGTATACAGAAGATCTTGTGACGGTGCTACAAAACATTGCCTGGGCTTCTTGGAATTTCCCTTGGATTTTGAAACAATGCAAGCATTTGCTGAGTCCTTATCCCAGCACTTCAGTGGGCTGATTTTGGTAAAATGCCAGATTGGTACTGAGCCTTCAGCAGTAAGTAAGTAAGTGAAGTTAATGGTGAGTATTTGACAGCAAAATCTAAAGTCAGCTCTTTAATTGGACAGATTTCTTTCTTTCAGTGGCTGCCTGGTCATTGGTATTGAATCAATTTAGGGCTATTGTTAGCTGGCTGCTGATTAATATTTTGAATGATAAAGTAATCACAAGGGGACAAATAATAAATGGTATACTTAACCTACATTTTATCACAGCCTGGAGACCAAGCCTGTCCTCAGAGTTCCCATAACCAAAATGAAGTGACTATTATCTATAAATCAATGGCATTTGCCATTTAACATTTGACCTTTGAAAGAGAGAGATATTCTTTAATGAAAATAAAGATATATTCTTGCAGTTGTAGTAGACAAACTAGTTTATTAATAAATGTATTTTCCAATCAGTGTATTTTCAAGTATCATATTAATTTCAGGCAACACAATCAGAGTTTTAGCTGTCCTGATGTTTGCATAAGCTGCCAAAAAAGAATGAAAACATATGTGATAGGTATTACATACATATGCCAGCATTTGAATAGATGAAAGGAGAGATGTAATGAGCTATAAATGGGTAATGTATATGAAAGTATATATTCAGTATACAATAAATAGAGCCTCACTTTTTATATACAAGAACTAAATCAAAACTTACTAAAAAACAACAGTAGTGAGCTGCAGCAGTTTCAAGACAGCTAAATGTATTGGGTGTGAAATGCAAACAAATGGGTAGGTGGTGTTATCTTTTAATTTGGGGTCTTGTGGAATTGTAGATTTAAAATATACTGTTAGGATAATGTCTTTTTGCAAGTGGACATGGATACGCATATCTGAATGAAATCTTACTAAGAAGAGTTATTTAAAATACTTTTTCCTTTGCCACAGAGAAAAGATATATTATTATTTTTTATACTAACAGGCTTATCAGGTCCAGCCAAGGATCGTTTTTACTGGGAAGAAAGTGGTAGTTGCTGTGTTTTTATATTTATATCTATAGCAATTCCCATCCTGTATTGATTTCTTGAGTATAAAACCCCTGTAATTCATATTTAACTGTGAATAGCATCTGATGTCTTCTATATAGAGCACACTTTCCGTTAATGAAAGAAATGTGTTCAAATTCCATTGGCTGCTGTCAGCATTTAACCATTCCTGGCTAGATTTTAAAAAGCGAATCACAAGCCCAAACAGAGTTCACCCTACTATAATCCAAACCTGAGATATGGAAAATCATAATTCTCAACTCTCTGATCTCTTCCTAAGTTCATCTCAATTCTTCCCTTTGCTTTAGGGACAGAAGGCTGTGACTCACCTATTGCTTGACCACCTCTTTATGACTTTGAATCTGTGTTTTGTGCCAATGTGATCACTCGTGTACAGTTTGACATTAAACAAAAACAATTACTCATTCAGTAAGAAACAAGCTATTTTAGGCAATTTCTATCTCTTATCTTTTCTCCTTAATGGAGATTTCTTGGAGAACCTATTGTGTGCTTCAAAGATGACTGTCATGAAAGCAGGGAATAGAACTTCTGTAGAAATAATGGTAAGGTATTGTAACTCTTACCTGATTGGAGACAGAATTGTCCACAACAAGAACAAAAATCTTCAAAACAATTTTCAATACCCATTTCTTCCTTTTACTATTTCTTGTAGATACATTATGCTGTACAAGATAACACTACATAACAAAAAAAACCCAACAAAACAAAACAACAAAACAAAACAAAACCCACAACAACCGCACACACACACACACAAACCCTGGTAGAGACAAAATAAGGAAATGCAGTTAGAAATTGAAAATTAAGCAAATTAAATTTATTTCATTAAATCGCAGGACCTTGGCCTGGGACTTAATATTTGTTTTTAGCTTCTGTGATGTGTTCTGTTGCCAGAGTAATATGATTCATTTACACTTGAAAATACAGGTAAGTAGGAAAAAAACACTTCAAGATTAATTCAGAGGAAGCAATCTTCAGTGTTAAATCCTCCCTTCTCAATAAAAATCCTTTGCAGTGACATCAAATTGCCTAGCAAGGTGAAGTGAGATCAGATAGAGTGTGCACACAGAGTGACTAGAACTTAAGGAATGCTGTTCAGGAGAACAAACCAGAATTACTGGTAGTTACAGATACAAGACAACAAGGGGAGAAATAACACATACAATAAATATTTAAAAAGTAAAATCGTTTGGAATAAATATTAATTTAACGCAATACTTAGAACATACCAATCAAGTAGCCTTTGTCCCAGATTACAGCAGCTATGATTTTTTTCCCAAAAAGACAAACCATCAGTTTGAAAAACTTAGTTGTCTCATTGTATGATTTGCCTCACTCTCACTTGCTAAGATTACCATGAATCATAGGGAATTGTTGTCTATTACAATTGCATTTTTTCAGCTGTTTCCTTAGTGGATCATTAAGAATACCTTTTCCTCTTTTCACTTTTATTAGCACAGCTTTCTTCATAGTATTTCTTAGCTGACATTCATCTTTTCTTGTTGTATTTTGTTTAGTCCTGTGGCCAAACTCCAATTCTAATTGGCAATACTGTTACATTTCTCTTGAATTTTTTTTTTTTTTGGTTCTAGTGTTTAAAAAATAATATTATAATAATAATTATAAAAGGTAGCATTTCACCTACTGACATATAATAGCATCTGTCTTCTATGGTGCTTAATATTGTATCAGACACTTTCCTGTGTCTTGCTCTTCATATACACACAGAAATCTGCCTGTTTTCTAAATTATAAACCGAATGCAGCAGAGATATACTCTTGTTCAGTATATTGCGAAGCATCTGTTAGTCGAGGTGTGACTGGGATAACTGTAATAGAAAAACAGCTTCTACAGTATGGTTATGCATATACCATTGATTATCTGAATAGTTAGCCACTGATGTGTAAGGGAAAAAGAAATTAAACTGTCTTTAGCTTTTTCAGCTATTAACAATCATTACTGTAGTAACTATTTTAATAATTTTGTGACAACTTTGACAGTACTTACGCTCTAAGTTCTGTTTCTACAGGTAAACTTACCATTTTATGCCTGTCATGATCAAAACCTTAACTTCAGCATAGACATTAGAACTGAATGAGCTACACCAATGTAACTCTGAGCAGTTGTAGCCAGCAGATGTCTAAGGAATACGCATTATTTCATGTGGTGAAAGCATTTCCATCCATTTCACATATTTTTATCAGAAAAGATCTCAAATCCATTTCAGTCTCTTTCGTTAGCCTGCTACTGCAATATTTTCAATTCAAGTCCTTTATTGCCCTGTATATCAGCAACTAGTTAAGTTTTCTTTGTTATTTTGTGTATCATTTGAACATTTATCTTCTTTCTCTTTTCTCCATTGTCCTCCAGCTATAAGCCCATCTGTTCTGCTGGCAGACACATGCAAATTCTGCAATTGTTGTCATTCTTAGCATAGTGCAAGCCATCCACAATTCAAAGGACAAGGCATGCTATATTTGTGAGTTGGCCAAAAGGGTATTGTTGCCAAAATTACTTAACAAATCATTAACAGGAACAATATTTGATTTTCTGTCTATTTAGGTCGTGCATCTGTGTTACCAGGATTAGAAGGGAGAATTTTTCTGAAACTGCTAAATACTGTGTCTCTGTCTCACATAGTTTTCTACTCTTTATGATACAAGATGTGTTATTTTTTTCTTTTGTAATCTTAAGTTAACATTTTTTATTGGTCTGGTGGAGAAGGGTATTGACTCCAGTTATACATGACAGACTGTTTACTTGTAAGACTGACCTCTTCTGTAAATGCACAAGCAATAGCAATGCAAATTTCCTCCCATTATTAATATCCATAACTCTGCTTGTGTCAGGAAGGAGAAAAAGGAAGCTAAACCCTTGAACATTACAAAAAATCAGTGCACTAGTTATCCTGAAAAGAAAGGCAGGGAACTTATACAGTGAAAAGACGGAATTGTTTCTCTTTGTATTTTTGCTTTCATAGCTAAAACCTGGAGCTGACAATAAAATAGAGGCTCACATTAAGTGCAGTTCTGACAACAGAACATCATTAGATTTTCAGGATTCCCTTCTTACAGGATCACCATTGGATACAGAGATGTGTCTCACTTTTTCTGTACCTTTTTCCTCATATTTAAAAATGAGAGAACTTCTGTTTACCTGCCAATTCACCAACAAATAATAATTGAGATCAAATTTCTTTGGCAATTCACCCAAATTCTTGGTACTTTTAGAAACTACTTACAACAATTCACTGCAATTTCTATCTGAGAAAACTATAATGAGCATATCCCTCCTTCTGGAATACAGACAAAAATGGCATAATAAGCATTATAATTAGTAAATCTCAGTTATAGACTGGAGCTTTAGAAGCTATAAGCAGCAGTGTACCATTTGTTTTACTTATAACTCCTTCCCTATAACACTTACTTATCATTATTTTAAATTTCATAACATTTAAGTGGATGAAATCATAACACTACAACTTGAAACAAAGATGCAAACAAGATGTAACATTTGTGTGTCTGAAATTAATATATATGCTCTCGTAGCAAATACTTTGTAAATTGATATTGAATTGAACGATGAGAATGCTGCTAAATTGAGAGAGCTTTTCTTGAAAGCCTGATCTAAACCCTGCTGCCATTAATGGAAAAAAGCTCCCAGTGATTTTAAGAGAAGTTGGTTCAGTTCCTCTGTGAATAACTGCAAACTTCCATATGAAAACTCTGGAGATCCAAAATCTCATCCATGCCAATTACCTTTATTTCCACATGTTGATTTAATTATATGGCCAACAAATGCATTTTTTATCTCCCAACCTTAACATCAAAACCACCATCCATCTCATTAAATTAACTAATTTTCAGGAATAATAATTTGCACTTTTATTTAACTCTTTTTGGGGTCTTTTATTTTGGCTTTTGTTTATTGTGTTTTTTTCAGAGTTCAACAATTTATACTGTGAATATTACGCATTTTTCTCAACTCTGTCAGTTTTACCCATCTGCAAACTGAATGAAGGAATACACACTTACCTCACAGTGGGGATCGAAGGTAAAAAATTCTGCTAAAAGAACTGGCTAGCACATGCTGTCCTGGGAGAAGCAATTATTATGTTTCCATGAGGTGTTGCTACCTGTTCAATTATTCAGGGACTAAAACCCTATTTAGCATCAATCGTCAGGAAAATACACTTATATGGATTAAATAGAAATTTAAAAAAACATACAGAAGGATCTGTCCAGAAGCTGCACTCCTGTCTTTCAAGTTTGTTTGCTGTTCATACCTTCCAGTAGCAGAAAGACAGTGTAACTCTTTGCAAGAGTTACAGGACAGCAAAACCATAACAACTATTCAAAGACAGCTCAATCATAATTCTTCACTCTCTCCTTTTTCTAACAGTAACAGAGTTTGAAAAGGTATAAGCACCTTTGATCTAGGATACTTAAGTCATCAAATAAAAATAGGCATCTTTGATGGTGGAATATAAGAAAAGAGGAAAACACTGTGAATTACAGTCTTTAGGAACCTATTCAGGGAGGCTTTCAGAGACGGGCATTGTAAATGAACTCAGTTGTTGCTGTGAACATCAATCTCTATGAAAACCTTGTCCATGAATGTTAACATCCACCTGGTGCCACACCACTGGTTAAACATGAGCATGGAGAAAAAAAAAAAAAAAAAGCACAAAATCTAGTGGTGCTTGTTCAACTACAATTTATTTCTCTGAATGACACTGTAGTCTCTCTACAGCCTACTGGGCTTTATCTAGACATATTACAACCATTGTCCCCAAATCCAGGTCAGCGTGTGCCAATTTACTTGAAAACTTCATCTGTGGAGAAGGACAGTTATTGAAAGTTCTGGGGTAAGACCAGATAATTTCTGCAATTTAAAGTTTTGTTTGTTCCAAAGCTTATTATGAAATGTTTTAATGAGTCTTAGTTGAGCATACATAACTCATTCCCTGATGCTCATGGGAGTTGTTGCTTCTGTGTATGCCTCTCAAGGTAGGTGACACATGGCTTGTAATGTCTTCTTCACTACAAAGGCATGGTTGAAGACAAAAATAAGCTTATTATACTAGATGAGATAAATTCTTCTGTTTTTGTCATTGCTTGATGATATGCAGTTCATATTACAATCAGAATGGACAGAGAAAAAACTGTTTCTGATATGAATAAATTGCATATTGGCCACATGAAAACTAGTGATAAGCAGAGCTGCAGGATTTCACAGAGATCAGCTGTGATCCCAACTGAAGCTGAGAAAATCCATCTGACAACAAAGTTGCTACATACTTGATGGTGGTAAGCAATTTAGGTTTTTTCTTTTCAGCCTTTCAGTTACCCATAAATTAAAAGAAGAAACACACCCAAGTAGGTGACCGTTTATCTTAAGCTTTTAAAAATAAATGTCTTAAATCCTTTTTACATCTCTAGATTGAGAATTTTTGAAGAATAAGCTTTTCTGCTAGATTTCTGATTATAATAACCAGGAAAAAAAATTGGTAGTTTTTTTGTTTGTTTGTTTGTTTGTTTGGTTTGAGTTTTTTTTGTTGGGTTTTTTTTTGCATAGTATTATGTACCAAAATATCTTCAAATTGTGATTATGACATTACTAGCTTCATTCTTGTAGTTCTTTGAAGCCAACAAAGCCAATAAACAAAATATGTTTTA
>NW_009952694.1:9197537-9213605 GCF_000747805.2 Chaetura pelagica
AAGACAGTGCTGCTGAATTCCTAATGACAGAAATAAACAAAGGAATTTACTTAACATTGCATATTACTCGGTAAGGAAACACAATAGTATTAATAAACTGTATAACTTTAAACAAAATGGATAATAAATAGCAATTTATCTGTGTATTTTTAAAGCATAATTGAATTCTCATTACTAGTATTAGCAGTGCAAAACGTGATAAAGCTTATTATTAAGAAAACAATTATCTTAGTGGAATATGTCACAACTGTTCCTGGTTGTTTGTTGGTTTTTTTGTTTTGTTTTGTTTTGTTTTAATATGCCATTCATCATTATGTGTGCAAATTACAAAGTGCATGGATTAATAAAGTATAATGTTAGTATTATTCTGCTGTTTATGCTTTCTGGAATCTTCAGAACTTTTCCTTAAAATGAGCTGCTAATTCATGTATATTGATCACAAAAAGAAGTTCAGTTGATGTATTAGGAAGCTAAGCAATGGTGATTGCACCTTCAAAGTGCATTATGTGAAACATTACTGTCATGGAAGTAGCTATTAAGATTACCAGTGCCCTTTCCAATGTAAAACTATCGTTTGAGTCATCACTAATGTCCTGGTTTGAGCCAGGATGAAGCCAATTTTTCTTTTTACTGATTTTTTTTTTTTCTTCAGTAAGCTCTCTTGTAGCTAGCAACAGTGTGTTCTGCTAGGCTGATAAGACAGTGGAATGTTTTTCTAACTACTGAGGCTTCAAGGCTGCACCTGCACTCTGCCAGCTCAGACACTATGGAGAGATCTGTGACCCCCCCCGTAGGAGGCTGAGTTAGATGGACAGCAAAACTGGCCAAAGATATTCCATTCCATATATCTACGTAAGCTCAGAGGAAGGTCAGAGATCACCGGAGACAACTTCCTTCCTTCTTCTTCTCCCCTTCTCTTCGGTCCATGGCCAGCGTCCGGGGAGGGCTCTGTTCATCCATCACCGTCGATCCTCAGCCTTGATCTCTCGTGACCCCCATAACTCTCTGCTTTCTCCAGCAGCAGCTCCGGGATTCCTCGGGACTCTTCCCAGTTCAGGGAAGTGCTGTGGGAGTTGCTGAGGGTGGGGGGTGGTGAGAGGCTTTTGCCTACACCTGAATCTATCTGTATATAATTGTATATATTTTCTTGTATGATTCATTAGTGTTTTAATTAAAGCTGTGTAGTTTAGTTTTCAATCCAGCCAAGTCTCTCTCTTTTTCTCTCTCTCCTTCCCTACCTGGGTTGGGGGGAGGGGGGATCGAGAGCATTGTTGTCGGACCTGAGTCAAACTGTGACAACTAACTATAAGGTAAAGACTTTATCTGCCAGCGATATGGAATGGAATGTGAAGATTTTTATTTATTTCTGCAATTAATGAGCTTAAATTCTGCCTAAAAACTGAAGCAGGAGACCTCTAGTCAAGGTTCATAGCCTTCTTGAATGAACATGCAAACATGAGAAACTCTAAGATGAGGGTGAGTTTTACCAGAATTCACTGGCTGGAAAATGTGAGTCTGAATAACTACAACTGCACTAAACTATAGTTGGAAGAGAGTGTGCAGGCAATAATACAGCATGTGGGCTTTAGTTCTTTGGGCTTAGTATGAGACTGGTTTCTGTCAAGAGCAGAACCTCACGGCTTTAGTCAATTAGTTCACAGCACTACCACGTACTTTTATGCAGTTCCATTACAGTGAACTTTAAAGCATCTGCAGAATCATGAAGAGAAAAGTGCACAGCACCTGCCCACACTTGTTCTTAAAAGCTACAAAGCGAATATTTATTTGAATTGCTTGTCACTTCAGATATCTGGAACACTATCAGGACATTAAACTTATTTTCTGCTCTTTTATGTGCTAGTAATTGTTTTGTGTCATGATGCACCATCATGACCTACAGGGGAAAAAAGGAAACATTGCCATTATCTTCTGCTAAGGTTTCAGAATACTTTGGTGGTGTCATCAGGGTTATTTTGACCCTGCACATATATTGCTGAGAACACAATTTGGTCAACCAGGTATAGCTTTGGATTTGAAAAAAAATTAGGACATAAAAGCATTGTTTAATGTTCCATTCTTTAAATGAATTTGAATTTTTTCTACTTTATGATTTGGGAAAATTTCAGTCACATTCCAAAACCAGTTATTATTATGCAGTGATGAGCCATTCAGAAATTAGAGAAAATCACACTATTTCTAGGAGAATATCAAACACCCACTCCATTCTTAATAGTTGCAAATCTAGGATTTCTCTCTGAAGCACCGTTAGTGTCAAGTGCCCTTCTATAAGGAAAATGGAGTAAGAGACTCCTGTGCCAAGAGCCAACCTTGCAATATAAATATTTGCCTGTCCCTTAGTTACTAGATATTTTCCTCCTCTCTGTCTCCTCTGCAACTATCAATTACATTTTCCTCTCAACCAATTTAATACATTGACATAATATTTCTTGAACTATACGTATCCTGAATTTTACTATATATCTTGAATTTTCCAGACCTCAAGAAGGTCTTGAATTCTTGAAAGTCTCCCTGCTTTTTCCAATTATATGCAGATGTTCCAGTAAGTGATATTACTTTTCCTTGTAAGCTTTGCCAGAATCAGATAGTCTGATATATCAGTTATTCCAAGGGACTAGCAGAGAAGGATGCATGGCAGAAAGGATATCAGGGATGAGGGACATGCTGCTGGGCAGATCAGATTATTTCTATTACCTTTGATAATGAAGAGAGGAAATTAACACAAGAAGGTTGTGCAAGAGAGAGAGAGTATCATAGAATCCTAGGGGTTGGAAGGGACCTCGAAAGATCATCTAGTCCAACCCCCCCTGCCAGAGCAGGGTCACCTGCTATAAGGAAAATGGAGTAAGAGACTCCTGTGCCAAGCTAAAGAGACCCAGCTCCCTCAGCCTTTCCTCATCAGGGAGATGTTCCACTCCCTTAATTATCTTAGTAGCTCTGCGCTGGACTCTTTCAAGCAGTTCCCTGTCCTTCTTGAACTGAGGGGCCCAGAACTGGACACAATACTCCAGATGCGGCCTCACCAATGCAGAATAGAGGGGGAGGAGAACCCCTCTTGACCAACTAACCACACCATTTCTAATGCACCCCAGGATGCCATTGGCCTTCTTGGCCACAAGGGCACATTGCTGGCTCATGGTCATCCTCCTGTCTACCAGGACCCCCAGGTCTCTTTCACCTACACTACTCTCCAGCAGGTCAGCCCCCAACCTGTACTGGGACATCGTGTAGAGTAGACTAAGTAGTTAACATTTGCAAATATTTTTGTGTATAGTAGATTTAAGAAATGAGACAGTCCAGGCAGTAGAGCAGGCTTCTGCTATAAGGGCTTGGTTCTTGCTTGTTACAAATTTGGAACACAGTATATAGTGACCATTGAAGGAAATAAAAGATTTGAAAAAAAACCAAGAGAATTCCTTCTTCTACAAAGCAGTTCCTTTGCCAGGCTTGGCATATAATAAAAACTTCAGGGAAGGTCCCTAACTATATATTTATTGCTTCTGGGTTTCACATGTTCTTCATTCATACAAATAATGTTGAGGGGATCTGCCTTTTGAACTTAACTGGTTCTAATGAATATTCAAAAACATAAAATTCACTACACATATACATCAAGCTGGTATGCAAATTTGTGTGTATTTCAGTTCCTCTGAATGCAGAGATTATTGCAAAGGGAAATGAATTTCTGCAAAGTACTTATGAACTGTAGAAAACAAATAATTCTGTTTGATGGAATATATACAATAATCATGTAGAATAAAGGCATCATCTATTTTGAACACTAAGGACGAACCAATACAGTCAATCGCTGTTAAGAAGCATTGTTTCTACCATGTACTGTGACAGAAAGCTTTTTCAGTTTTACAGCTCATCATACAGTTCGTCATGGAATGTGTATATAAAAGCCATATTAAAGATTGCACAGGCAATCTTATTTGTGGAGTAAGTCAGATCATTCTGGACTTTTCAGTTTTCATTACTGCTATGCCTAATTTTACAACTTCTAAAGGATCTCTTTTTTTTTTTTTTTTTCTCATTAAGGGTTGCTTTATTTGTTTTACTTTGCTTTCCTTTTTTATTTTTTTTATTTTTTTTATTTCGGAATGTAACTCCCACTGGAGGGGGAGGGGAGAAAAGAGAAAAACAAGAAGAGAAAAAAAAAAAGAAAAAAAAAAGAAGAAGAAGGGAAAAAGCCAGTCTTATAGGCCAAGATCTGATGGTGCTGAACATTACATTACTGACAGAAGCTAGCAGAAATTTTGCATATTTCCATGTACAACTCCTTAATCATACAGCTCTCTCTTTCTTCTGCTGAATGAGAATGGTAAACCTGTGCTTGGGCTTTTAGACAGAAAAGTGAAAATCACATTTTATTAATGCAAGATTGTGCAATCCCAAGTACAAGAGCAAATGAAAAATTCTTTAAATGTTTACATAATATTCACATACAGAATATTCAACAGAAATATTTTAGCAGCACTTCAGTAGCTCCTACCTAGTTGTGTAAGCAGCAGCTCTTTAAAGCTGAGCACCTGTCCTTCAAACAGCTAAGACACTTCTGTAAATTGATGTTCTAAACAGTGGATTTTACAAATCTAAAGCTAAAAGTACATTGCACCTAACTGAGTGTTAGTAAGAAATAAAATCCTAAATTAACAGTAGCTAAGGGTTAAACCTGTTCACATGTCACCCTAAGGTTTTGTGCTTCTTAATATGACTATGTGAAAATATAGCAATATAGTCATGTAACCACATACCTGGGGTATGTGACTTCATGAAAGGAAAATTTCAAGGCTGTGCCCCAGTAATATTACTCTGTGCTCTTGCTGCAAAAGATGACTTCTGTTACTGTGCTCATTAGTGTGCAGTATTATCCAGGTTTGTCTAAATTTCTGGGTAGAGACAGGAATAGAGGTCCAGCTGCTTCCCTGTGAAGAACCAGTTTTCACAATAAGTATATCTGTCATTCAAATTGACTGTGACAGAGAGACAAAAGGGAACAGGATGGCTGAAATTGTTATAGTAAAGTTTTACTTCAGTTTACTTAACCATCTCTCTCATGGTATGTGCACATACACATCCGTGCTGAGCTTCCAGTCTACAATCCCTGGTGTAAGCAAGCTTGTCCCAATTCAGGGTAGAACCCTCATAATTAACATAACAAAACATTGTGACCAGTCATGGTCTTATCCAGGTTCTGACCCAAGCAGACTGTATCATGACACAACCAGAGTAGCGCAGGGATCTTTCTACGCATGCTAGGTACACATTTTGCAGACCTCCTTCAAACAGAGCCTACTATCTTCACTATCTGAATATAGACAGCATCTTTCTCTCTGCATCAGAGCCTCCACAGAGAGAGAATCTGTTATGCTAGCTGAGGCTCTGATCTCTAGGAAGTGGTTAGACATCTGCCAGCCAATGGAAAGTAGTACATTAATTCCTCTTTTTGATTTGCTAGCATACACAACTTTTGCTTTCCCTGTAATCCTGTCATTATCTCTATCCATGAGTCATCTGGCCTTCCTTCTTCTTTTCTCCCCACTCCATGGAAGAACAAAGTGATCAAGAGGAAGGGTGGGTGTTTGGCTGCTGACTAGGTCAATCCATCACAGAGGCATTATATAAATCTTTCCTCCCTCTGAACTTACAGCTTTCTACAGCTCAGGGAGCAAGCAGAAGTCTTTGAAAGTTTTCATAAGCCAGTAAGAAATATTAAAGATAGTGACCCTATTGTTAAAGGATCAAAGATGAACTGGACATAACTAATCCTGTGTCATTAGTGGCATTGGAAAACTAACACAGGATCTGTCTGTTTCTTTACACAGGGCCAACATACTGAGTATTCAGTCTACACAATACATTAACCTCTGCCAAAGTCATTCTGTTAGACATCTTGTTCCATTCAGTAACACTGACACTGTTGGATAAATCTTGCTCCAAGACTTAAACAGAGATTCTTAATACTTGAAATCTCTGGATGGTGTGAATAGGAAAGCTATTATTACACCTTTTGACATAGACTAAAGTGATAAAGGCCTTTCCAGTAAAAGTTGGGAGCATAATGAGAAATATTTAGATTTAAGATATTGTTTTGTTTGGGTTATTTTTGGACTAACAGAAACAACAATGTGTAGGTAGAGGATAGTATTGTGCACAGGAATTACTTATCTCCAAACAAACAAACAAAAAACACACAAAAAAATTCTAATTAAGAGTCAAGAAATTACAGACCACAAAAGAATTATTTCAACCTGCTTATTCCATTGAAAGGGAAAATTCTGGTACTGAACCTAGTAAAGAACCTTTTTAGCAGCACATCGTATTGATCGTGATGTTTAAATAACTATTAAAACAAGAGATCTATCAAATGTTTTTCATCAATGATAAGTACAAAGATTTTTGTCTCTGGATCATATTCTAGTTAGATACCTATGAAATATCAGCTGGACTTTCAGTAGACATAGGGAGGGAAATATGTCATATATCATATGAAGAGAGGCCGAGAAAACTGGGTTTGTTCAGCCTTGAGAATAGAAGGCTTTGGGGAGACCTTATTACAATGTTCCAGCACTTAAAGAGTGGCTACAAAGAAGATGAAGACTCCTTATTTACAAGGAGTCACATGATAAAGACAAGGGGTAATGGGCACAAGTTGCTCCTGGGGAGATTGCAATTGGACTCGACGTAAATTTTTCACCATGAGGACAGTCAAATATTGGAATAGTGTCCCAAGGGAAGTGGTAGATTCCCCAGCATTGGACAGTTTTAAGTCTCAACTTGACAAGATGCTGAGCTATGCAATATAACAACAACAACAACAACAACAACAACAACAATAATAATAATAATAATAATAATAATAATAATAATATTCTAGTATTACTTAGAAAGTTTGGACCAGATGATCTTTGAGGTCCCTTCCAACATGACATTCTGTGATTCTATGATTCTCTGTACTGCATTATGCATAGATTTCCTACATTCTCTTTAATAAAGATAGAAAATACGGTATTAGTAATATTAATATATAAAAAATCCCTCATACATTTTGTAAGCTTTTAGGTTCTTGCTTTTTATACTGTAAAAGCCTTCTATCAGTTATGTATGTGAGAAAAACATATTGATGAAAGCTTAGAAACTAGAACAAATACACAATATCTTGTCCTACAAAAAGCTGTGTGCTTTCTAGCAATAAAAACTGTCATAGTCAGTAGATAAAATGCTGCATTATCTGGCTTTTATACTTGTAGTAAATATATTTGATTTCTTTGCTAATATTGCAACAAGTTCAGTCATAACAAACCTACCACCATGCTAAAAAAACCCAGAAGACACAAATCAAAAGTATTATTTTTTTCTGTTTCTGTCACTTTTCCATTCCTCAAATATAAATAAACACAAATCAGATAATTACCAAACTCCCCATCAACTTAAACCAAAAATCATGCTTGAAAAAATGTACTGTGATCAGAATTGCACAAAATCTAAAGATCTTTTCTGAGCTCAAGCTGTAGGTAATTCAATTACTTATTACTTCTGCCACCCACTTTCCAACACACTTTTTAATTCTATGAAACTTATTAGCTCAATTGGAGCCAGATAACAGTGCACAGTTTATATTTGTGGATTAAATTTACCCTACTCTGTCTCCTGCCAGTGAAGTTGTTGCAATTTTTACCACTTAAATCAATCCATGTCACCTTTCCGCTTTAATTAGAAACCTTCAGTACAAGTTTTGGGCACATTTTCATTGTCTGCCCAAATCAGCAGCTTCTCCCACTAAGCAGTTTGTGAATGATTAGCTGCTTTGAAAGGTAAGAGATTAATATAATGGCATAGCTAGTGTCACGATCCGTGACCTATTATGTCTCCTTATTGGAGTGTATTAACGTATCAGGATTTGCTGAGAGATCCACACGTGGGTATCGCCTCACACTGAGGATACAGGAACTTATGTCCCGACTTTTTTGAGTGAATAACTCGCTCAGTGCTTACTAAATTTCTAACAACAGCAAGGTTTATTGTGGGGAAAACAAAGCAATTTGGGGCAGGAGGTTCAAAAGGAGTGATTACAACACATTAAACATATATGGGTACACCTTAGTTACACATCTTATTCACGTGAGGGAAGCAGAGGGGAGGGATTTGCCCGAATGGCTGGATTATATTTTCCCCTATAAGCTGGGGTAGCCGGAATTGTCTCACCACGGCAGTGCAGGTTCGATGAGCTGGGTAGCAAAGAAGCTGCGGGCACTCCAAGCGCAGGTCGACCCCCCCCCACCACAAAGCGGCGGCAGTCGGTGCGCGGCTCCGGGACCGTAGGTGTGCAGACGCTGGAAACGCGGCGGTTTCAGCGGCGCTGGGACTTTTGGCAGCAGCGGGCGGGGGCAGGCAAGCCAGGCAGCTCCCAGCAGCGGGGACGGGCGGCAGCACGCGGCAGGAACAATGGCGGCGGCAGGCTGCGGGTGTAGACGACCGCCTCGAACACACGAGGAGAGAGCGCGAGAGAGAGAGGCGTGCCGCGCTGCCTCTCTCATGGGGTTCTTCGGCGCCAGTTTTGCATTTCCGGGCTTTTCAGCCAATCAGACGGGACCTAGTCCTGCCCCTGCTTCTGGCCACGGCTCCTCCCCTGCAGCAGCTGCTCCCCCCCCCATACACACAGAGGGGGTTTCCTGCCATATGGAGACGCCGTTTTAAGTCAGTTTTGTCGGCTGACTCAAAGGACATTTCATGTTCGTGTAAGGAAATACCTGGTCCTTCACAGCTAGGTTCTTCTAGTTGGCCAAAAGACCAAGAGTGAGCTCTGATACTCTTTGCTTTGCAAACACACATGAATATAACTTAGGCTTCTTTCTTCTTATGTCTCTTGAGGCTTAACAGCCTTGCTATTTAGAAGCAAATTCTTTCAAAAGCAATACAGCACAAGGCCTGTTGCAAAACTCTTCCAAAAAAATCTCTAAAGCTGTATTAAGGAACTTGATTCTAGACACTATTTAAGATTTCAAGAGAGACTATGAAAGACAAAAGTAAAGAGTAGCCCTGTGTTGCTACTTCTTAAACACTGAGAACCCATTAGTTTTCTCTGCAGCATCGGGTAAGGAGCTGTGCAAAACGGTGCAAGGAAGCAGATATGGCGACTGTGAGTCAGTGTTGCAAGCCTAGGTCAGGACTTCAGTGGTAACTCTAGGCTGTGTACTTCAGCATTTAGAAGCTTTTCTGAGAATCTGTTAAAGTTATACTGGAAATAAAAGTTGGAAGTAGTTTTTCAGGATGTTGCTAATTTTGTTTCCTTTTCACTGAGCATCATATAGAAATAATCATAGAGTCACAGAATGTTTGGGGTTGGAAAGGACCTTAAGGATCACCTAGTTCCAACCCCCCTGCATGGGCAGGGACACCTCCCACTAGATCAGGTTTCTCAAAGCTCTGTCCAACATGGCCTTGAACATTTCCAGGGAGGGGGCATCCACAACATCTCTGGGAAACCTGTGTCTCATCACCCTCACACTAAATCATTTCTTCCTGATGCCTAACCTAAATCTACCCTCTTTCCTTTCAAAACCATTACCCCTTTTCCTATCATTACAAGCCCTTTTAAAAAGTCAACATGGGAGTCAAATTCAGGAGTAGAAGATTCTACTTCCTTTTGTTATCTTCACAGTAAAACCACAGAGAGGATGTTTAGAATGTCTGAGATCATATAATGGGCCACCATTATGTGTCTACAAGATTGTATGTCTACATGATCGGAGGATAAAGAGATAGAAATTACTTTGCAAAATATGGACACCCGTGCATATTCTAGTTCAAGAGAGAAATATTGCTTTATGGTTAAAAAACTTAATTAAACTTTTACCAACAGTAACTTATGTGTGTGTCAGTCAGAAATCTAGGTTTAACTGGACTTAAAAAAAATCCTTGCCCCAAATAAGACAGTAGTTGCATACATATAATGAAGTAAGAATACAGAGCTAAAAAGCCACCAAAGTAAAAAAATAAACAAACAAATAGAGGAGATGGATAAATTAAAAACTGAAAATTTTAGCTTGTTGAGCAGTTTGACAAAAAATCAAGGGAATAACAATCTCAAGCTTCTACTTGAAACTTGTGTCTTAAGTAATTACATTTGTTTTAGAGAGAGTTGTTTCTGATTTATGTCAGTGTAACCAAATAAAACTGAGTTCAAAAGGTTTTTACCTGGACATCTTTTGTACCCCTATATAATTTCTGAAGCTCAGATTACAGTGGAAAATCAGATCTTGTATCCTTCTTCTTCATCTCTTCCAAGTACACCAAGTCATTTTCTGTAAGTTACATGCCTCCTGTGAAATAGTTGAGCTAATATTAGTATTAAGAATAAAGTAATTATAGAAAAAAGGAAAATCCCATTCTCCATATTTTTCTTGAACAGTAGATTAAATGAATGGCTTTTCTGGAATTTATCCAAACAGTGATATCTAACCATACTGTAGTGCATGTAAACAAAACATTGTGAAATTACACATTTTCCAAGCAATAGTCAGTAAGTATATTTATAACTCTCACTTCTACAAATACTTGATAGAACAGCTTTCAAATAAAAAGAAAAACAAATCCAGATGTAATTTTTTTAGCTTTATCTTCATCACTCCAAATTGTAATGTTCCCAAAATTAATTCCTTCTCAGCAGTCCATTAACTCATCATCATGTGTATATTTTGCAAAAGAATTATACACACACAAGCCAACAATTTATGCATATGCCATGCATAATGAATATTTAAAAGTAAATACATTTACCTTTATTTTTATCATTGACCCTAATTAATAACATTTCATACGTTTCCCAACAGAGATAAAAGAGGAAAACTCCAAGAGAAAATTTAGTCAACTTACATATGAATTTTCAGTGTTTCTTTTATAAAACTATGCAATGTAATTATCAGTGAACTGCCATAGATAATTTCCCCATAATTTTCTTCCTCCTACATCATGCATTATAATTGCTTCCATCTTCCTCACCATGTGTGCCAGTGTCTTCCTGCTCTTCCTCCATCCTGGATGGAGAGAGAGAGAAGCAAAGATATTAAATCAAGAACAGAGTTGGTTTTCATTTTGGTAGCTAAGACTATTTATTTTAAAAAAGAGAGGCAGGCAGGCAGGCAGGCAGGCAAGAAGGAAGGCAGGAAGGCAGGAAGGCAGGCAGGAAGGCAGGCAGGCAGGAAGGCAGGCAGGCAGGCAGGCAGGCAGGAAGGAAGGAAGGAAGGAAGGAAGGAAGGAAGGAAGGAAGGAAGGAAGGAAGGAAGGAAGGAAGGAAGGAAGGAAGGAAGGAAGGAAGGAAGGAAGGAAGGAAGGAAGGAAGGAAGGAAGGAAGGAAGGAAGGAAGGAAGGAAGGAAGGAAGGAAGGAAGGAAGGAAGGAAGGACGATTAAAAAATATTTTCAAGTGTGAACTTGAAGTAATTGGTTTGATTTGATCTCCTCAACTTGGGTTAAAATTTTCATTCCAAGCCAAAATCACACCTACCCAGTATCACTAGGGTCTTTATTAGGTGCTTGGGTTGTGGTAGGGTGAGAAGAAAGCTGCATTTGGATTTCTATTCTGGTCTTCTCAAGCACATCTTGATAAGCAGGCAAAAGAATGTGTGTAGAATAAAATCCTGCATTTTAACATGATTATCCCAGTTTCTCTTGTTGTCCCTCTTTGCTGTTCTCATACTCCATTTCTAAGCACCTCTCTGCCCAGCAAGTAAGCTGCTTTTTTGCATTACATGTAGTCTAATTTGCAGAACATCCCACATTGGTCTGTTGCCTGAGAGCTTTGATACCTGCAGTGCTAGGACAGAATTTACAGTCCTGTAAAGGAAATGAAATTTTAATAGTGTCAACAGAGATTTACCTGTAGGACACCCAGTCTTCCCTATGATCACATTCTTCACAGAATTTTTCATTTCTGGTTGCTTACATAATGGCCACATTTTCCACAATCAAGATATTGCATGAAGCACAAAGGTTTACTATGTTTATTTAACAGTAAAGTTCATGTTGGGTATTTTGCTCTGTTCTTAAACTCAAAGCTCACAGCAAACCAGTTCTGGAGGCAGTTCTTTTTGTTTGTTAAAGTAGTCTCTGATGGAGAAATGAAATGTGCTTGTCTGATAGCATTTTAAAGATAGATTTCCCAATTTATCTTATGTATTCATCATCATCCAAGAAGTACAGTCATAATCAGAAGTTTTAGACAGTGATTTGAGTATTTCATTGCAATACTGCTAGACCTGGTATGCACATCAAGCTCCCCAGCTAGCCACAGCTTCACACAAACCAATGGAGTTGCGGATAAGATGCGTAAGTAAGTTAGTTCTTGTTCTTAAGTGACTCTCTCTTTTTTAAAAAAACAATAAGATGTAAGTAGTTGAAGAGGAAGTTTTGATACTATGCCCAAATTTACTGTGGCTCTCAGACACATTCTGGTGGAGTTCCATTGTAAATTTTTATTAAACTACAGCACAGATACAGCTACTGAGCAGGAGAGATGGAGAACAGAACTAGAATTCAGTTTACTGTGTATATTTTCTTATGTCATGTGATATTATCTTTAGTTATTTAAGTCAAATAGCAAAGAGTGGATGGCAATGGACATGGAGAATAGATAACTCTAGACTTAAATGTGGGTCAAAGTTTGCATCTTTCTTCACAGAAAGACATGGAAAATCTGAGCATTTCTTAATAGTTCTGCAGGACCTGAAGAAGTCATAACATGTCTGGACTTTCAGCTAATCTGCTAAAGATTGTCTGACACAGCAGACTCTGACAAAATTTGCTGTCTTGATAAGCTCAGCTTGAAGTTATTTGAAGTCGACTCTATTTTCACTGCATGAGAAAGTGAGAAAGTGAGAACTTTAACTTGAGTAGAGAGGTTGCCAATGTGCTCCCCGTGGGATGGATTTGCTTCCCAATGGACTCCAAGTCCAGCTTGTTGGTATGATGAATGGGCTTCTTATGTAGTTACTACTCCATTACTATAATGGAGTAATATGTTTGACATAAAAACACTTGAACAGATGATGACATAATGATCAAAGAGTACATCAGTTTGTACTACTAGAACACACTTACCTTCAAAGTTGAAGTGACAAAATTCACCTGTTATCCTACAGCTAGCACTTTATAACCACAGACACATACTGCAACAACTGACACAGTGTGTGAACATCTACTTTTCAAGCTCTGCCATCCTTTTGGTTGCATCAGTATATAAAAGCTGACATTCATAATGTCAAAATAGTCAAGTCATGCAAACTACCAGTCTGGCCAGAGCCTAGTTAAATATTTGGTGTAAGTTGCTGTTGCTGTCACATCTTGCAGTGAATAAAGCTCTGTAAAGCTTTAAAAAATCTCAAATTACTTAAAAAGCACAAGGGTAAGAATTATCAGCAACATTGACCTCCCCAAACAAAAGGTCATCAGTCATGCCGTGATAAATGCTGGACTAACTTGTTTATCTCTGTTTCCTCAAAAAATCTTTCCAGAAACATAGGCAGTGGAGTTGCAAGTGGAGTGACTCAGAAAACCTTCCTACAGATCAGTTCAGCTGCAACAGTAAATTTAAATTCAGCTTAATATGATTTCTGCAGCTTAACAGATATGCTAAAATTTTGAGGAATGGAAATCTTTATGTAATCACATATGACCTGAGCAGAGCTTCTCATCCTGTGAGCTCTGAAGACCTCTTAAGACCTCTGCAGGGCTTTGGCTGTACACACAAGCCAGATAATGTTGTTTGCCTATTTTTTGGTGGTATGGTGCAGAGGATCCTCAGCACAGAAAACATGACAATTCTCCCAGTGTCAAAAGTTTCAATTAGCAAACCTGTGCTCTCTGACTGTGCTTGCAAACAGGTATGGTTCCCTAATGCCTCGGGACAAAAGAAGATAAATGCAACTTCATTCAACTTTGCCTACATGGCAGATACTCTATGCTGTTCTAAACCTGCTAATCTGTATTCTGCACACTACTGATAATGGCAAGTTGCTGGTAAAGCCTCTTGTATATGTTCAGCATATTTGAATCTGTTTTGATCAAGCTGACATGGTTAAATTTGACCATCAGCATAAGAAAATGCTTTATAGGCCTTTTCCTGATAACAGTCATGTTGTGACCTTAAACTACACTGAAATAATAGAATTCTGCTACCTCAGCAGTCTGCTGTCTGAATCACCATGTCATACTGAGCACAGGCAGAATTGAAGCAGTCTCTGGAAGAATAAAACAAAATTATTAAAATGAAAGCGACATTTCCCTGTAAACAATGTAGATATGTACTATGTAATTGTTGTTATTACCCTACAGTATACCTTCAAAACCAAGGTACCTTAGAGTTCTTGTTTCAAGGAACTAAATCAGTCATCTAAGATGTCTTTTTGCCTTTTCTGGAATAAAATTACAGAATTCGGGATGAAATACTAGAGTCTCATAGAACTGTCAAACACTTGGCACTGACACAATGCAGCTTCATTCTTCATTTCTTCATACACATAATAGAAAACATATTAACCAAAGCCACTCTGAATAAAAAATTAAAATACAAAGTAAGAATGAGGAGTAGGCTACCTCACCTCTTTGTAAAGAAATGTTTAGTACATATCTTGAATATCAGTTCAGTCACATCATTATTACAGAGCTGGAGTGTAAGATTGAAAATCATCAGCTGCTTTGGGAAATATGTACTTATTGTGTCAAAAATAATGAAGAAAAAAGTCACAGTAATGGTATGTGTTAGAAAGACCTGAGAGAAAAATGTGACCAGACCATAACACAAATGTGTAGCAAAAATTGGAACATTTATCTAGAGTAAAAGATATATATGTTAAATTATTACACAAAGAAACTCACAAAAGCTTCATCACCATTTATTGGTACACATGACAACATATATAGACTATTGCTGCTTCAGAAAGATTCTCCTCTTATTTAGAAGGTGTATCACTCTAACACACCTCTGAAAGAACAGAAAAGACAGCACCTGTCCTAAGCCTCTTGTAGATTTTTTAGCTCAGACTATTATAACTCGAAAAGTTCAAGAACAATTCCTATATGCTGTGGGAAGTTGTAATTTTTTTATTATTATTTTTTTACTTTCTGATGGAAACATTATTCCTGCATATAATTCTGATATTTCATGAGTTTGGTCTCCAAATACACAGAAAGAGCTTTTTAAGACACTTTAGACATTTTAAAGTGTTATTAGAATAACACATGCCTTTTTCAGTTTCTTGTAATAAATAAAGCACCTGCCTTCACAAGTGGGGGATAAAGACATGGGTTACACAATATTAAAAAAAACCAAAACAAACAAAAAACAACACAAAAACTTATTTAAAATACATTTATAAAACAGCTAGCTTTCTTTCCTGTAATATACACGGCACATTCAGATTACTTATAGCGTGGAGTGGTATTATACCTGTGTTAATGCCCTACTAGGACTGTCTGTATAATTCAGTCATGGTTTTGCCATTTATGAGTGTAGTGATCTCAAATGCATACTTTGAAAACCCTTGTCACACCACAATGTCTTTCCTGTGTCATTTATGCAAAAGACAAACTTTCTGACGACAAACTCAATTTTTTCTCCTTGCCCAGGTTCCCAGGCTGAACAGATTATATCACTGGTAAGAAAACACAGAGAGGTATCACATAAGAAGTGGGGATAGAGATAATGCAGAAAGATCAAAGCAAATTACTTATTAAAAACTCTAAGTTGTAACTGAGACTTCCAAAGTTTTAAAAGGTCCATTTCAGTTTTGTTTAGCTTTGATTTTAATGGGGGGAAAAGAATTAAAATACATCCTGTGAAGAAACAATCTTTGTGACTGGCTTTAAATATTCTGACTGAGAAAAAATATTGTTTGGTTTGGATAAGGAATTTTCATAGACACTTAATCTCTTCTCTCTTTGTAACATACACAGAAAAATTACTGAGCTGTCTATTATACGTATTCCTGTCTTTCAAGCTGTACTCAAGACCTGCTCTTCACAAATTTATTCTTTTTTTTTCTGCTGCAATT
>NW_009952694.1:9213619-9214835 GCF_000747805.2 Chaetura pelagica
CATGCCCAGAAGAAGTGTGCTGAAAAACCTTATTCTTGTGCTGAATAATTTCTCCCTCACCATATTTTCTCCAATTATTTAATAGTGTATTATGCTGGAATCATTACTGAATTATTTGTGCACCTGAGAATCAAAGAATACATGTTAAGAGTGGGAAAAAGCAGTAGAGTGATGTAATTTTTGCTGTGAGTCCATACAGGACATTTTGGTCTGTCAACCAATAACACGCTCAAAGATAATCTTGAATTAATCATTCTTTGATGATCCAGAGCCCTTGCTTTTCATAAGGGAAGGACTAACAGGATTCTGCCGTCAAAGAACGAAAAACAGTGAAAACAGTGCTGGGTAGCCAACCATGCAGGTTTCCCAAGTTTGGTAGGCATTTTCATGGATGATAAGATGGTGAGACAGTTTGCTGTACAGGCTGGCTGTGGCATGTGTCACGATCCGTGACCTATTATATCTCCTTTTTGGAGTGTATTACGCTTATCAGGATTTGCTGAGAGATCCACATGTGGGTATCGCCTCACACAGAGGAGACAGGGGCTTATGCCCTGACTTTTTTGAGTGAATAACTTGCTCAGTGCTTACTAATATTTCCAACGAAATGCACGGTTTATTGTGGGGAAAACAAAGCAATTTGGGGCAGGAGGTTCAAAAGGAGTGATTAAAACACATGAAATATGTATGGGTACACCTTAGTTACACACCTTATTTACTTATTTAAGTGATGGAAGGAGGGGGGAGGAATATGCCCGACACAGTTCCCGTATAGGGTCGCGATTTGTGTGCAGGTAAGACGGGATTATACTTTCCCCTATAAACTGAGGTAGCCGGAATTGTCTCACCACACGGCGGCACAGATAGGACGAGCTGGGTCGAGCTGGGTCTGGCTGGAGCAAAGCGGCTGCAGGCACTCCAAGCGCAGGTCGCCCCCCCACAGGGGGGAAGCGGCGGCGGTCGGCGCGCGGCTGCGGGACCGTAGCTGCGGCGCGGCTGTTTGCAGACCCTGGAAACGCGGCGGTTTCAGCGGTGCGGTGAGCGGCTCCGGGACTTTGGGACTGCGGCTTTGGCAGCGGCGGCGGCGCGGCTCTGCGGCGAGCGGGCAGGCAGGCAGGCAGGCAGCGGCAGCAGAGCGGCTCTGCGGTGGGCGGCTCCCAGCCGGAGCGGCAGGGGCAGCATGAAAAAAAGGGGGGCGGCGGACGGTGGAGAGAGA
>NW_009952694.1:9214993-9220746 GCF_000747805.2 Chaetura pelagica
CCCCCCCCCACTCACAGAGAGGGTTCAGTGCCACGTGGAGATGCCATTTTAAGTCAGTATTGTCGGCTGACTCAAAGGACATTTCATGTTCATGTAAGGAAATACCTGGTCCTTCACAGCATAGCAGCCATGGCATTAACACGTACTCCACTCATTCCTGGGATTAAATGGAACCACGCTATATAAAGCAGCTTGAAATCCACACACAAGGGCCTTTTAAGGAGGTTAGCATTGCTATTATTGAGATACCTGGTATGTGGAGATAATTCCATCTCAAAGGGCATCTCAAAATAATTTTTTTCTGTATTAATGATACTGTCAGAGCTCAGGCTGTACCCTAAAGAAGGATTTTGTTAGATCTTTACTCAGAAAGAAAGCTGAACAGCAGTGGGTAAGTGGTAGAGTGCTGGAACATCCATCCTTTCAGACTAGCTTTTATACAGTCAAAACAGTTTACCTAGAAATCTAGGAAAAGTCCTTGCCTGAATGTTTTCAGGAGGAAAAGGAAGTTTAACATGCTCTGCTAGTAAAGTAGAATAATTTAAAATAAACTTTATAACCTGGACCTGAACGAGGCAGGTATTCTTCCAGTAATGAGATAAAAATGGGTACCTGGAAGAAAAATGAAAAATTTTGGGTTTTTTTGAGAAAGTGCTTCTAAAATCTAAATATTTACTAACCTATGTTGGCTGTTAGTTCTGGATGCCCAGAGTAGAACTGTTTGTGTGGTCATTCCAAAAACCTTCAGGACAAACACCTCATTGGTTTCAGTTCCTGCCCCTGGAGCAGTGGAGGTATCAAAGAGAGCAGGTTGCATTTTATGGCTTTGGTAGGTCAGGCTCAAGGTGTTTCCTTTTGGTTATATGAACAAAATTGTTTTGAGTCAAGGTTATATTGGCTTTAAAATGTTGCAAACATCGACCAGCCATTGGAACACATCTGATCAGCAATTCAGAAGAAGCTGGATTCTACACCTCCTCTGGCTAATATTTTAAGTGAGCGCTGCCTGCTTCAGACAGCTGCACTGTCACAGCAAGTGCCTTTTCCATTCTGCAAACAACTTCAATGCTCCACTTTACATTTACACTTCTTTAAAAGTACAACCATTTGCCTTTTTTTTCTTTTTCAGAACTAGTACTAGAAATGGTGAATTTTGGGATAACGTAACAAAATATGTAATGTATAAAGCTAATGACAATGCAAAAAGTGCACACACACTCTTCCAATCCATCTGCTTTTAGAAATTTAACAAAGTATCTATTTTATCACTGTAAAGTTCAACTGTCCCTTCCTGAGAGAAAAAAGATGACTGTAGAATATTTCAGTTGAATTACAGCTGTGATCTTCAAATCAGGGATTCTGCCCAATCTGTCAGAACTTTTCTTACTTCTCTACCCCAGAAAACTCATATTTCACACATAAGAAAATGGGTATTCCCTTGTTCCACCTACCTAAACAAGAAGCTGGATCTATTCTACTCTTCTTCTTCTGGTAGTCCTTTTCAGATGCTAATGAACATTAACATTTAAAAAGCCTAAGGTTAAGTCTACAACCTCTGTTAAAACCCAGCCTTCTTTTTATTCTTCTCTAAGTTTTTAAAGCTTTCATTATACACATCCTACTTCCCCTTCTCCTGATGTCTGTTTTAGATTCTAGCAACCTACTAACTGAAATGAGCTGTTCACCTGAATTTTCCCTCCCACCCTGCATTCATTAGCTTCCCAGTCATTCAATTACCATTGTTATAACTTCTAGGCAATAGAGAGAAATGTGTTTTTTAATTACCTCTGTTTAAAAAGTAAACAAAAAGCAACGGTAACAATAACAACACAACCATGGCAAATTAATATTTAGGTCACTATTTTGCCAACTATGTAGGGAAGTTTGTGTATGAAAGATGTGTTGGGATGCCCACTGAATTTCATGGCCATTTTATGGACTGTGGATATGAGTTACTGAGTAGTACATGGCAGGTTCTTGCTGCTGGACGTCCTGGAAGATTGGAAAGACAATACTGTTACAACATATCCAGAGAACTGGGAGAAGCAGTTGGAATTTCCTATTTTTGGATACCTTTGTTTTTTCAACAAAACAATCCAATTTTGCTCTGACAATCATAATTTTCCTTGAAAAACCAAACCCAAATCCAAACCAAAACAAACAAAAGGGGAAAAAAAAAAAAAAGAGGAGAAGAAGAAAAACAACAAAAAAATCCCAACAAAACCTCATGCACATGGACAAAAAGACAAGAGAAAGAAAAAGCAGCTTTACAGCAGATGTAGTTTACCAGGATCTGCAGTACTAGAAATGCTTGCTAGCAGACACACTCTACATGGATGCTTTTGGCACACTTCCTAGTACAGACGGTGTTTGCTCAGCAGCACAGCCAGAGCACTCTACCTGAATCTACGTGGATGGTTCAGAAGAAACCAAGTGGTTAAAATAAGTCCAGAAATACCTATCTCTCTCTTCTCTCAAGTTTATTCCAAGCCTGTAGCTTGTTCTTCTAATTTTAAATAAACAGACTGGCAGGACTAAATTATTTTCAACCAAATGGAAGCCAGACAGAGAAAGAAGAAGCAGACTTGAGAGATTCAACAGCTTTCAGAAACAGTTATAAAAACCTACTCCAATTTCATTGCAATTATTTTTTTTTCAAAAATTTGAGTGGTATAAAAGAAGATAGAAGGACAAGACTGATGATGCTTGTAAAGTAAAGGTGTTTCAATTATTAAAATAACAAAATAATTATATAGATTAAAATATTTTGTGTATCATAAACACCCAAAAGTTTGGCTTAAATTTGCTTTTTTCTACTATTTCTATTTACTCAAAAGAAATTGGTTGGGTGGTTTGGTTTCTCCCTTCTCAAAAGCACCCATCTGACTTTGGAGCGCTACTACATTTTTAGAAGTAAGTATTTGTTTAAGAGCCCAGAGATTATTCTCCATGTGTAAACTGACTAGAACAGTGCTCCTGTGGTTAGTTTATTTTAAAAGAGAAAAATCTTTATTCCAGAACATTTTTTCTGCTCATGACAAGGCCTTCATAATGAAATTACTATCCCAGTTAACTTTTCCCCCTACAGGCAAGATTTATATATCATGGGGAGACAAATCACTTGTTTCTAAGGAAAGTTTCAATCACATTCTGGAACCTCAAAGAAAAAGTTGGTAGCATTTAAGCACTCTGAAAGTCATATCCATAGATTTAGATATGCTGGTGAAGTAAGAATAGGACCATGTGCCTGTCATCTTCAACACATAACCATCTATATATCTATATATATACATGCAATTTGGTAAATCTTGCCTCCTTGCCCATTTAACCACCTCTACAAAAATTAATTCCTCATTTTCCTTTAGTTTTTCAACAAGAATAAAAACAAGGGAGAACTTAGTGTCCTCTGTATGTCTTGATTTGTACCCCACCTTCATAGTTAACCCTAGTTGAAATCCTAAATTCAGTTGAGGAATTTTCAATAGTACTGAAATTGTAGTTAAACATTGTATTATTTTGCAGGTTTTTTTCCTGAAAAGAGGAAGATAAGAAGGTCTTTCTCATGATGTTTCAGGAAACTTGTTTTCAATCCCGTTTCTTAAGGAATATTTGCTTTGAAATATAATATGATGTTCAGGATCAAAATTAATCTAAATTAATCTAAATTCTAAAAAAATGTTCTTTGAAACAATAAAGAATACCCCTTGCCCCTTGAGAAATCTTAACCGAGAGTTAACAGTAAAATAAATCAACATCTGAATAAAGATTTTTCTTAGTCTGTATATTTTGTTGATTTCTTTCCAGTGCTGTCATCAGAACAGGACTGAAACAATTTGAATAATTGAGTGTGATGAAAACAGCACCCTCTCATCCATATATTGACACAGAAAGTTTGGTAGACTTGTCAGAATCTCATTTAACTATTAAAAAAGAGAAAATGAAGTTGTAAACCATCTCTTCTATGATGAACAAACAGTCTGTTGGCAATATGCTTGGATGACAAAAAACCTCTGTAATGAAGGTTAAATATTTCTTCTAGAACACACAGTCAGGCACATAGTTTTGAGCACGTTTGTGGTTATGGCTTTTCAGTCTGACTGAGTCAAAGCAAGCTTTTTAGCTTTAGAACTGACAACTGGAAAGAATAATATTTCACACAGCCATGTAGTCTGTGAGAAATACATGCAGGGCAGGATGAATGCAGAAGGGAAGGAAGCAGTACTCTGATTAAAATGAAGGATTGTGGCTTTGACTTTGAAAGACAGAGAAGGGTGTAGTACAAATGGGAATGTGAGCTGTGACAAAATAAATAGTTGCCTTTATTCAGTGGCTTTCATTAAATCAAACACTAAGTGGTAATTATTGAGATCCAATAGGTACATTCAAACTTTGACAACCTTCATCCCCCTCCAAACACGGCCTTTGTATTTCATTTGTCTTGAAACACCTGATGGCTTTGTGATGTGAAACAACTATTACTTCATACTATGTAACAGAGTGTGGGACAATCAGGCACTCCATGAATGGTTCTTCTATTTCTTGGTAATTGGAGACTTTTTTATTTATGCATCCTCTATGGTTGTATGAGAAGCTATATGTGAGTGCTTGTGGAATTATGCTTAGAGATTGACCTCTTACATTTTCAGCCCTAGCAACTGTCATGTAATATGTACACTTTTTAACATAAACCAAATTTTTTGTTTATTTTTCACCTCAGTCATCTACATCTGAAATACTAGGCTTTGAATGTTCATTGTGTCAAGCAAAATTTCATGAGGACAAAACAGGAAACACAGTTTTATATCCTGTGACTGATACAGCCAGAATGTTAGTAGGCAAAATATAAATTAACAAGTCTAACCACGACATTTCCAATACCATACATGCTTATGTATGACATAACAAAGAACCCAGAAAAAAAAATAAAATAAAAAAACCCAAACAAAACCAAAACCAAACACCCCCCCCCTCAAACCCTAAAAAAGCAAACAAAAATAACCAGAAGTGGAATCTATATATTTGTTAGAGTATCATGCTGTGAACTTTATTTGGATAAATTACATCTCAAATCTATTTTGGGGTGTTTTTTTAACACTATTTTCTGGTTTTCAAACTTATTCACTCACAAAGAAATGCCCATTTCACTTTGGTTTTTGCTTTTTTTTTTTTTATATAATTATTGAAGATTCTGTATCAATTTAGTCATGTTTGACATACTATATGTTAGCTAATGAAAAGCTATGTGTTCAACATGATATTAGCCCTTAATTAAGAGAACTATTTATGTACATTTGACAACTTCAGATAACATTAAAAATATGCTGAAATACAAGTTTTTTGCAAACATCCTCTAGATCTGTTAACAGCACTGACACATATAATTTATCTGTCCCTGAAAAATACTGATTTTCAAATGCTGGGAAATATTTGCAGGTTCTGCTAACCCCTTCTAATATATTATTTCTTCCTTCTACAGAATCTTAGGTTTTATCTATGAAGCACCCATCAAAACAAGTTTCTAACTTTTCATAGCTTTTGATAGTTATTTGGATCAAACTACACAGCTTTTAGAAATATGCACCTTTCAAAACTTATAAACATCTTTGTTTTCTCCTCTTTTTCTCAGTCAGTGGGTGTGAAGGACCAGGTATTTCCTTACACGAACATGAAATGTCCTTTGAGTCAGCCGACAATACTGACTTAAAATGGCGTCTCCACGTGGCGCTGAACCCCCTCTGTGTGTGTGTGTGGGG
>NW_009952694.1:9221194-9293592 GCF_000747805.2 Chaetura pelagica
GTCGGGCATATCCCTCCCCCTCCTTCCCTCACTTAAATAAGTAAATAAGGTGTGTAACTAAGGTGTACCCATATATGTTTAATGTGTTTTAATCACTCCTTTTGAACCTCCTGCCCCAAATTGCTTTGTTTTCCCCACAATAAACCGTGCATTTCGTAAATTCTAATTGGGGTTGGCTGCTGTTATTGGAAATATTAGTAAGCACTGAGCAAGTTATTCACTCGAAAAAGTCAGGGCATAAGCCCCTGTCTCCTCTGTGTGAGGCGATACCCACGTGTGGATCTCTCAGCAAATCCTGATAAGTTAATACATTCCAAAAAGGAGAATCCAAACGGATCGTGACAGTGGGACATAAATGGTAGATGAAATCTATTTGTAAGAGGCTTATTGCTACAATTCAAACATGCATGAAAAGAGACAAAATACATTTAATGTAATTTTTTTAAAAAAGAGATATCTA
This sequence comes from Chaetura pelagica, assembly GCF_000747805.2. Lineage (NCBI taxonomy): Eukaryota > Metazoa > Chordata > Aves > Apodiformes > Apodidae > Chaetura > Chaetura pelagica. The sequence continues at coordinate 9,221,655 of NW_009952694.1, forward strand.
CTTTTTATCCAGATTCAAACAAAACAGCATTTTAAAATGGATTGAAACAAAAATTTTGGAGCTTCCAAACCCCCTTGCTTTCTAACACTCCTCCCCGCAGTGGAAGGCTGGAGCGGCTGGGTAAGGATTCCATTATCAAGACCCAATAACAACAAACAAGCTGTTATTGAGCAGGCATTCTTTATTGCAGTGCTGGGCAGCACTGGGGATTCTCCACCATGAGTGCTCCAAGGAGTCAGTGAAACACACCAACTAATATACACCAAGAACATGCATATTCAGTTCCATGTCAATGAGTCCCCAGAATTCTTTTACAGAGTCATTTTATTTCCTGGAATTGGCTATCTTTGTAATTATGCATGCTCGAAGGTCTCCTGTGGGGGTCTTTGTTGATTCTAGCCTTTTGTTGTCCTTGTCCTTTCTCTCCTCCTGGTCCTGCCTCCAGTCTCCCACTGGTAGATTGCCCAGGTGGGTCAGAGTCCACATGAGTGTTGTCTGTGGGTGCCACAGGGTCTCAGAAGACTTGATGTTATCACAACCTACAGGATGCTTGGCATAGTTGACTGATAGTTTCACAAAGCACCTTGGTTTAAAAACAACCCTCTTAGTATAGCAAATTCATTATTTTAGTAAACTTTTATTAGGCTATATTTCTATTGAATTTACTAATGAATATCCTATGATGTATCAGGATTTATGATAAGCTAATAATTCTACTTTGTGATTAGCTCTTACAATATGGCTGCTGGGTATTGTGGAGCTAGATGGGTAGAGGAAAAGGAACCATAAAATGTCTAGGGTTGTAAGTGATGGAGTCACAGAATTATTAGAGTTGGAAGAGATCTCTAGAGATCACCCAGTCCCACTCCTCTGCTAAAGCAGGGTTGCCTAGAGCACCTAGAGCATGATCTTTGGTAGTTCATTGTACATCACGGTTCACAATTGTTCTTATTATAATGGAGATAGGTCTGGTATTGCAAAATCTTTCTGTTCTATGTTCCATATCTTCTCATGTTTTTTGTTTCACTTTTCCTTATGTACCTGACCTTTTTACTTCCTGGACTTCTTAAAAAAAAATAATTGAAAAAAAAATATTTCACAAACCCATTCTCATCACCATGGACTTCATAAATCACAGAGTCACAGAATTTTCAGAGTTGAAAGGGACCTCTAGAGATCATCTAGTCCATCCCCTCCACTAAATCAGGATTACCTAAAGCACATTACTCAGGATCGCATCCAAGTGGGTCTTGAATATCTCCAGAGAAGGGGACTCCACAACCTCTCTGGGCAGACTGTCCCAGTGTTTTGTCACCTACATATTTAAGTATTTCCTCATATTAAAATGGAACTTCCTATGTTCCAGCTTGTGCCTTTTGCCCCTCGTTCTGTCACTGGGAGCTACTGAAAAGAGTAGCTCCACCCTCCTTGCACCCACCCTTTAGATACTTACAGGCATTAATAAGGTCTCCTCTAAGCTTCTCTTCTGAGGCTAAAGAGGCCCAACTCTCTCAGCCTTTCCTCATAAGGAAGATGCTCCAATCCACCAGTCATCTTTGTTGCCCTCTGCTGGACTCACTCTAGTAGTTTCCTGTCTCTTTGGAACTGGGGAGCCCAGAACTGGGTGCAGTATTCCAGATGTGGCCTCACTAGGACAGAGTAGAGGAGGAGAATGACTTCTCTCAACCTACTGGCCACACTCTTCCTTACGCAACCCAGAATTCCATTGTCCTTCTTGCTGGCAAGGGCACATTGCTGGCTCATGGATAATTTACTATCTACCAGGACGCCAAGGAGCTTCTCTTCAGAACTGCTTTCCAGCCCGTCCACCCCTAACCTTTATTGGTGCATAGGGTTCTTTCTCCCCAGGTGCAAGGGAGGACACTTATCCTTGTTGAACCTCATTAGGTTCTTCTCTGACAAACTCTCCAGCCTGTCCAGGTCACGCTGGCAGCACAGTCCTCTGAACTATCAGCCACCCCTCCCAGTTTGGTGTCATCAGAAACTTGCTGAGGATACACTCTGTCTACTTGTTCAGTTCATTGATGAATATGTTGAATAAGACCATACCAAGTATTGACCCCTGCAGGACACTTCTGTCTGCAGGCCTCCAACTTGACCCTGCTCCATAAATCACAACCTCTGAGTTCTGTCACACAACCAGGTCTCAATCAACCTCACTATCTCCTCATCTAGCCCACACTTCCTGAGATTCCTAACAAGGATATTGTCTGAGACAGTTTCCAAAGCCTTGTTGAAGTCAAGAAAGATGACAACTGCTGCTCACCCTTCAGCCAGCCAACCACTTAAGTCATCATGGAAGGCTAGCAGATTGGTTAAGCATGATTTACCCTTGGTAAATCCATGTTTACCGCTCCCAGTAACTTCCTGTTCTTCAAGATGTATAGAGATGACATCCAGAACAAGTTGCTCCATCAGCTTCTGAGGGACAGAGGTGAGGCTAACACCTTAAAGACCTTAAAGATCATCTAGTTCCAATCCCCCTGCCACAGGCAGGGACTCCTCCCTCTAGACCAGGTTGCTCAATGCCCCATCCAACCTCTCCCTCAATGCTTCCAGAGAGGGGGCATCCACAATTTCCCTGGGCAGCCTGTGCCAGTATCACATCACCCTCACACTAAAGAAATGCTAGCTAATGTCTAACCAAAATCTATCCTCTTTCAGTTTAAAACTGTTCTCCCTCATCCTTTCACTAAATGCTCTTGTAAAAGTCCCTCCCTGTCTTTCTTGTGGGCCCCTTCAGGTACTGGAAGGCCACTATGAGGTCTCCCTGGAGCCTTCTTATCTCCAGGCTGAAGAGCTCCAACTCTGGGGCACATGGGAGAGGTTCTCCAGCCCTCTGATCATTTTTGTGAAGGAAAACAACTACGAGGACCACACCTATATCCTCAGTAGCATGCACATTCATGCATTTTCACAAAGCTTGAGCTTTAGCTGAGGTCCACAGGGATCATAAGCACCATTTTCTTACAGAAAATAAAAAAGATATCCAGAAAGTCCTCCAACAAAGAACATATGCAAGGTGTTGGGTAAAGGTAAATTCCTTTGTGGTATTGCTTTTGCTCAAGGACCTGGACATATTTGGTGGGTGATGATAAAGGATTATGAAGTCCAATGTGTACCTGAAAGGAATTTAACTCTGGGTGAGAATACTTTTGCCTGGCTAGCTCAGTCTGTAAAGAACGGAATTTTTTTTGATCCAGAGTTCTTGGTTTGAGCAACACGTGTTGATTGTTGTATAGTAATAGCAATGTTAGCAAGTTTTTTTCAGTATAACATCATGGTGATGAAATTGAAGCTGGTTTCATCAAGTGACACCCAATAACTTCCTCAAGGCTGATATCTGTGATCTGCAACCCATCAGCATGAACTGTGACAACTTCCATACCATCTCTCCAACTGGAGAGACTGCTATGATAGATAAACATCTGCAGTCATGGACTAAATGGACTCAATAAACTCTGGTATAGAAAGATGGACTAATAATCAGTGTGTATGTATATATATATATGAATATGTATTTGATGAAAAAAAAAAAAAAAAGTACTAATGACCTGAGCATGATGCCAATGATGTAGAATGAAGGGTAGAATGTCCTGGTTTAAGCCAGGACAGAACCCATTTTCATTTTAGTAATTTAACTTTTCAGTTAAGTCTTTTCTAAACAACTGCACTTTCTGCAGTATGTTTTTCAGTCAGTATCTGCTTCTAGGCCTGACAACACTCCATGTTTACAGTTACTTCTGGAGAATGGTATGCATAACCAAGGTCATTGCTTGGTTCTGCTAAACTACTTATGCTTTGGAAACAAAAAGAAGGAAAAGGGGTCACACCTGGGAAATTTATTTGGAGAGGTAGCTCAAGTTGACCAGATGAAGTATTCAATTTCATATGTGTCATACTTGTTATAAATTTGGGGGATTGCGAGGGTTAAACTCTCTTCATTCATAGCCAGCATCCTGAGTGGACTCCATCTTTTCTTCTGCCTTTCATCCTGATTTGTGTATTTCTTCATCCAGTTCCTTTCTGTCACTGACTCCAGGAGCCAATTCTGGAACTTTCCCAAGGTCTGCCCTGCAGCCTCAGTAGTGATGTGAGGGTTTGGGTGGAGGGAGCACTATATAGGTTTTGTAAATATTTATATATATTTCGTTGTTGGTTTTTTTAGTGGTTTTTTTTGTTTGTTTTTTTAATCATTATTGTTTCATTAAAGCTGTGTAGTTTAGTTTTCAACCCATAAGTCCGTCTCCCTTATTCTCTTTCCTTTCCCTTTCTGGGAAGGCAGAGAGGTTAATAGAGAGCATCTGTCATCCATTTAATTACTGGCCCAGTATTAAACCTTGGCATAAAACTTGTGCTTTTTCTTTCACTATAAAACTGACAAGGCTTCAATGAACTATCTTCAGTCTGTAAACATCTTCTCAAGCAAAAAATAATTTTATTTTTAAATAAAATCTCTGAAAGAGTAAAAGAGTGTGTGTTTCTGTTGATGTGAAACCCAAGCCCAACTGCAGAACAACATTCCTGACACTTCTGTACTACATTTCAGGTTTTTTGTTTTGATTTTTTGGGCAAACAGCCACAGACAAACTACTCATCATGCAGCTTGAGTTCTGTAATACACGGTTAGCTCTCGCATCTCCTTCTTTCAAGGCCGGCAGGTATTGCAGTACCAAAAAGGGAAGTTCATAAACTTTCAATGTCTCACTGGAGAGAATCACTATGATACTTAACCTCTACATGTACCAGGTGTGTCTAGGAAAACAGGTGCTACTGAAGAGCTGGAAAGCTCAGTATAAAAGAGGGAAAGTTGTTCAAAACACTAAATATATGTTAGTTGCTGTTTATATTTCCATTACTGCAAAATACTTTTTCATTTTGGAAACTGTTTCGATATCATAAATGAAGATTTAATTAACAAACCATGTTTGAATTTAAAAAAAAGAAAAAGAAAAAAATGAATAAAAAGATACTTGAAGTATTTATTTTCTTGTGTTGTTTGTTTGTTTGTTTCAATACAACAAATTGGCAAACCCATATGTATGGAAACAGACCATAGATCTCTTAAATAAAACTTCCATTGTGTTCCTCTGACAAGAATAACTCCTTCTAGTGACTGAGAGTGTAATACTGTTTGGTTGCTAGCAGTTCTTATGCAATTAAATTTGGTGGTGTTTATCCTTAAGAGTTATGCTACAAACCTGAAATTTCAATGTTATACAACAGTCAAAACTAATGCTATTACAGTACACTTTTAGTGTAACATTACTGATGGGTAGTGTTATTACTGTGGCTACCACCATTACTTTTAGCCATTATCACTGTTACTATTATGACTGCTATTTTCATTATTGATTCTATATTGTCTATTGCTCATGCTACCACTACGATTACTACTACTAATTTTTAAATTAGAAAGTTCAGGTTTACTTAGCTTATGTTTCAGTCACCAGCTTCAAATTTCTTCAATTTCAGAGCCAATTAATAACATATCAAGCAGGAAATTATTTTTATTGCAGGTAGATGGACAGATAAAACACTTTCTGATAGTGTTTATTCCTTGAATGGAGAGGAAAAGTCTGGATGACTAGTTTAGACTAGATTCCTTTATATAATTCAAATTAGAGAAATGAATCTTGTGTAACTGAAGAGATCTCCATGGAAAGAAGATAATATGAAGTTGTGAATTTATCAGTCTTTTTTTTTTTTTTTTTTTTTTTTCCCCCAGGACGAGACTTCCAGTCACAGCAGGTTCTGAATTATTTATTCTATTATGAAAGCTATACTATTCCTAAATTCATGAAAAGAACAAAGTAGAACTCTGAAAGGACAGAAGGATCATTTGCAGTTCATTCACAATATCCCCTGTCAATTTTCACATTCTTCTATCATCTCAGTGCTGAATCTGAGTACTAGTAATACTCAGAGCAAAACTTTACTATCAGCAGAAATCACTGCCAGGAGGCAACACCATATAAATTCACATCTCACTTTTCTTACTATTTGGGAAAACTTCACTAATCATATATCTTAATTATATACACTGTATCATACTCTACCATCTAGTCAGTACCTTTGTTTTCCTCCATTCCTCCACAAATTCTTTTCTGTTCTGGAGAGAACTTCTTGTAGAGAAAAGAGTTATTTGTTTCTTCCTGGGTGTCTGCTGTACCATCCAAATCACAGCTTGTCCTGCTGTGCCTCCTTCCATCTATAGGTCCTGATTTGGTTGTAGTTTTTAAGAAGGATTAAGTGCAAAATATGTTGAATAGGGAGAACAAGAATCTAGCTATTGAATGCAACTTTAAGAATTCATAATTATTTTAAAACAAAACAAAACAAGAAACTTACAATCTCTTCATAGAATCATAGAATCATTCCGGTTGGAAAAGACCTTTAAGATCATCCAGTCCAATCATAACCTAACACCACCAATCATTAACCTAACTCTAGCAAGTCCACTGCTTAAACCATGTTCCTAAGAACCATATCTACACATCTCCTAAACACCTCCAGGGATGGAGACTCAACTACCTCCCTGGGCAGCCTATTCTGTTGTTTAATTACCCTTTCAGTGAATGATTTTTTTCTAATATCTAAGCTAAACCTACCCTGGTGCCAATTTCCTCTTGTCCTATTACTTTTTACTTGGGAGAAGAGACTGACTCCCACCTTGCTACAACTTCCTTTCAGGTAGTTGTAGAGAGTGGGAAGGTCTTCTCTCAGCCTCCTTTTCCCCAGGCTAAATAACCCCAGTTCCTTCAGAAGCTTCTCAGAGGACTAGTGCTCTAGACACTTCACCAGCTTTCTTGCCCTTCTCCGGATTCGCTCCAGCACCTCAGTGTCCTTGTAGTGAGGAGCCCAAACTGAACACAGTACTTGAGGTGTGGCCACACCAGTGCCGAGTACAGGGGCATGATCACTTCACTAGTCCTGGTGGCCACGCTTTTTCTAATACAGGCCAGGTTGCTATTGGCTTTCTTGGCCACCTGGACACACTGCTGGCTCATATTCAGCCTGGTCTGGACAGAATTATACCTAAAAAAGATAACAAACCACCTTTATCTTTCTCTTTTAAGATATGAAATCAACACCCTTACAGTTTTATTACATTTTTCTTTAGTTTTCTTCTTACATGCAGATCCAAAAAATCATGTGCTCTTCTAGAACAATATAAAAAAAATATGAAAAATGTAGTAGCATGTGGTAAAAATATGAAACAAAGGAAAAGAAAAAGGTGCGGTGTAATTTTTCACTTCCAGAACAGAGTGTGTAGCAAATGGCTCAACAGGAAGACCTAGAGAGAACAGTAAGACAGAATAGCTAGAGAGAAAAAGTAATAGAGATATATGTATAGAGTATATGTATAAATCTATTCCAGCAGAAAAAAAAACAAAACAAAAGTGAAATGCAAAGTTCTTAAATCAATGATATGTCAAGTTATCTTGCACAAGGATGATCGTATGGGGTACTATGAAAAAAAAGGAATAATTTAATTTGTAAATGAGCTTTTCCCCCTTCACTGTTTTGAAGCAAGAGAGAAAATCAAGACAATTAATACATCAGTGCTGTACATCAAATCATTTAACAAAGCAGTTAACTTGGGCCTTTAGAGAGCAGGAAGAAGCCTACTTGAAAAGAATCAGATTTATGATTGAAATATGAAAGTTAGTGCTTTTTAAAATTTGTTTTGAACAAGGTATATTTTAAATTGCAAAACAGTACATTTTTTTCTGGTAAAATATGTCAGTGCCTCTTGACATCAGCACTTTGGAGATATGTTTCAAAGGGATTTTAAAATTGATGCAGTTAAAAAAAATCATTGCATGACACACATACATAGTTGAAATTGCTTAACATTTACTTGTTTATTATTTTCCATTTGTGCAATATGCATTCATTTTGTACATATGGACTATTTTGTTTTTAAATTGTGTTGCTCTGAACCATATTAAATTGTATCCTGTCCACACTGATATGGTCAAAACCAACAAAATGATATAGACAAGTCTTGAGAGAAAAATAGAAAGCTGAAAGATCTACATTAATCACATATTTCTGACTACAATGAATTGGTTAGTTTCCTTGCTGTTCTTGCATCCTCAAAGCTTCTGCTGTAAGTACAGGTGAAAAGAACATATCTGATAAGTGCTAGCACAGGTAACCATGAAAAACTACCATGAAAATATTCTAAGAGCAAAAGTGAAGTATTTCGTATTTGTTTCAAGGTAGCAAAGGGTTGCAAAATATGGAAGTTCCTGTTTATTACACACTTATGAAGGTATCAATCATACTTTCTCTGTGCCTCAGGAGGTGAAATTTCAAGACCAAGAAACACACAAACAGAGGCTAAAAAAACCATATTTCCTCTCTCTAATAATCTTAGTTCAGAATCCAAATAGCATGTCTGCAACCATAGTTCATCCTTTTCTAGACCTACATGTTCATTTATGTTTCCCTCTACTGCAGTTAAAATAAAGTATTATTGTATGTTGAATTATGGCTATGAAAATCTATTGAAATATTCTGCTACTTATATGTGTTTTAGAAAGACACATATCCTGGCTTGAGCTGGGATGAAGCCAATTCTCTTTTTACTGTTTTTTTGTTTTTGTTTTTGGTTTTTTTTCCTTCATTGAACTCTCTCTTAAGCAGCACACTTGCTGAAATTAACAGCAAGTTTTCCAGCTAGTGGACTGATAATGCCTGAATGTTTATAGTTACTGCCAAGAGACTGAGGATATTTTGCTGTTTTTTGAATCTGATGCTTTAGACACCAAAGGAGCAGAAGAGTCATATCTACAAACCTCCTGTAGGGATGTATACTCTTGGTATAAGTTCTGGGATAATGAAAGTCAAGTCCCTCTTCTTTCCTCTTCTCTTCCCTTCCATCTATGGCCAGTGTCCAGAGAGGTCTCTGTCTATTCATCTCCTTTGATCTGTAGGCCTGTGCATTTCTGACCCCTGTATCTCTGCCCTCAGCCCCTATCTGCCTTGTCACTATCTTTGGAAGTGCTCCAGGACTTTTTGGAAGTTCTCACAGCTGAGGAGAGTGCTGTGGGAGTGGCTGGGGGTGGGAGCAGATAATGGGGGTTTTGCACATACCTGCACATATTTGTATATACTTATACATATTTTATTTTACCACTACTGTTTCATTAAAGCTGTCTAGTTTTCAATCTGGAAGCCTCTCTCCTTATTCTCCCTCCTTTCCCTGTTGGGGTGGGAGGGGATTGAGAGCATTTTCATTTGTTTAATTATCAATGCTGAGTTAAACTGTGATAGTGCAAAACTTACTCTTATGAATGCCATGGAACAAGAAAACAAGACAGATTTTGTGATCTCCATGAACTGGCAAAAAAAAATTTAAAAAATCATAGAATTCACATCCTTGGTTTCTTTGGGACCAGGTATTACTCCTTGATGATTGCATATTCTGTATCCTTTTCAACTGCATACTTTGTCTCTCATACAGTAACACAGAAACCAGAAGAGCATTCTTCTTTCTTAATCCTTGTGACTCACCTATTTCTTACTTAAATAACAACAAAAAATACAACCTTTTAAACTGGATATATGGAGATATATAAAATATGAATGAGATGTTACACCAGCTTTTGCCAAATTTCAGGAGTATTCTAATGCTCAGATTCAAGATTTCTCTAGGTATTTCCATGATGTCCTGGTTTGAGCCAGGATAGAACCAATTCTCTTTCTAGTAATTTTAATTTTCAGCTAAGTCTCTTTTAATTAGATTCATGCTGAAACTAATGGCATGTTTTTCAGCCAGTGTCTGCTGATAACACTCACTGTTTACAGTTACTGACAGAGAATGGTACGCAGAATCAAGGCTACTGCTTGAGTATGAAAAACACCGTATGGTCTGGAAACAAAAGGGAGGAAAGGGTTCACACCTGCAACTCTGCTTTATGGAGGAGAAGACCAGACAGGTGACCAAAACTGACCAAATGAAGCATTCTATCCTATATGTATACTCAGTATAAATTTAAGTGATTACAAAGGTCAAACTTTCTTCATTCATGGCTGGTGTCCTGGAAGGATTTAGTCTATCTGTCCTTCTTTTGATCCCAATCTGTGTGTTCCTAAATCTGTGTCTTCCTGCATTTAGCTCCTGTCTGTCACTGACTCCAGAAGCCCAGCTCAGGGCTTTTCCAGGGCCATATTTCCTTATTCTCCTTTTTATCATTTTTGTTTTGTTAAAGCTGTGTAGCTTAGCTTCCAATCAAAAAAATCTATCACCCTTATTGGAGAGAGGTTAATAGAGAGCATCTGTCATTTGTTTAATTGCCAGGTCAGCACTAAACTGTCACACCTCCCCAGTGGGAGACCTAGATATGTTGTATTATTTCACTTTCTTTAGTATTCCTTGTATTCCTTCTCCTTCATGTTTTCATGGTAATAAAAACCATGCACGGGATAGGTAGTTACTATGGAGTGTCTTGATGTATTCCTAGTCTGTACAATTAGGTGAACCACTGCCTGAGGGCATCCCACAAAAGCCATTTTAATAGAGTTTTATGTCATCTGGATTATCCTGGCTCTATTCCTGGCATTTCCATTTTAGGTTTTCTTCCCTAATAGCAATTAGTGTTACAGCAGCTTCCTCATAGCTGTGCAAGAGAATATAAATTTTGACATACTTGTCCCATGTACATGCCAAGCTTTTATAATAGCAAAGCATTTTGAGAGATCTTGAAACCTATATCAATTCACTATTCTTCTGTTTAAATTTGAAAGGTTGTAATACCTATCCAATACAAATAGCAAGTAAGATAAACAATTTCCAAGGATGAATGGGAAATACTGAAAAGTATCAGAGGTATCTGACTTTGTACATCTTCTGTTACAAATTCAGGAACCACTATAGTTTGGCCTAAAGTATTTTATTGAATCTTCTGCCCAGAGTTTAGATTCAAGAGGATTATTGAGGTTTTCCTAATCTTTAGAAGAAAGCCAGGTCCAGCCTGGAATGAATCTGGGGACAATTTGTGGTTCCATGTCAAAATCAGGTCAGTCCCAAGTGTTCTGTACAGATTTTGCTTTTTAATTTTTGAACTTAACAGTTCTTGAAATTCAGACAGAGATATGAACACATCTTAGTGAAATGTTTTTAAGAAAGCCAGCCCAATCTCACAGACTTTTGCTTTCAGCTTAAATCAAGAAAGCATGTAACCTTCTTTAAAAAAATATATCCAAATTTCCCTGGGTGTGTCTGATGGTTCATTTTCATTTATTTGTTTATCTTCTCTCATTCTAGCTCTGCTTGACTTAATTGTGCCAAAAGTTATTTAATTATAGAGACCAAGATGCACTTTGTTTACTGCCCCAAAGTATATAAATAGATTGTATAAGTATCAAACACACATACTGTGTTCACAGAGAAAGTAATTTTAAAGTCTTTTTGTGAACCAAATCTTACATGAACTTGCAGTGAAAGAGCTGGTTTCAGTGTTGTGGTTTAGTCATTAACCTTCTTCTAGTTATGTTTCTAACTATGTAACAACTGAATCCTTGCGCTCTGATTTAAGGGCTTTTCCCTTTCAAGTACAGTGAATTCAAAGCTCCTAGCCCTTTGTATCTTCCTGTGCTCACACAGACTCGTGACCTCACCCTCCTTGGATAGGATCTTCGGAGCCAAATGCAGCAGCTGGTTAATCCAAGTTTTAAATGAAGCTCACTGCAAACATTTGCAGCAGTAAACTAGTCAGATTTGATCAATGAAGGCCTTTTCCTGTATAAATTTAAATATTCTGGACAAGTGCTACGAATATTTCTGGCTTTGGGTATGGTTTCACTTAGGAATTTGGAAGGGGTGGAATAAACTTGGATAAAGTGGGCTGTGATGAAAGTTTTCCATGGAAAAAAGAATTAAAGGTTCAGTAACAGAAAGGGAGATGAAAACTTTAGGTCAGAATTACTTCTTAAGGGATCTCTTTTGGGAAATGTATTTAAATTATGATTTCAGAAAACTCTTCATCTTCTGGGACGAATACAAACACACCCAAAGACAGTTCTGAGGTTTTATGCTCAAGAAATGTTGCCCTTGCCTCCAAGGCATTGTGTTGTCTTGTTTACTTTGCAATGTTTGAAAGACAATAACAAACACTTTTCTTGATTATTGCTCAGTGAAGGTTTCAGGGGCCATAATTAGTTTGCAGCTGTCAAGGCTTTTCTTACAACTGCAGGGAACAGCTGATTATTCTCCTCAGTGTTGGAGTAGTACATCACTTTACACGTGTATAAGGCTATGGGGGTTTGTTCTGTTTATTTTGTTATTATTTTTGCTTCAATTTATTTATCTTTTTAACTAGCCAGAGAATCATGTATAATCTTCCCAAACAATAAAAGTTCACATCCATTCTGATACATAACATCATGAAGAAATTTGTTACTCTGACTATGAGCCCAGTCTCTGGATTATTTAAGTTCTTATAATTCTTTATCAGTAAATTAAAACTGAAATTTTTAAGAAACAAAAAACCATCAGAGAAGATTATTATTTACTAGTTTCAATTAAAATATAATAACAAAGTATCCTGCAGGAAATTTAATTATTTCACCTGCAACTTCTGAGAGAATAAAACCACCAATGAAACATAAAAAAATCTCCATCCCCCCAAAAATTTAAAACCTCCCCTCCCACTGAATAACAGGAAGCAGTAAATATCTGAGGCCTAGAGTTTCTGCTACGTGGGGTGTATACATGCACCTGATAGAATACTACTTCTAAGTTCCAGTACACATCTGTAACTTATATTAGTGTTACTGGACAAGGCTAACAACTGTATTCTCTATTCACCTTAGGCTACTGTCTTTAGCTTTCCATTGCCCCATTAGGGTAAGATCACCAGAAAAGGTTTGCATAACCCATAGTTGATGGGATCATCAGAAACTTTTCCATTAGGTAGTCATATGAGAATTTCTTCATCTAAATTAAGATGTCAACAAAAGAACCCAAGGTGCTTCAGAACAGTCCATTTTACCTGTCTTAGAGGTCTTCTTTTGACAAATTTCATCCTGCAAATGTTTGTTTTCATTGACATAATTCATTTGCCCACAGACAGATATAAAAAATGTCTGTCACTAGTTGCCTATACAGAGGCAATTGAAACAAATTATTGACTCAGAGGTTACACCACAGCTGTCAAGTTCTGTTGATCTCTCCTGAAGTGACAACAGAGAACAGCTCAAAAAATGGGAAGGTGAGCTATATGGCAGTTAAAAAGGGTCCTACACGTTTCACTGATGCTCTCTAAGTAGCAGGAACTGTTTTGGTTCAGTTTGGTTTTAATTTATCCTGAAATCGTAAGTCAGTAATTGTTTTAACTGCCAAGGCTCAGCCATTCCTTTGAGAACTTTTAAATATCCAAAGTATGACCAGACTATCTTACTGCTAATTCATATCTAAATTTTCAAAACTGATTTAGGAAATACATTTCTTGGTGTTGTGGTGCTTTTCTTCCTCTCTCCTCAGCTCCAACATGATGATTAAAGTGAGTTACGCTCATGATGTGACAAGTATTGAAGGTCTGCCAGAACAAAGATAAAGGATACACTGTGATGGCTTAGTTGATAATAGTGCTTTGTTTCCATTTTTGGTGTGAGTGGCAATGTTTCTGGTTAAACCCTGGGAAAGGCTCAAAGAGCACTTAAACAACATGAAAAATTGTTAAAATATGAAGCATTCAGATCTGCTGCCACGATTGTTTCTGTATTCCTAAACTCAGATATTACTTTTTATTTAAGAACAGTTTAGAAAGCCTGGAGTATACAGCTTTTACTTTATTTTAGGGTCAGTAGCTATATACTTAGAGAGACATTTATCTGTTTCACTCAAGTACTAAAAACTCATTCACTGAATGTGCATACATAAGTATTTGAGTAAAAAATGTGGTTTTTTTGAAAATTTACTTATAAAAGTCAAATTTGAAATTGAAACACTAGATTTGCTTGGAACCTTTTTGTTCATCCTAAGCAAAATTCAGGAAGTTAAGTGGGCTTGCATTGGTATTATTTTATAGCTGGAGTAAAATTATTACTTTTAAAAGTAAGGGAATGTATCACAGCCTAAATCCACATAAAACTTCTTTGGATTGCTGAATTCTTTAAAATAATTGATACTGCACTAGGGAAATCACTTTTATGTACTGTGTCTTTGTGCATGCTGCAGAACAGAAACTTGAGAATGGTTAATAAAAAAGTATCTATAGTGCAGGAAGAATCTATGTTTCCTAGAGGTTTTCTTTATCTGCTAAGATAACAATGATGGAAAAGTATTGTCTTAAAGATATCTTTCTTCATGGTTATGGTCGCTTATTTTGTATTCAAGGTCAGATATATCTCTGCTGAAGATTCTCATTGCTGAATGTTTTCTTACATATTTTCATTATTATTTGTCTTGATTATTGTAAACTTTCAGTCATTCTTCTTGTTTACCAGGCTTCATAACAAGAATATTCCTAGGAGCATTATATTTTTAAAATGTTTTTCACTGCCATCACAAGAAGGATTACAGTGAAAAAAGTGCTGCACTCAGGGTGAATTTTGTGCAGACATCTGAGATAGATGCCTACAGGTCAGTCTTTACATGTGAGTGAGGTAACAGATCTGCCACTATGGTTAATAAAGAGCAAACCAATATCATGAGTGCAGTCTAATAAACTTTTTCTGCTGACCATACTGTATGTGTCTGTTTTAGGATAAGCTGAATGGCTGTCTAACCTGTTTTGTCTTTACTCACTAGGTCTTGGTATACTAGCATGGCAACAGATATTTGAGTTTACATGTAGGTGCTTATGCGACTTAACCTGGAACTAAATCACATACAGTGAAAAATAAGTTCACTAACTTGGTTCATTTCCATACAAAATACGTTCCTCATACATGGTAGAATAGGCTCTAGGAGCACAGTAATTAGGAAGGGAAAACTTCTGTTTTCATATTGATGGAAATAACTAATTTGTTTGCCCTTTTAAGTGACATGAGGTTTTCCTGTTCACATAAAAGAGTTGAAGGAGCACAGCAATAGTTGCCTGTATTAATTGACTAAGCTTCTTTTAGACAGTTTACTTTCTGTATGTGTAACTTAATTCAATACTTGTAAATTCAGCATGCTATTCACAGTAATGATTATTAATGATTAATTGTTTACTGTTTTGTGTTTACAAGACCCAGAATCATGTTTTGTGGTTTTTACAAATAAGAAGTCAATGTAAATGTTTAAATTATAGTGTCGCGATCTGCGACCTATTATATCTCCTTTTTGGAGTGTATTTAGCTTGTCAGGATCTGCTGAGAGGTCCGCACGTGGCGATCGCTTCTCACAGAAGATCAGTGAGCTTCGGCACTGAATTTTCGAGTGAGACACTTGCTCAGTACTTACTAATATTTCCAATAACAGCAGCCAATCCCCAATTAGAGTTTACGAATGCACGGTTTATTTTTTGTGGGGAAAACAAAGCAATTTGGGGCAGGAGGTTCAAAAGGGGTAATTAAAGCACATACGAGCTGTGAAATACACCTTAGTTACACACCTTATTTACTTATTTATGAGGGAAGGAGGAGGAGGAATATGCCTGCTTTTAGGACCTGGGGTGGCAGGAATTCGTCTCACCACACTGGTAGCTGCAGGCAATGCAGGCAGGCTGGCATGAAGAGCTCGGGCAACGGGACAAACTGGGTCAAGCCGGGTCTGGCTGGAGCGAACTGGAACCAGGTGAGAGCTGGGACTAGGCGAGCCGGGACTCGGGCTGCAGTCGGGGACCTATGGCTGGCGGGCACTGCAGGCAGGTCACCCCCCCAAAGCAAGCGGCAAAAGCTGCGGCGGCAGCAGCATGTGGCTTTGGCGGCAGCACAAGGCAGCAAGCAGCTTCAGCGGCGGCAAAAGCGTCAGCACGCAGCGAGTGGACCTTGTCCCGCCCCTGCTTCCGGCCACAGCTCCTCCCCTGCAGCAGCTTCCCCCCCAGGCCTCAGGGAGGGTTCAGTGCCACGTGGAGCCGCCATCTTTAAGTCAGGTATGACTGCTGACTTAAAGGGCATTTCATGTTCGTGTGAGGAAATACCTGATCCTTCACATATAGTTTAAATCATCTATGAAGTTACAAATTACTACAGAAAATAGTTGGCCTAAGTAATGGAGCCAGTCAGACTAAAAGAATCATAGAATCGTAGAATCTTAGGGGCTGGAAGGGACCTCAAAAGATCATCTAGTCCAACCCCCCTGCCAGAGCAGGGTCACCTAGAGTACATCACACAGGAATGCATCCAGATGGGTTTTGAATGTCTCCAGTGAAGGAGACTCCACAACCTCCCTGGGCAGCCTGTTCCAGTGCTCTGTCACTCTTACAGTAAAAATTTTTTTTCGGATATTCACCTTGAACCTCCTATGCTCCAGTTTACACCCATTACCCCTTGTCCTATCACTGGTCATCACTGAGAAAAGCCTAACTCCGTCCCCCTGACACCCACCCCTTACATATTTGTAAACATTGATGAGGTCACCCCTCAGTCTCCTTTTCTCCAAGCTAAAGAGACCCAGCTCCCTCAGCCTTTCCTCATAAGGGAGATGTTCCACTCCCCTAATCATCTTCGTAGCTCTGCGCTGGACTCTTTCGAGCAGTTCCCTGTCCTTTTTGAACTGAGGGCCCCAGAACTGGACACAATACTCCAGATGTGGCCTCACCAATGCAGAATAGAGGGGGAGGAGAACCTCTCTTGACCTACTAACCACACCCTTTCTAATACACCCCAGGATGCCATTGGCCTTCTTGGCCACAAGGGCACATTGCTGGCTCATGGTCATCCTCCTGTCTACCAGGACCCCCAGGTCTCTTTCACCTACACTACTCTCCAGCAGTTCAGCCCCCAACCTGTACTGGGACATGGTGTTGTTCTTCCCCAAATGTAAAACTCTGCACTTCCCCTTGTTGAATTTCATCATGTTTCTCCCCGCCCAACTCTCCAACCTATCTAAGTCTCTCTGAATGGCAGCACAGCCTTCTGGTGTGTCAGCCACTCCTCCCAGCTTAGTGTCATCAGCAAACTTGCTGAGGGTACATTCTATACCCTCATCCAGGTCGTTGATGAAGATGTTGAACAACACCGGTCCCAGCACCGACCCTTGTGGGACTCCACTAGTAACACACCTCCAACCAGATTCTACCCCATTGACTACAACTCTCTGACTCCTTCCTTTCAACCAGTTCCTAATCCACCTCACTTCCTGGTCACCAAACCCATACCTGATCAACTTATCCACAAGGATGCTGTGGGAGACGGTGTCAAATGCTTTACTGAAATCAAGATAAACCACATCTACCGCTCTACCATCATCTATCCACCTAGTAATTTCCTCATAGAAGGCTATGAGGTTAGTCAAACATGATTTACCCTTGATAAAACCATGCTGACTGCTCTTGATGACCCCCATGTCCTTGATGTGCCTGGAGATAGTCACAAGAACAAGTTGTTCCATCACCTTTCCAGGGATGGAGGTGAGGCTGACCGGTCTATAGTTACCCGGGTCCTCCTTCTTGCCCTTCTTGTAGACTGGAGTGACATTTGCTATCCTCCAGTCCTCAGGCACCTCACCTGTTGCCCATGATTTACTGAAGATGATGGAGAGTGGCCTAGCAATGACCTCCGCCAGCTCCCTCAGCACCCTTGGGTGCATTCCATCTGGACCCATTGATTTATGGATGTCCAGATTACTCAACTGATCCCTAACCCAATCCTCATCTACCATGTCAAACTCTTCCTCTATCTTGACTTCTTCTGGGGCTATATGAATCTGGGGCTCATAGGGAGACCCTGCAGGAGTGAAGACAGAGGCAAAGAAGGCATTCAGCACCTCTGCCTTCTTTATATCCTCTGTCACCAGGGCTCCCACCTCATTCCTCAATGGGCCAATATTGCCTCTATTGCTAGTTTTGCTAGCTATGTACTTGAAAAAGCCCTTTCTATTATCCTTAACCTGACTTGCAAGGTTAAGTTCCAAGGAGGCCTTAGCTTTCCTAATTGCCTCCCTACATCCTCTGACAACAGTCCTATATTCCTCCCAAGTGACCAGCCCCTCCTTCCATGATCTATAGATTTTCCTTTTCCACTTAAGTTTGCCCAGTAGTTCCTTCTTTAACCATGCAGGTCTCCTAGCACCCTTACTAGATTTCCTAACCATTGGGACACTCTGATCCTGTGCTTGCAAGAAGTGGTCCTTGAATGTTGACCAGCTATCTTGAGCCCCTTTATCTTCTAGCACCCTTCCCATGGGATTTCCCTTAATAGATGATTGAGGAGACCAAAGTTTGCCCTGTGGAAGTCCAGGGTTCTGGTCCTGCTGGGTATTTTGTTCCTTCTACACAGGATCCTGAACTCCACCATCTCATGATCACTGCAGCCAAGGCTGCCATTGACCACCACTGCTTCAACAAGGCCCTCCTTGTTGGTTAATACAAGATCCAGCAGCGCTCCTCTTCTAGTTGGCTTGTCCACCATTTGCATTAAGAAGTTATCATCAATGCACTGGAGGAACCTCCTAGACTGTGAAAGGCTGGCTGTGTGAGTCTTCCAGCAGATATCAGGGTAGTTGAAATCTCCCATGAGGACCAGGGACTGTAGTTGTGAGGCTGCTTTCAGTTGCCTGTAGAAAGCCTCATCAACCTCCTCACCTCGATCAGGAGGTCTGTAGTAGACCCCCACAACTGTGTCACCCGCACCTGCTTGCCCCTTAATTCTTACCCACAGACTTTCAACCTGCCCCTCATCAGCCTCTGCACGAAACTCAATACATTCTAGTTGCTCTCTCACATAAAGAGCAACTCCACCACCTCGCTTCCCTGCCCTGTCTTTCCTAAAAAGCACATAACCATCCATGGCCACCAGATACACTGTTGTATTTGCCTCCTTCACAGTCTCATGGATCTTAGATAGCATCCTAACAAGTATTAAGAATGCTTTTGAGGGAAGAATAAAAAGATGCAAATAAAATTGGATTGCTGTTCAAGATAGACATTTCTGCAAAAGTTGTTCATCCATGTACAGATATCACATTAATAGGTTGTATAACTGAGATGCATCAGATGGTATGAGACATGAGTAGAGTCCTGAATAATGGAAGAAAGATTAACTTGGTTAGTCAAAACAGACAGAGTTGCTGGTGTAAAGTCAACACTGTCTAAAAGGAGTTGAGGAAATTCTGGGAGAATTTTAATTTATTTTATGTATCCGTGTGTTAAGAAAACTAGTTATCTGAAGCTGATGAGGTAAACTGCCCATATACAACTAGATACTTTTATATACAATTAATGATTTTTTGAAATTATTTAATATGAATGTTGAGAACGGTCTTTCAGCTGGTGCTTAAAACCTTTGAAGTGAAATTCTAAAACTTTTTTTTTTTTATGGCCGCAGCATAATCAATATGCACTTCCTCTACACTGTCTCCCAAAATATCTCACTCTCAACTCAAAACAAGAATTAAAAGAAAGATTAAGATACATATCATTGACTATGGCACTTACTATCCTTAATGCATCAGTAGGCAGCAAGAAGGACATTTCTGTGTTAAGGCAATTAGCAGGTGTCTTTTTTTCCTAGGACCTATTAATTTACCTTCTTAAAGGTAATAACTTACATCAGCATTTTCTAAGCCATTCCATATATACAGAGAGAGTAATAAGAAGACTGTTGCTATTTGTCAGAAGGTAAGTCTATCCAAAAAAGAAAACCTCTAGCCTGAAGTCTCCAAGAGAGAGACACATAAAATCTGCTGGGATTTGCATTTTTAATTAGGGATTTGAAAAGATCTCTTAAAAACTTAATTTTGTGGAAACAACAAATCCTTCCACTTCAATCTCATCCGCACTGTTTTAATGCTTGTCATGTATGAATTATTGAGTAGCTAAGTGTCATATGTGGCCTCCAGAGTCTAACTGACAGAGAGATTAAAGGGTCTCTATAGAATCTGTTAGTCATGGAAAAGTTACTCTGCTGGTCCAATATGTGAGAATGAAGGAGGTTGGTGTTGTTCAGTTTGCCTTTTTTTAATTCTATCTGAGCCTGATTTCTTGTGTAGCTATTTGCTGGTCATGCAACGACAATTCCTTTACAACTGCTAGAAGGAAATAATTAGACCTTTCAGAGGAAGGATGAAATTAGGCAACAAACTGATCTGAGTGGGAAGAGCATCAATCAGTGGGTTAGGCTTTTTTTGGCATGTCAGTGTTTCCTATAGTCTTTTACTAAAATCATTACGTGTCATGAGAGAAAATATTGCTCTTAGTCAAAAGGTACTGTATAGATATGTTCTGTTTGGTTTGGTGGGTTTTTTGGTAGTGGCGGAAGGGCCACAGGAGTGGTTCCAGTAAGAAGCTGAGAAGCTCCCCCTGCTACCAAAACCCAGTCAAAGATCCGTTAGAGGGACAATAGATGTGCCTCTGCGATTAACACACGAAACAACAGCTATAACACCTGAGCAGAGAGGCACTTGAGGGGATAAGAAATATTCAGGAGGAGGAAAGAGGTGCTGGGGAAAGACAGTGGTGCTGGTGCTTGGTGAGGAAGAAGGGGAAGAAGGTGCCCAAGCAGGTTTCCTTGCAACCCATGGCGAGATGGCAGCTGTCCCCCTGCACTTGTGGAGGAACATGGTGGAACATTCCCTGAAGGCACCAGGAGGGGTAAACTTGGCCACTGGACTTGGATTTTGTGGCCAGAGCACTTGCTGCCAGTAAGGACTGTAAAGAATCCTTCTTCCTGAGGAGGAAGGAGCAGCAAGAACCACTAGCCCATGAACTGACTCTAAACCCCACCCCCTGTCCCCCTGTACCACTGAGGGGAATGAGGAGAGAAACTGAGAACAAAGTGGTTTGGGCCTGGGAAGAAGGGAGGAGTGGAGTAACATATGCAAGCCCTGCTCTTTGTGTTGTCTGTGTCCTGTGTGTGTTTGATTAGTATTAAATTAAACTATTATTTTTTTCCCCAAATTGAGTCTGTTTTGCCCAGGACCTTAATCGGTGAAGAACCCTCCTTGGACTTTGTCTTGACGTAGGAGCTTTGTCCTCGTCATCCTAGAGTGTGTGTGTGGGGAGGAGTTGAGTGAGCAGCCATGGGGCTGTTCCTTTGTTGTTGTGTTAGGCCCAAAACCACGACAAGGTAGCACAATAAATAGTGAATTTTATCATCAAGAACAGTGAATGTTATAATAATGACGATTAATACTCAGTAGCTTATTCAGAACATAGAGGAGCATTGAAATGCCAAGATGTGACTTTGACAAACAACATAAAAGGCAGCTTTTCTTCTGATGAAAAATGTGCTTGTTGTTGAAATAACTTTTTTCCTTCTCTTGTACAAACATAATCAGTCTTAACTGAAATTACTTAAAATAATATTCAGCTCAATTATATTTTGCATGTAATCTGCTCAAAACTCTTTGTACATGCACAGAGATGTGGAAATCAGCAAGACATCACAAAGGAAAACAGAGTAACTTTGCTTAAAAGACACATGAATAAAAGAAGAAAATAATTGTCTTGGGAATTATGCCAGTGTTACTCAGACCAAATTTAAATACAGCATCACAGAATTACAGAATCACAGAATTTTTTTAATTGGAAGGGATCTTAAAGATTATCAAGTTCAAATTCCCCTGCATGGGCAGGGACACTTTCCACTAGAACAGGCTGCTCAGAGCCCTATCTAGCTTGCCCTGGAACACCTCCAGGGATGGAGCCCCCACAACATCTCTGAGCAGCCTGTTCCAGTGTGTCACCATCCTTACACTGAAGAAAGAGAAACTAAAGAGTCATGTTCATAAAAACAAAGTCTCCAAAGAGCTCAATGAAGCATCAAGTCTACAGCAGTCTCAATCTTTTTCTTGAAACTAGTGCTTAGCAGCACTAGCAGAAGAGTAGTGAACAAGACATATAGGGGGAAAAAAAAGATAAAAAATGAAGATAAGAAATTTCCAGTATTCAACCTTTGGGACTGCAACTTTCCTGTACTAGATAAAGAAGAACCTGTGATTGGTCTCTTTAAAACATGTTTTAAGATACATTGTTTTATATTAAAATTAATTATATCCCACAATAAATTTTAGAAAATCAAGGATCACTGAAAATGAAGAATTAATTCACTTCTGATATTTCTGGCTGATAAATTGGGTGGATTTAAACAGTTTAAACAGTAAAATTAAAAGCATTCAGACAGGGATGAGATGAGAAGGGCATCTCCTGCATCCTGTAGGAACTGTATATATATCTAACCTGTCAAGGTGTCATAAGAATAGAAGGTGTTGTACTGGTGGAAAACAATGAGGTAACAATTGTGACACAGTCTATTACCTTCTGTTACTTTACAGTAGAGAAGGGAATGGAGCAAAAATCAACATAATAATAAAACATAAAGATAATAAAAGATCTCAAACTCTGGGGAAGCTCTGAACTTGCTGTAAATTTTTAGGTCAACCTCCAAGTCTGTGATGAAATGGGACATGTTAAGGAACTGGTATGATTGAAAATGCTTACCCTCCTCCCTACTGAAATCAAAGCCTTACTTTCTGTCTCAGAAGAATGTGTTCTTGTCACTTAAACAAAAAGAAATGGATTTTAAAAAGGCATTGAGACAGAAAGTAACATAAAATGTTATTGATACATAATTTTTCAGAAGTAGAGCACATTAAAGCTCCATCAGCTACTGTTTTTAGAAACTGGGATTGCTGAGCTTTCTGCACACAATAGGAAGTCCCTGGGTAGTTCTTTACTTTGTACAGTAATTGCAAATTGTGCAAGATGCATTCTTAAGCAACTAGATGTAATTGCCACCATTAGTGACTGCAGAGAATACAACTGTTTTGATCCAGATTTTGAAAATTTAATGATAAACAGAATTTCAGCATAACTAAGGTAGTTTTAGATCAATGTCTTCATATGTTGGGGGCTTTTTTGCTTATGAATGCTTTTGTGTTTGATTCAGGTTTTCACATTAGGCTTATAATCCTGCCGAAAAGAATGCAATTTTATTAGATTAACTGAACTTTTTCCTGATTAGTATCTCCAAAACGGTAACCATCTTGCTTATAATATACATCATCTAAGACATGTAGCTTCCAAGATTACTTCTTCAAATGTAAGAATCTTAAAATATATTAATTTATACTGCAATTGAATTTTCCTTGGACAGAGATTAGACCAGCCAGTTAAAAGTCAGATCTTCTGCTTTTGTTTTCTACCATGCAATTACAGACAATCTGTCAGGGGTACCTGTCTTTTGGAGAGGCTGAATACAAGGTCCAGGTGCTAAACTCACTCATACAAGTTACAATTTCTTGGCAGTCTTTGAAGTTCTTACATTAACTTGAATATTTTTTCATCTTCTTCGTACCTCAGATCCATTAATTTGTTTAGATATTCCAGACATGACATCATCTAAGACATGTAGCTTCCAAGATTACTATGTCTGTAAAATGGTGTACTTTCTTGCCTTTTGTGTATTGCTTGCCTTAATTCTAAATGCAGTTTAAGCACCTATCATTTATTTTAATATATGAATAACCTGGTTTTCAAATACTTGTGAAAACCATACATAGTTTGATGGACATAAAATAAAAAATAGTAATAAGAGTAAAAATAAAATTGTTCTAAAACCACACAATACTACATCTTAAATAGTAATAAATAGCTATTTGTAACCCAAATAATCATTATTATTGTATATGTTTTCTGTGTTTAATTGTAAAACACGTTTGTCTGATTTGTATAAATTATTCACTTAATTGGGTCATCTGGAACAGATGGTTAAGGTCACATGATTATCTTATGCTGCTATGAAAACACAACAATAGGGATGTTATCCCACCCTCATATCTCCATAGTTGTATAGAAGGGCTTCTTGGATTAACTTTTTTTTTTTTTTTTCCCCAATCAATCTCTGTATAAATATCAGCTCCAAAATCAGTTTGATAATAATAATTAAAACAAAGCAAACAAAAACCCACACACAAACAAGCTGATTCTTCTTTCTCTTTAGGAATCCATTACTTACAGTACTTTCATTTTTATAGTAACACCTGATTTGTTTTTGAACTTTGCTGTCTTAATACAAGATGCACAATTTATCAAAGATTAAACACAGTGAGCTACAGTATTGGAAACCTATTCAAGTTCTGTTTGAGCTTTGGCCCTTTTAATTTTCCCCTGCGTAGCTCCACTACGTCTTGGTATTCTTCATAAGTTGCCAACCCCCTTTTCCAAAGGCCATAAACTTTCCTGTTTTCCTCTGCTCAGTCAGGCTGGTCATTTTTGTCATCAGCTCATCATTTGGGACTTGGGAATGGCCTGCTTTTGTGCCTTTAAGAGTTCCTCTGTGAAGTATGACTAGCCTTCCTAGACTAGCCCTTCAGGACTGTCTCTCAAGGAACATACTTAACCATGCTCTGAAACTAGCCAAAGTCTGCCCTCCAGAAGTCTAAGGTGACAGTTCTGCTGGCTCCCCCAGTTGCTTCTCCAAGAATTGAAAACTATCATTTTGTGATCACTCTGCCCAAGATGACCTCCAACCTTTACATCCCTCACAAGACCTTCTCTGTTAAAAAGCAGCAGGGCACTTTCCCTAGTTGGCTCTCTCACCAGCTCTGTCAGGAAGTTATCTTCTCCACACACCAAACCTCTAGGATTGTTGTCTCTCTGCAGACATCTGGGAAATTGAAGTCCCACATGAAAACAAGGGTTAGCAATTGTGAGACCTCTGCCAGTTGCTTATAGGATATTTCATCAGCATCTAAATCCTGATTGGGTGGTCTGTCACAGACTCCCTCCATGATGTCTCCCTTATTGACCTTCCTCTTGATTCTTACTCATAAATACCCAACACTATCATCCACGTGATTAAGTTCTAGGCATTCATATCTATCCCTAATATAGAAGGCCACCCTACCACCTCCTTCCTTGCCTATCCCTTCTGAAGAGTTGGTAGCCATCAATTGCAGTATTCCAGTTGTACAAATCTTCCCACCACATTCCTGTGATAGCAACTATATAATAGTTTTCTTGTTGTAAAATGGCCTCCTCCTGTTTTTTTCCCATGTTGTGTGCATTGATGTAGATGCACTTCAGCAGGGCTAATGGTCCTCCCACCTTTTTGGGGGGACAAGCCCTAATTCCCACCTCACCACACATAGAGACTAACCTATCACTACCTTTCATGTCTTTGCTACCACATGGATCACCACTCTCTACCTCAACTGAGACAACAGACTTCAAATCTGTTTTACCCACAATCACTGTGATGCTCCTCCCAGGCTCCTCTCTGGTAAGCCTGGTTTCATCCCCATCTCCCTTCAAAACTAGTTTAAAGGTCTTTTAATGAGCCCTGCCAACTCTTGTCCCAGGACCCTTCTACCACTTCAGTTTAGTCCTTCCCCACCTATTGTCAGCATGCCCGGTGTCCTGCAGATCAAAGCAACCAAAGTCCTCCCAGTTACACCAGTCTCGGAGCCAGGAGTCAATCTGCTGACTCCTCCTGTTTATCTCCTCATCAATCCCTGCAACTGGTGGGATAAAATAGAACACAACTTGTGCTCCTGATCCCTTAACCAGCTGTCCCAGGGTCTTTAAGTCTCTCTCCTCATTGTCCTTGGACCTCTGGACTCACTGCCTACCTGAAATATCAGTACTGGGTAGTAAAATCAGAGGGCTGAACCAGAAGGTATGGAGTTTTCTCCATATGTCTTTAATCCTGGCCCCAGGGAGGCAGCTGACTTCCCTAAGAAGTGGATCTGGCCTTCATATAGGGCCTTCTGTTCCCTTTAGAAGTGAGTCACCTATGACCAGGACCTAATTTTTTTCTTAACTGAGGTGTTTTTTTGATGCAAGGCATAGTCTGAGTTTGCCTCACTGAGACCTCCAAGATAAATGTTTTATCTTCCAAAAAAAAATGTATACCTTGAAAGGTTAAACAAAAAGCAGGAAGAAAGTGCAACTTGCTATAAAGAATCACAAATCTGATCTAGGATTCCTTAAGGACTCTGTGTACCAGGTTAGCTAGTGTAAAGGGGGTCTGCAAGAGGCGTAGACTCTCTTGCTACATTGCTAATACACCCATACAGCAAATGCCAGTATTTTATTTTGTTTCTGTACTATGATTTCGAAGAAGCCTCATATACCAAAGCAATTGAAGGAAACTGCGGAATAAGTTGAGAATGAAGAAACGAGGATGAAAAAGAGCATTCAGTTGGTTCATGAATTAGTTTGCCTGAGGTGAACAAGTATTCTACCTTACCAGTATGTTCTTTACTTCAGTTTGGAGACCAGAATATTTATTGAGAGCTATCATCCTTAGCAATTTTAAAATACACCATACAGAAAACAAAGGAAATGTCAGAGCTGACTGAGCAGCCCTGGCAGTGATGCTTACAAGTTACAAATTAAGTTTGTATCAGAGGACATGGTGTGACACCAAACTCATGTTTCCCTGTAAGATTTCATTTACTTTCCTCTTAATATCCCAAGCTAAACAAAAAGGCCTGTATAATGTATGCATTTTTAGAAAACTGCATACACTCTCCACTGTGCAGCACAAAAGTGAGGAGAACATTGAAAAATACACTCCCATAAGGCAGAGATGTCAGAGGAAGCAGTGTAGAGCTGCATGCCACATCTTAACAAAGCACTTTGCAGGAAACTGCACCAGGTGTGCTGTGACTTCAGAACAATGTGCCAAGGCAGGGAGATGGAAAGTCATTAAGCAGTTACACCATGCACTCTGTCTAGGGAATCTTGACAACCCAGTACACACATACTTAAAAAGCTTTGGAGAATTAGCAGTCATTGAACTCTGTCACTCCTTAGGGGAAAGAAACTCACATGAAGTTCTGAGGAATTATAAAGTGGAAGTACAAGACAACATAGGGATAAGGATAAAGCAAAACAGCTTTCACGGTTTGTAAGCATGAAAAGTGATTTCCCAATGTACAGATCTGGGAACAGATCCTTTCCCTTCCCAGCAGCATATCACTACAGTGAGAGAGACTTCTCTACCTTCCTCCACTGTATCATAGAAAGAAACACTGGAAATCATGTGTGAGAGACATGGATGGTGAGTCCAGAGTACAGAGCAATTAAAAATCCTTCATTGAAAATGAAAAGTACTTGATTTACCAGCATGTTGTAGCTACTTCTTTTAGAATAAATGGTAAAAAAGTTTCATTCTGTGACCTCCATCATACAGTTGTCTCAAACTGCATTTCA
The DNA here is from genome assembly GCF_000747805.2 of Chaetura pelagica. Taxonomy (NCBI): domain Eukaryota; kingdom Metazoa; phylum Chordata; class Aves; order Apodiformes; family Apodidae; genus Chaetura; species Chaetura pelagica. Next base: position 9,248,936 of record NW_009952694.1, read on the forward strand.
GAGGAGATCCAGGGACTGCTATTTAACTTGATACTAATTTCACATACCTGTGATATGATGGTTTTTTTATTAAACAGCATTTTGCATCATTTATCGGGCTTCATATAGGCCCTAAATTAATCAGTGTCTTGTTTATTTTTTTATTATTCCTTTATAAGTATATCAGAATAGTTACTGTTGTGATTTTACAGTATTTATGCTCTATTTTGGGTGGCTCATTAAAAATAAACAATACAGGGAAAGGCAATTAACATTAATAAACATCAATACAAAATTACAAATTAAAGACAATAATAAACTGAAAATAATTACTCAACTTGTTCTTCCTGCCCTTTTATCAGCTAGATATGTTGGTAATGCCTGATTGAACTTTAGTTGCCAGCACTTGTCAGAATCCCTTCTCCCATTAAAGGTCAAACTTCTTTATTTGTAACACTGAAGAGGAATCGGAGGCTTCAAACACATTCTACTGAAATCTCCAGACCTTGTCACCAAAATGAGTAGCTTCATTTATCGTTCTTCAAGATTTTTACACTAAGAGCACCTACAAAGCTTGAAGAGAATACAAGTGGGTCTGTTTCTGGGAGGGAAAAATAATATTTATCTTGTGTTGCAGATATGTTTGGTTTTTTAAAAAGCAATATCATATTTACCACTACCACCTCCTCCTCTGTCTAGAAAAAGTAAGAAGAAAACTAGAAAATGAACTCTTCTTTTCAATAAATGTCTGGCAAGGTCTGTTCAAAGTGGTAATTAAATTGTGTTTCTTTTTATTTCTATCTCAATTGGTAAGAGCCAACTGCTGCTTTCAACTACACTGAGAGAAATCTGAGGTAACAGAAGTCAGAAAAAATTAAGTAAGTGTAAAGAACATTAAAATAAATGAGAACAAATTTTCCTTAGGAGACATCATAGTTGCTATTTGTCTCTTACTGAAAGAAAAAAAGAATTCCAGACTATGATCTCTTCTATCAATCAAAAAACACCATGAGTGCTTAGAGGAGAATTCTCTTCCTTTCCCATTCTTCAGAGCATTTCAGTACATGCTTAAGTCTATGCCCATTCATTGTAGTTCAATTAAAAAAAATAAAATAAAAAAAAACACACTTGATGATAGGCCCTGCTGATTTGGGCCAGATGTTAGATATGTGTTTAAAATTCACACCTTATTTTAAAAGTTTAATGTCTCTGGCAGCAGCAGTGATGAGGCAATACTTTCATTTATAAGATTGATCAGTAGGAGGAACAACTGGGCCCAGTAGTTTTCTCTCCAAGTTTAACAAGCCTGTCTCAAAATAAATCTTGATGACAAAACTGAAATTATAACAGTTCCCTTCATTTTAGAGAACAGAAGTTTACTGATTTTGGTACCTTGCTCTGGAACAAGTACTTAGAAGTTTTAGATGTTCATTTGAAATGGATGACCCACCCCATCATGTAAAATGTTCTGTATTTGCAACCTGAAGTCAGTCCTGGGGCTGTTCTCAGTAGCTCCAAAGAGCTTTTTTCTCCATGCCATATTTCTTTCATATTTTTTTAAAGCTGATGAGTAGCATTTCATAGTATTTTTTTTGTTCTCAAGCCAGTGTCTGCACAGCTTTCTACTGTCCAAGATGTGGAAGTTGACAGGATATTTACAATTAAAAAGTGATTTAAAAAAAATTAAGGGATGCATAAGGAAGGAAGCGGATATTTGGACTTGGATTCTAATTTCTTGTTAGTGCCAGTAAAAATTAAGCCTTACCTACCTAGATAAATGGAATTACAACACTTAATGGGATATCAAGAAGATCTTTTTGATGGAAACCCATTCTGATCAAAACTGTCATCTGGTGTTCTTCAGGATGGTTCTGTATTGAGTTCATGTGTCAAGGTGCTGGCAACAGAGCTGCAGGAGAGGCCTCAGTAAAAAGAGGCTAGAAATCACCCTGTGTTGGACACAGCTGTTCCAGCAGGCTCCAGCAGACCCGTTGCAGGGCACAGCTGTGCCCGTAGAAAGCACTGTACAGCATTTGTGAGATACAAGAGTGACAAACAAAGTGAAACAACCCTTGAGATACTGAGGTCAGAGATGAAAGAGCAGAGATTCCCCTGTAGCCTGTGGTGAAGACCATACCATAGTGAGGCAGGCTGTCCTCCTGCAGCCTATGGAATGCCCCTTTGAGAACAGGGAGTGATACAGAGGCTGAGTGAAGGTCTGGCAGCCACCCAAGGTTTGCCCACCACAGGTTCCAAAAAAACCACTGAAGAAATGGAGTTGTGCTGTTTTAGACTAGCTCTAGGATTTGTTCCTTCTTTACTATTAGTATAAAAAGAAAATATTTGTATATACAAAATAAGCAAGTACTGTTCAATTCTAAATGTTGCCATTGCTAAGCATGTTTACATGACAAGAAAAAGGGAGAGAGGTAAGAAAACCTAACCGTCAACATGAGTCCTTAGGCAGATATTTGGGAAACTGTTGCTATGTTTAGAGGCTAGGATTCCAATATGTTTTACATTAGGAGAATTCTACATTCTTATCTAATTGGTACTCCATATAACATAGCTTATACTGGGCTCCTTGAAGTTGAGAAGTGATCTGCTTGGGTCTGCAAAACTAGAACAGTTCAGTGGTGTTAACAGCTTTTCCACTACATTAATTTTGGTACTGTAATTTATCCTTGGACAAACCATATGGCACTTCTATTTAGAATCAAGAAACACACATATTCCAGATGATCAAATAGGTATTTTAATTAAAAATGCTATTTTAAATTTCATCAGATATTCAAGTTAATTTTTCCTGAAACTTGAATGTAAATTTAAGATTTCTATCCCAAATAACTAGCAAATATTTAAGTATTAAAAAGAATATTTTTTCTGTCCAACAAAATAGGGATTATGCTACAGATGTTAAAAAGTTGATATTACTGATTGTAGTATCGGTTGAATCTCTTTGAAATCATTAGCATGTAAATAGACCCAGTCTTTTCAGATAATAAAGTTTGATCTCAGAGAAATGTGAAAGGGAACTTTTTTTTTAATTAACATGGATTTCTAGGTATTTGTATTCCTAATTTCTAGAGTACTTCAATAGGTCAAAATGGGCATTCACACTGAATTTAACTATTTACTATCCTTCATGTGCTCCCATTACTACTTTGGTTCATCTTAATGATGATCTTAGTTTTCTTAAGTGCTTGCCTGCTATTGAAATCCAGCCTGATTCAACTGTTGCTAAGCTCTAAAGCAATATCTTATCACCTCTCAAATAGTCTCATGAATCACTGATATGAATTCAAGAGGAGAAATTTTCTATCTGTAATATTTTATCTGGTTTTCCAATCAGCTGTTGACAATTACAGTTGTCTGTAGGCTACTAGTTCTCTATAAATTAAACTTGAGATATCATTACTATAAACAATCTACTTACTATAGAGAATTTCGTAAGTATGCACTTCCTCTCAAAAAAATAATAATAATAAAATAATAAAAAATTAAAAACCCCAAACAACCAAATTCCCAGAATCTTTTAGTGAAGCCCAAGCCCCCATTCAGCTGCTTCTAAGAAGCCTTCTTGATTGTTTGTTTGGGAAAAAATAAATCAGTTCCTCTCTTTTTTGCACAGACATAGATTCCAGGTATATACTGAAAAGCTGTAGGCCACGTAGCAGCTGTAGGCTGGAGAACCTGCAGGTTAATGTCTGCATTCATACCTACAGAGTGTAACTTTTCACTCCATAGGAAGGTTAATTTTGCTAGAATCTGTTAACACACTTATGTTAAAACCTTTTCACATATATAGGAGGATAGACATTTTGACCTGAGACATTCTTTCTTCCACATTGCAACATACAAAAAAATAATTCTGCCCTTTAGCTCTCCTGACTTTGACTCTTTTTTTCCCTCCTATCTAAATACATAAACATGATAATATATGTGCCATTAATTATCATCATTATTCCCTTCCTTACACATAATTTTCTTCTGACTCAGTGGAAAAAAAAAAAATTAAAAAAAATTAAAAAGAGTAATTGACCAGAAAAAATCAGTTTTCCATCTTTTACAAATATTCTGTGTTATCCTATTCAGTTTTGTATACAGATTGCTTCACAAAAATTTATTAAAACCAAAGTTTGCAAAACAATTGTGTCTGTGAGGTGCTGCTAATAAACTGAAAAGGAACTCTGTAAAATCTTTCCACACAAATGAGAAACAAAAGTGGAAATCCTTGCATAAACAATTTTCTCATTCCTCCATTGTGACAAAGGCCACGAATTTGAAACAAGTCCTGGAGTTAACAAACTATTGTGTTTATTTTTAATCCAAGACAAGAGGCCCTCATCTTCTCACAGGCAGCTGTAGACTTACTCTTTGTGTAAATAGCATTTATTTATATTTGTTTATTTAGGCTGGGGAAAGATAAAACATAAGTTATTTTTAGGACCAATGTGGATTTTGAAAACAATAAAGGCTGGAGATGGGACAAAACCTACATGGCCTGTCAAGGTTTTTTCCTGCCTATTTTTCTGTGGCAGTCCTATAAAACTGACTCATTATTGTGAAGAGTGTGTATGTGGAGTGTGATGACTTAAGGTTTCCCCTATCTTTCTGCTGCTGAAGAGGAGTCCAGCTGCCAGGTTTGCCTGCCTTCCTTCCTTCCTTCCTTCCTTCCTTCCTTCCTTCCTTCCTTCCTTCCTTCCTTCCTTCCTTCCTTCCTTCCTTCCTTCCTTCCTTCCTTCCTTCCTTCCCTCCTTCCCTCCTTCCCTCCTTCCCTCCTTCCCTCCTTCCCTCCTTCCCTCCTTCCCTCCTTCCCTCCTTCCCTCCTTCCTCCTTCCTTCCTTCCTTCCTTCCTTCCTTCCTTCCTTCCCTTCCCTTCCCTTCCCTTCCCTTCCCTTCCCTCCCTCCCTTCCTTTCCTTCTCTCTCTTCCTTTCCTTCTCTCTCTTTCTCTCTCTCTCTCTCTTTCTTTTTCATTTTTGAAAAAGAATGGAAACAAAATTACTCCCATCACTGTCTGTAATTTTACCTTCTGCCTCAGCAGCTAAAGCACTCACCTAGAAGAAGGCAGAAGCTTGCTGGGAGACAGACCTGCACAGGTGAAAATGGGGTATTTCATATAGATTGAATGAATTTCATTGGTGGGAAGCAGGGGAGCACTAGCACAATTAGTCTGAAGTTATAGTTAATGCCTATTGTTGAAGTTCCACTATTTAATGTGTCTTAGTATGATCAGGATGGGTACTGAACTGAAACTCTCCTGGTTTCCTTTTTAATGTGATAGTAAATACCAATCTGTGCATAGAAATGGGGGGGTTTAACATCCACGTGCTCAAACTTTAAAGTACTGATAATGTATGGTTTTGAAGAATCGCTTAGGTAGATACTTCAAAAGAAGAAATCAGGGTTAGGTATCTCCAGAGGAGAGTCCCAAGGGCATACCTACACCACACAGTACAGCGCCATACTCAACCTGGAGCAGTGCAGCTGTGTAAACTGAGAGCCGAGCTAATTAACTGGCATGTTTGTACTCCTTCCCAGATAAAAAATATTATATTTCAGTGATGCATCCTTTTTACTTTGTGGAAAAAAACCAAAACACAAGAGCTTCCTCAGAGCTGGTTCAGTGATCCCTAGCAAAAGCCTGTAGTACACTGTAGAGACATGTCTCATGTCCCTGGGTTGCTGTTTTAGAAGATAAAGTGAATGCTAAAATATGAACAGATTTAGCAGTTACTGTTACACCTCCTTAAGATGGTAAATGATGCATTAGCGTATTCAGACCTTAATGTTAAATCATGATGCCCATTAATTTTATTATAAATTTGAGTATGATGTAGCCAAATTCACCCAGTGACAGTAACACATTAAACCATTCAATGTCAGATTCAAAGACGTTTATTTTTTAATAACTAATTGCAGCACTTTTACTCATTATAAAATATTATAGAAGTTTTCTAAAATTAAGGAGGGTTGATGTCTTTTTGTTCTCCATGTTTTCAAGACAACATTCTTGTAATGAAATTGATATGGATTTGCTCATCCATGAAATTGTATGTCTGTATGCTAAACTTTCAATACAACTGCTCAGTTGTTTATTTTGTTATATTCTTTCAAGATGACACAATCCTCCCAAAAGCAAACCTATAAATAAATACATAAATACCCAAAGAAAAAGGGAATATAAACAGTTAAGTCATAGCCTCATCAATTATAGAGAACAAACTTTAAATTATGTGAAAATATTACCAATCTCATATATTATATTAGTAGTAGGAAACAAGCATAAATTTTCTATTCCTATGTGCGATGTGATACACTTGACAGAATACAACTTGTAAAGCCCATTTATATGTAATAAATAATTTTCCTAAGGAAATATACAAAGAATGATCCAAAGGGACAACTTAAATTTGGTGGAAAATAGGCATCAAAACACCTAACCCAGTGCTTTAAACCTATTATACAAAATTTTATAAGTCATGGTAAGATGTTCCAATTGAAATTACTACATAAGGATGAAGTGTTATTTCTGACACATTCAATTATGGTCTGTCACAGAAAGCAGTTATTTAATGAATTTATTGAATTAATCTATTTAATTTATACCTTTGACAAAGTATTGGAAGTGCACTGAATGATATTCTTCACTTACAGCCCTCACTGAAGAGAGTGTATAAAAAGTAAATGCTAACAAACAGCAAATTATTACTTCTAATTAGCAGATTATACTAAAAGTTTGAGATTAAAAAAAAAAAGAAAAAAAGAAAAAAAAAAAAAGGTGTGAATAGAAACATGAAATGTATACTACCTTGCTTCCACAGAGAAAGCAACACTGTAAGCAATAAATGAAACTATTGAAATGAAATAGTTAGATACATAATAACAACATAATGAGTGGCAAAAAAGAAAAGAGCACATGTGCTGACAAGAGAAAGCACTAAGTAAATTTGTAAGAAGGATGATGGCAAGATTTCCCAGAGACAGTACAATGTAAGGTTAAACAAAATAATTATTTCTTTAGTAAATAACAATTTTCAAAGTTTACAAGGAAGTGTGAAAGATCCTTTTACATGCTATTCAAAAGATATTTAGCAAAAACGAACTGAAAACATTATTCCAAACAACAGGAAGGCTTATCTACAAAGAAATGTGCATTGTGTCAGCCTTGAAAGGAATGATGAAAGGACATAAAACTGCATTTCCATTGTAATTGATTTACACCAACACAAGTCTAGAGGGCCCATAAGAGCAATAGAAGCCTTGAAGTCCTTTCATTAACTTTCCCTGGCACATATAGCTGAGGAAAGTTCAGTGTTATTTAGCACATAATTTATTCATCAGAGAATGACACTTTGTCACATTCCACAAGATAGGCACAGCTGCCCAGAGGTGGGGACTCCAATTAAATATCATGTCTCACAAAGTGGGCAAAGGTAGAGTTCCCCAGAGGTGGGGGTCAATCCATGGAGATTCAGACTGGGCCCCCTTGTTTTCTAAGCTTCTCAGAGAAGAGCCTAGGTGCCTCTGGATCTGATTGTCCTCTTAATTAATTATCCTTCAACAACACATTTGGTGAGATTAAGATGGAGAATTCTCTGTGAGGTACTCTAGGAGTAAGACTATTATTACCCAGGAGGCTTGTAAAAAGCACAGTTTTACTTGAAATTGGGTGAGATTATAAAGCTTGTCTAAAACACACCACGCTGTTCTCTCAAAAGCAATGTATTACAAGTAGCAGAACTAGTCAGAAAACAGGCTACAACTAGCAAAACTTAACAAAGCAACAGGTTACAAAAACCTACAGTTAGAAACTATGCTACCCTTTCATACCAAGATAAGATTAGAAGTTGAGAGAGAAAGAGAGAGAGAGACAAATTAAAAAGGGAAGAGAGATAAAAGGGGGATAGAAAATATATCACCACCTTCCTTCTTTGGTAGGAAGTTATGATCCTCAGATGGTGAGCAAGCGCTGTGTCCTGGGCCTGCATTTTTTATGCTACCTGGTCCCACCTTTTCTGGCAGTCTTGGCTTATCTTTTGTAGACTCAGTGTTGAATTTCAGAGTGTTCTAGAAATGAGTCAGTGGGGCATGGGGGTCCCAGAGATCATTTGGGACCCCAGCCAGGTTGACCAAGCAATGACCCTTATTTCTGCACATGCACCCTGTTTGGTAGCATTATACAGGGCTTACACAGGATGGTACTCTGCTTCCACAGGGTACCTCTTGCTCGCCCCTGTTCCCTATCAAATCACTGTCCTGCCAAGTAGGGTGACCACCAAAGGAAGGGCTCTTCTTGTGAGAACAGGATCCAGTTTGTCAGGGTGGTAAGCAAACGAGGGGCCCTCCTTGCTAGAACAGATTCCAGCTGGTTTATCAAATGAGCCCACCTGAGCACAATGTCCACTTTGTCAGGGCAGCTGTTTTGAGACAATTATTCAGTTTGGAACTCTACAAAATGTCTTAAAAATCTATCTTCATTATGATGTTGAAGTTTGAGACACAGTAAGACACCTTTGTGCCTGGGAGCAGCAAGTGAATATAAGTGAATTGTAATGATGGGATGGAGTATGTAACAAATCAACTAATAATGGACAATCAGATGAAATAACTATATTTAGCTAAGTTTCCATTGTGCAATTGTGTGCTGCTCCAACAGCACTTCACTAATTGAGGTATATTTTCAGTTTAGGAGCAAATACTAATATTCTCATATATTGCTGAATAATTATTTTAATGGATTGAATTGGTATGGAAAGTACAACCTAGATGGGATAATCACCCTGCATCTAAGCTAAACTAAAGTCAGTGAACTTAATATAATTTACTTTGAAGACTGTTGATCTTACAAACAAAAAATTAACTAAAAAGACTAAATTATCACATGCTTTAAAGATGAGGCACTTTTTTTTAATCCATCTTATTTTTTCTTCATGTTGTTGAATTTTTTTCCTAAACTGAGTATAAAAATAATCTGTGATCAGGCCACAATCAGAATGATGTTGCTTGTGGTTTTTTAATAGAAAGTGTAATGAAATCTGAACATTACAAATACGTACCTCAAAGGCCCCATTTTCAAAATCCATTTCCTAAGTCAAATTAGGTAGTGAGAATATCATTTTTACTTGGAATAAATTTGAAACTTTGTGTCTTTAATTGTTAGGCTTTGAGTTATTTATCTGCTAGCTTTATCACGGGTCTGGAAATTCATGTGACTTAAGATCCATTTTGAATTCCCCAGGTGAATATTATGCCTTCAACATATACAGTTGATGAACATATTTTTTGGCTAAGTATGCTCATATCCATCTGCCAAATGGCCTCATGCCTGCTAACATATTGGTCAGACACATGTCTTTGGGTGTAAGTGCCAAGAAAATTTCTAACACTTGTATGCAGTGTCTTCTACAGGAAGTAGCATTAATACGTTGTCATTACATCCATTTTTAATTTAAGCTTTGCCACATATTTTTAGGTGAATTTCCCAACTAACAAAGCAGCACAGCAAAAAGAAAATTGAGGAGACTGCTGATGTTCCTGGCTTATGATAATATAAGTAGCAGGTTCTTCAGGACCTTCAACAGTAACGTGGAATTACACTGTTGGGGCAATGGTGATACTGCAGCTCCCAGTGCAAGCCATGTCAGCTTGGATGTCTCTGAGTAAAACCGACTTTGAAAATGGACTACTTCTGTAGGTGGCAGTGTTCCTTCTCCCTGTCTTTCACTTCTCAAACTCAGCCCTTCAGCCTTCACTCGACAGAAGGGCAATACTCTGCTGACATGACAGCATGCCAATAAGCCAGCAAGAGTGTGTGCTGTTTTATACTGAGTAAAAAACAAACAACCAAACCAACACGCAAGCATACCTGTAAAATTTAAGGTACTGTAAAGGATTGAAGTCATGAAGCCAGATTGAAGCCAATGATGAAAGGTTAATTAAACAGGCTATGCAAGTCTTTTACACATATTTTGATCTGAGAGGAAACCTCTTTATGTGTTTAGAGAACAGATTCTAAGAATTTTAGAGAGTAAATACATTCACAGAAAAAATTCTGTATGAGATCAAGTAAAGCTGTCATTTTTGTTTCATATGTAGCCACTCAATCTAAATATTTTCACAGAATCCCAGAATCACAGAATGACAGAATGGTGAGGGTTAGAAGGGACATCTGGAGATCATTGAGTCCAACCCCGCTGTCAGAGCAGGACAACCTAAGGCAGATCATACAGAAATGCATCCAGATGGGTCTTGAAAGTCCCCAGAGAAGGAAACTCCACAGCCTCTCTGTTCCAGTGCTCTATCACACTTACAGTAAATAATTTTTTCTTCATGTTGACATGGAACTTCCTGTGTTCTAGTTTGCATCCATTACCCCTTGTCCTATCACAAGGTACGACTGAAAAGAGATTGGCCCTTCTTCTTGTCACTCACCCATCTTAATAAGTTTCCCTCTCAGTTTTCTTTCCTCCAGACTAAACAGCTCCAGGGCTCTCAGCCGTTCCTCAAAAGACAGATGTTCCCATCCCTTAACCATCCTTGTAGTCCTCAGTTAGACTCACTCAAGTAAACTCCTGTCCCTCTGGAACTGGGAAGCCCAGAATGGGGGACAGTCTCCAGATGGGGTCTCACTAGGGCAGAGCAGAGAGGAAGGAGAAACTCCCTCAACTTCTGGGCACACTCCTTTAGTTTGTTGTAGTTATTTTTTCTCTTTTTACAAAGTATATGTATAAATACATGTTCTTAATTAAAAAAAAAATCAGATTCCTGTCATGGTTTGACTCAGGACCAGCAATTAAACCAATGACAGCAATGGTCTCCATTCCCTCCCCCTCTCACCCAGGTGAGGAAAGGTCAGAGAGAATAATGAGAAAGACTTTCTGGATTGAAAACTAAATTAGACAGCTTTAATTAAATACTAAGGATAAAAGAAAATGTGTAAAAATATATACAAATATGTCAGAAAAGTGCAAAGCCCCTGTCACCTCCCACCTCCCCTAGCAACTCTCACAGCACTCTCCTTAGTTTTGAGCAGTTACGAAATATCCCGGATCACTTCTAAAGATAGTGGAAGAACAAACAGGAGCTGAGGGTAGAGTTATGAGGGTCAGGAATACACAGGCCTAGGGATCAGAGGAGGTAGATAGACGGAGTCCTCCCTGGATGACAGCCATGGATAGAAGAGAAGGAAAAAAGGAAAAGGGCCTGACTCCTGTGATCCCTGAATTATAGTGAGTGCCATGTAAATATGGGATGGAATAATCTTGTTGGCCAATTTTGCCATCTGTCTAGTTTCTTCTCCCTGTGGGAGGATTGTAGATATGACTATTCTGCTCCTTTAGGGTCTAAAAAAGCAGATTCAACAAGCTAAGTGTCCATGTTCTCTTGGCAGTAACTATAAACATCCAGATGTTATCAGTCCACTAGCTGGAAAACTTGCTTTTAATTCCAGCAAGTGTGCTTCTTGAAAGAGAGTTCCAGAGATAGGAGCAGATCAGATAGAACCTGAGTGCAGAGTTGTGAGGGCCAGGAACAAATGAGCCTAGGGAACAGAGGAGATGGATAGATAGAGTCCTTCCCAGATGCTGGCCAAAAACAGAAGAGAAGGGAAGAAGAAGGATTAAGGGAGTTGACATAGAGATCCCTGAATTTATATGAAGTATTATGTGTGTATATATATGTATGGAATATTGCTGGCCAGTTTTGCTGTTCATCTAGTCCCTCCTTCCTACAAAAGGGTTGCAGATACAACTCTTCTGCTCCTTTAGTATCCAAAGAAGTAGACTCAACAAGCAGAGCAAAGTGTCCTTGGTGTCTTGGTAGTACCTATAAACACTGAGCATTATTAGTCCAGTAATTGTAAAATTTGCTGTGCTGCTTCAAAGAGTGTTCACTGAAGGGAAAAAAAGCAAACAGTAAAAAGAAAATTGGCTTCACCTTGGTTTAAACCAGGGCAATTCAAAATTTTAAGAATTATAGTTTGGAATTCCCCAATGTTTACCTTTTAATAATTCATAAATAGTTACTTAAATATTGTTTTAAAATTATAGTATTTATTTACTCTCATAAAGACTGGGCAGCTCTGTCAAGGTGTGTTCAGTAGCCCAAACTGATTGTAGGTTAGGAATAAATCAAGCAGAATTGGAACCAAAATGCTTTCTGTAAAATTTTACTACAAAAAAAACCCCACAAAAACCGCAAAAAATCTCAAGTAGAGAAACTACTTGCATTTGGAAGAGAACTTTTGCATTAATAAATGTTTGTGTCAGCTCCATTTTTTGAATTCTAAAACAACCAGAGACTGAAAGTGAAAGTTAAGAAAGTGAGAATTTACAACATTTTTGGCCGTGAATAGAGTTAGAAATATCAACAAACCTCATGAGAAAACTTTGTATTTCTAAAGCTGCCAGACTGATTTTATTTTGGAATAGCCAGTATTTGTCTAAGCATAAAAAAAACGCATGATTGATCTGTTTTGAACCTTTTGAGACTAGTCCTTCACTAGCATGAACTGATCTTAATTAGAGTACTTCCTGAGGTGTAAAAGGGAGCTATGTATCAATATATATTTCACCAAAACTGGAAAAGAAGAACTGTTTCAGCATTAAAAAGATTGATTTGGAAACAAAAAGTATGTGGGTAAAGATACTTCAATGACAAAAACAATTATGCACTTTCTATGTTTCGTGTACATACAAAATATTATATGAAATATAGAATTTTGCATTGCTTTTAATATGTCAAAATGTGCCATTAAAACAAACATCAAAACCTGAAGCATTTGGTGACTGAAAATAAATAATGTGCCAGTCCACAATATTTAAATGAAAAAGGGGGACTACAAAAAAAATTAATAAAAACAATGTCACCAATTTTTGCATAACAACATTCAAAAGAGATGCTGGAGAGAACTGTTTAAACTCTATCCAGATGAATGAAAATAGGGAGAAAATAGTGTCTGAGCCCCCTTCCTTACCACCTCCTTGCACACTGCCCCAGAGATTAAAGTTCATTTTCAACTTATAAAAAAGTTCTTTGGTCATCTGTGTCAAACTTACCTATTGAAATGTCTCAGTATAGTGAGGTCCTTGTCAGACATAATGTAGTGATAAATACAAAGCAAAGTGACCTTTGTACCTGTATGAAACCAAAGAAGAATTTGCCACAGATTATTTGATTGTGAAAGTTGGTTTGAAGAACTGTGGAATTATTTACTTTCTAATACCATTTGTGGAAGAGGATAAGATAGAAATATAACAGTAATTAGCTGATTAGAACACATGGTGTGTGGGCTTGTTGAGAAGGCAACAATATTGTCTAGCAGTGAGCAACTAATGAAGTCACATGACTAACTGTTGTAAGCTAATTGCCAGTGGGGATCAGCAAAGGATTCTTTCCCTCACCTACTTACCCTCTCCCTCCTGCCCTCATGTTTAGTATGATTGATTAGGCTTCTCATGTTTTTTTTCCTTTCCTTTGTTTTCTCTTCCACCCTAAACATAAAGTGTGAGAGAGATGCAAAGCTTTGCCAGAAGACAAGAATCTCCATCTCTATTTGTTTTATTTCTTATGACAAAATTCACAACAGTATTGAAATCAAAAGGTGGAGACAGCTTCAGGTACACTTTGAGGAGGTCTCAGTGACATATGCTGTGCAGCACCTCTTTAATGGGATTCAGAGGGCAAGGAGATGGAAAACCTTAGGAGACTTCCTGGTAAATCCAGCTCTGTAAGCAAAGTACTCATGGTTGCTTTCAGGTAATTGCTAAATTTGGAGGAGGATATAAAAAAAAAAAAAAAAAAGATAAAGAAAAGGGGTCAGATAGATGTGACTTAATGTCACTAATTTAACTGGGACAAAAAAATCAAGAAAAAGTTGACAATTACTAAGGCTTTTCTATTTCAGGTTCTGACATCCTGTTCCATAGAAATTGATCACTTTTAAAACTACAGACCTGTTAAATCAGCAAACATTTTTATTTTCAATGACCTTTCAGTGCTTGGGCAATTGCTTAAAATATGTTAAGACAAACTGGTAATTACTGGTTCCATTTTCTGGAAAGAGTAAGGTCTGTCAATCACAACAGCTCCTTCCTCCCATTGAGCCTGTAGCCCTGGCACAACGAGCTAACTCAGATTGCGATCACAATTACAATACAATCAATGAACATCAGTCAAGTACTTCTTATCTCAATCAAGAAACCATACGTTACTATAACATAAAATGAATTTTTGTTTCAGAATCTAGCCCATCTTCCCAGTTTTTAAAATGTCTTTATTAAAGTATGTCTATATTAAGGTATACCTTCATTAAGACCTGCTGTCATACTATGCTAGTTTGATTTGAAATTGTTCTGTATGACTCTGTCATTCACTGGTGGACTGGATGCTCTGAAGTCCACAAGAGCTCAGATCAGCAGGCTGATGGTCTGATTTTTATTCCTTTTTAAACCCCACAAAACACAAACTAAAACCAAATCTGTCATTCTTCTCTCTCTCTTTTTTTTTTTTCCCTTTCTGTGTCTTTATATACCTAGATTTCAAACTGCTACTCTGACTTCTCTGAAGCTTGTATTTCATGTTTTTATTGGTTTCAGCTCATGTCTGATATTGACTGTTCTTTAGGTGAAGCGTATTTTACAAAGCTGCAGCCTTCTACACAGCCTATTAATAACAGTTCATTAAAAAAAAAAAAAAAGTAAAAAAAAGAAGAAGTAATAAAACCCAGGAAATTAATAATATTAATCCAGAGTCCTGTTTTTCAAAGATATTATCTTCTTTTAGAATTTTCCCTGTTATAAGATATGTGTACATATACTAGCTTTCTCAAAAATAATTTTCGAAACTGATGAAGAAACAATGTTGGTCAATCTTAACACTGATTAAGTTCTTGAAAGGGAAAATCTTATTCTAATACAGTGCTTCTATGAGGAATTAAATAGTTGCCTGAACGCTGCTTGAAAGGCACAGCTATAGACTGACAGACTACTTATTGTACTCAGAAAAGTCTTTCTTTCTTCAGGATGTGAAGCCCCTACTCTGTGTTTTTAATAAGGGTAATGTTTCCAGTTTTTGTGTTTTTTTTAAAACTGTTACTGGAAACAGTTTTCTACTATTAACAGAAAAATAGGCCCAGACAAAGCCATGGTCTATAAAGAAATATTTAAATAATAATAATAGTAATACAATAATCATAATATTAAGAAGTTACACACGCTTGCTAGCTGTTGGAAGTGAAGAAAAGGGAAAAAATGAGAATGGTTTAAAAATAGAAACAAGTTGTCAAACATACTATTTAACCAAACTTAAATCACTTACGTTTCTTCCTGTAGACAGGTGTTTTATAATTAAATACAGCTCCTTCCTTGTAAATATTCCTGACTTCAGCATATTCTTCATTTTAAGCTATGCTTCTCTGGAAAAGGGGTAATGCAATTCTTCCAATTTACATCTCTTTGCAGCCTCATTTACTGGTTTAGATTTTTCTTGGTCTTGCCTGGGTATATTATCTAGTTTTGTTTGCATGCACCTATCCAAATACTTTGTATTTTTGCAACCTTAAATAGATTCTTGTGATGAATTTTCATTTGTGACATTGCCCTATTAGAAGCTAGACTAAACATGTATCTGAACATAAGCACAGAAGAAATCCTAAAACCCTCTGCAGCTATTGATTTTTTTTTTTTAGTTCAACAAAAACAACCCAAAGCAGCGTATTTTCTGGCCATCTTCCCATTACAAAGCTTTTTAATCTGGACACAACAAACAACAGGAAGCAAAGCAACCACTCTGTTTTCATGTTGTTCTCTTCCTTGTACCTTATTTTGTCTCCTACTCAACAGATCTTTGTTAGTTTTTGTTCTTAAGGAAACTGGTTTGTGATGCTCTGGGCATAACTAGACTCACCTGTTAAACTTCTCTGAAAATGCTAGATTAGTTTATGGTCCGTGTAATTCACTGTCTTTCATCAAGAGGAACTCCCTGCTCCTTGAAGTTTATGAGCTCACCTAAGCCACTCTGTACTTGCTTTCTGATCCATCTCTAAGTCATCAGTGCTAATTAATCTCTTCAACTATGGACGTCTGCGTGGCTCACGGGCTCATCCTCCAAGAAACTTTAGTGGGAATGGTTACTGTAAGTTTTTGTATCCCTTCAGAATACAAAAACCTGAAAAAAAATTTGTAATACACAATTATATGTCACATAGGTTGTACAATGCTCTTTTTAACCTTTAAATCCTGTACACTTACAATGACACGTTGCATAGTGACACTCACCAGGTGTTATCATAGAAATATAGTATATCATAGAATAATAGATCATCAGAGAATGACAAACATAAGAGCGAATAGAACCAGGTATTAAAATGTGCATGACCAGAGGAGATGACAAAGAGAAATGAACAAATTTAGAGTGTTTTATGTCTGGGTCTCTCTGTTCTTTTGTCAGCATGTGACATATGGATGAAAGAAATGGTCCTAAACTGTGCTTTTTTAATCGAGTTGAGAATTCAAATGAAGCTAATACCCCACTGTTAATGAAAATATTATTAATCTGAGCAGACTGAATGGCTCAAGGCTTTTTTTATTTAGTCATGTGGGAAATACTAATTTTGCTTTCTAGATTTTTAGACTTGAAGAGCATAAAAACATCTTTGTTCTCTAACTACAGCTTTGCAGATTTTATTATATGTGAGTTTACGTACCTAGTCCATGAACAGATAATCAATTCTCTATTTTCAGCACTGACAGATGTTATTAATTGATGTAATTATTTTGTTATTTTAACATTTTGCTGATTCAGACTTTGAAGATCTTTATCCAGTCCTTGTTAAAGGACTCCTATGTTCATGTATCTTCACACTCCATTAGCACACACAAGTAGGCCAGCAGCTGGATGAAGTCTTCAGAGTTGTTAAATTTAACACAAGGTACCAACCCCAATACTGCCAGATCTTCTAGTGCAATATATGCATTGCTTCATTGAGCCAATTTTCTCCATAATGAACTGTTGCAATCTGCTTTTCAAGACCTGACCTTCTAAAAGAGAACACTACATTTAAAATCTTCTTTAAAACTAAGTCAAAGCCTTCATGGATATCCCAGGAAAAAAAACCAAAACGACAACAAACACAACACAAAACGAACAAGCAAAACCCCAACAACACACAAAACGAAACAAAACCAACCAAAAAAACCCCAACCAAAACACAGAAGTTTTCATTTCAAAAGAGAAACAATCCTTTGAAAATTAAAGAAATCATGACATAGTTCCCATGAAAGAGAATCAGAGATGTTTGTTTTAGAAAGTGATCATAGCTTTGAAACTGTATTGATTTAATATTTGTTGTTGATATTTTCCCTCTTTCGTATCTTACTTGTTTTGTTTTATCTGCCCTTCTTTAGCATTTATGTTTTTGCCTTCCCTTCTTAATCTTCTAGTAATTTTGTCAAGCACTAAATAGCAAATTTTGGTGGAAGTATTTTTCAAAATTTGAATCTATTTCTTTTTAAGATTATGTTTCAATTTTTAAAATTTTTTTTCATTATTATTACTCTCAGAATTAACTTTTCCTTCCTTTATTGATTTATGTCTTGCTAAACCTAATTATACATCTATTCATACACAGAGATGTATCCAGACAGCTATGCAGTTTAAGACTACAATAGTCTAATTCACACAACTTTTTCCAAACAATCATGACATACAAGAATGAAAAAAATGTATGTCCTATGTCCAGTTACAAATAGTTCTAGTGATTTAAATCTGATTAGCATTTCCTTGAATATTCTTAAAGCTAGTGATGGCATTTTGGCATTAACAGTCACATAACTCGTTTTTTGTTTTTTTTTTAACTGGATTAGGAAAGATACTTTAATGTTTTGTTCAACATCTTCATCAACGACCTGGATGAGGGTATAGAATGTACCCTTAGCAAGTTTGCTGATGACACTAAGCTGGGAGGAGTGGCTGACACACCAGAGAGAGACTTAGATAGGCTGGAGAGTTGGGCGGGGAGAAACATGATGAAATTCAACAAGGGGAAGTGCAGAGTTTTGCATTTGGGGAAGAACAACACCATGTCCCAGTACAGGTTGGGGGCTGACCTGCTGGAGAGTAGTGTAGGTGAAAGAGACCTGGGGGTCCTGGTAGACAGGAGGATGACCATGAGCCAGCAATGTGCCCTTGTGGCCAAGAAGGCCAATGGCATCCTGGGATGCATTAGAAAGGGTGTGGTTAGTAGGTCAAGAGAGGTTCTCCTCCCCCTCTATTCTGCATTGGTGAGGCCGCATCTGGAGTATTGTGTCCAGTTCTGGGCCCCTCAGTTCAAGAAGGACAGGGAACTGCTTGAAAGAGTCCAGCGCAGAGCTACAAAGATGATTAAGGGAGTGGAACATCTCCCTGATGAGGAAAGGCTGGGTGTCAGGGGGACGGAGTTAGGCTTTTCTCAGTGATGACCAGTGATAGGACAAGGGGTAATGGGTGTAAATTGGAGCATAGGAGGTTCAAGGTGAATATCCGAAAAAAATTTTTTACTGTGAGAGTGACAAAGCACTGGAACAGGCTGCCCAGGGAGGTTGTGGAGTCTCCTTCACTGGAGACATGCAAAACCCACCTGGATGCATTCCTGTGTGATGTACTCTAGGTGACCCTGCTCTGGCAGGGGGGTTGGACTACTATGATGATCTTTTGAGGTCCCTTCCAACCCCTAAGATTCTATGATGATTCTATGATTCTATGATTTAAAGTAATTTATAATACATATTAAAAGAAGTCCAGGCTATTTTTTTATTCATTAAAAGCCTGCTCTGTTTTTTTTCATGTTATGAAACTTCACTGGCCATTCACACCAGCATGAATCTTCTCTGTGTGTTGTTTGTCAAATACCTCATAGCTCAGTAACTGTCAGGAATTAAGGTGATACTTTAATAGGCAGCTAAACTCAATGATTCTAGAAGGCTGAACACGCAAACATAAATAGGCTAACACAGCAACTGATTCATGTTTCCTGTTGCTGTCTTTCAGATACCTGTTGGAATCTGGAATGCATGAGCAGCAGAGACAGAGAACTTATTAATAGGAGATACAACCAAGTTGTAGGATGAACTACAGAAAGCAACATTTTAAAGAAACTTGTAAAACTCTCCAAAAAGTCACAGCTGTCATCTGCAAGTCCCTTCAGACTGGACAAACCCAGTACAGCATGCACTATTCAAGGTGAGGATGTACCAGTGCTGAATACAGTGGCAAAATAATCTCTTTTGATCAGTTGGTTATGCTATGTTTGATGCATCCCAGGATGTCGTTTACCCTTTTGTCTTCTGGGGCACACTGGCAACGAGACTCTCAGACGACTTAGCAAAAAGGTGGATGGACTAAAAGCAACTAAAAACATATATATGCTAATAAGTTCCATACTATGTGTATGATTTTATTTTTTTTACCTTAAAAAACTAATTTACCTTAAAAAAACTATTTTTTTTACCTTAAAAAATGCATTCAGTTTCAAATTTATTTTGATATCTCAGAAGGGTGAAGTCATGTAAGTTTGAAAAAAAGTTATGTAACTTAGAACTAGATTCGCTTCTGCAGTTCCAAGTGATAAACACTGTTAAATCATTCTGTGGTTCTGTAAATAATCTTTTAAAAGACGTGTTAAAACAATCTCTAATTACATGACAGAACTCTAAGTATCTTTGGGGATCTATCTACCACCTGGCCTCTTTTCTTGAGATTGGAAAAATTCAGGTGAAAACCAGATTTAGAATGACTGGGGGAAAGTACAGTCTTCACAGATTTGAACAGCTGTACAGTGAGGAAATATAACTTTTTTCACTTTCATGACAGGTGGTTACATTCTCTTAGATACAAGATTGTATGTGAATGGCATTATAATAGTTTGCAGGTCTAAAAAATCTTGACTTCCAAGAAGTCCAACTTTTTACATAAAAATTTATGAACAGAAGCTTACTGGTTTCTTTGAAAGTGTCAACATATCCAGAGTGATTTTCTTTGTCTTAGCCATACAAGGAAGCATAAATTATTTTAAAAAGAAAAGGAAAGAAGGAGAGGGGAGGGGAGGAGAGGAGAGGGGAGGAGAGGAGAGGGAAAAGGAAGGGGAGGGGAGGGAAAGGGAAGGGGAGGGGAGGGAAAGGGAATGGAAGGGAAGATAATTTCTTCAAAAGTATTTCATGATATAGCTACATGAACTTACATATTTTGTTGAGGGAGATTGAAGAGGAGGGGGATAAATGACACCAATCTAACATACTGAATGCTTCTGTCAGCTATTTCTCTGGATGGTACTCTTTTTTTGTGGTGTTCTGCTTTGGTTTGTTTTTTTGGTGGAGTTTTTTTGTGGTCTGTTTTTTTTGGTTTTGTTTTCTGTAGAACTTGCTGTGAAAAGAAATGGATTGTTAACAAGTGATCAATGCAATTTCTGTGAGAGACATTTTCTGTATGTGATTAAACCACAACAACAGGACTTTTGACTCATAGACCAACAGATGTTAGGAAAGAGCAGTTCATTGGGCAATGTCTGAGTCAGGAAGCATCAGCAGGAGGAGCTAAAGAATGGTTACTATGTTAGCAGGAGTGGACTAACCTTGTAGATACTTACAATTAGCTGGAACCTGCTGATAAAGTTAATGAATTAATGTCTTATATTTGGACAATATTTGAGATATTGGTAAGCTGACTTTCATTTTGCTTTCCATTTTCACTTCCGTATAGTGTTTTTTTGTTTTGTGTTTATAGTGTTTTTTGCTTCATTAGTACCTTGTAACCTTTCAAAGAAAAATGTTTCAGTGGTTTATGTGGGAGAATAAAAGTACAGCAAAGACTAATAAGTTCATTTTACAATGATGTAAACATGAAAGTTAAAACACAAAATAAAAGTGCTTTCAAATAGCTCTTCCAAGTCTCCTAATTTATTGTGTACAACCTGTGCTGCCACAAAAAGTTTCACATTCATGCAAAGCAAACTGTAGGAAGTATTGAAACAAGTAATACTGAAAAAACTGCACAATTTCATAGCACTTGATCCTTGCTAAAGTGTGATTCTATCCATGATCCCTTCCACTTTATAACTAATAAGGGAGAATGAACAACCTCAAGCACTAGGAAATACTCTTTCCTTCTTCCACCTGCATTGGTTTCCCTTAGAAGCAGAAGAGAGAAAAATATAAGGCAGAGTGGTAACACCACAGGGACTTCTCTGCTAGTGCAGGATCTGAGAACGTTTCTCCATATTGGAACATGCTGTGTTTCCCAATAATTGGTTTGCTTAGTTGAGTGACATTATGACTTGAGGGAAATCTGCATGTGTAGCCTGAATAATTGGAACTTTTCATGGATCTAGGAATCGAGGCACATCCAATGTGCCTGAATCCCAAAATCTATCTGTAGGCAAACAAAATGTAGCTATGTGTTAGAAATTGAAGGATCCACATTTGCATTACATTGTCACAACTGTATATGCACAGCGTATTTGAATGGATTTATTAGTCCAAGTTTAAATTAAGTACACCAATAAATCTCTTTCAATGGAAAGTATTATTTTCAAACAATTTTTTTTTTGTTTCTTTTTCTACAAGTACTGAATCTTATCCAAACCATTTAAGTATCCAAATTACAATTATTATTATTATTTTTTCAAAACCTGAAATTTATCTCTGTTTATTGCTTTCTAAAGAAACAGTCCAGCTGAGTTCTCTTTTCTTTTATATTGTGTGACAGCTGTTGTATGACATCAGGACACCCTTCCCTGTTGGAATTGTCTTTTCTGATAGAGTTAATTTTCTTCACAGTAGCTTGTATGATGCTGTGTTCTGAGATATATGATGAAAGGAGTGCTGATAAGACAGGGATGTTTTAGCCATCACTGAGCGATGCTTACATAGTACACAGAGTCAAGGACTTTACTGGTTCTCACTCCACACCACAAGTGAGCAGGCTGGGCATGCACAAGAAATTGGGAGGGGACAAACTGTGACAGCTGATCTCAACTGACCAAAGGGATATCCCAGACCATATAATGTCATGCTCAGCAATAAAAGGTGCAAGGAGGAAGGAGGAAGGCTGGGCATACATTCAAGTAATTTCCTCCCATGAAGACATCAAAAGGTGAGCCAGGACTACTTGTTTCTCCCCTTTTCATTCTCAGATAAGCAAATGTCTTTAATAGTTGAAAGCAGTTTATTAAATGATGCTACCCACACAGTTTAATAAACACATTGAGAACATTTCTCTAAGAAGGCTAGGAATTAAAGCACACCTGGGCTTTCCTCAGTCTCTTCAGCAAGAAAGATTAACAAGTCAATATTTCTTAAGCAGTAGAATCCTGTTTGTCTTGTGTTTAATCAATGGATCAAATTCTAAAACCTCTGTTGCATCTTTCTCCCTCTGTTTCAGAAAACCTCTTACACTGATTGGAATTTTCAGTGCCCCAGTGTTGAATGCTTGCTATTTTTGCCTTTTCATTGTAGAAATCAACATCCTCCTATACTATATGCTATTGAAAATGAGAAGCACATGTTCTTTTCTGAGTTCTTAAGATTAAGAGGAAGCTTAACAGATCTGCTGATCAAAGCTTATAGAAGCATAACATCTTGTAATTTAGGCTTGCCTTGCTTTTTGTGACTAAAAACACTCTGCATGGCACATTCAGCAAAAAAAAGTGTGATTACACATTCGGATTGGTAGAAAATTACAAATGAGTTGATGAAATAGTGACTGAAAAACATAAAATGAAAACAAAAAAATAATTCACCTGAAATGATTTTTCAGAAACAGAAATCTGTGCTGAAATCTGCACCTTTAATAAGTACAGATGTAAGACTTGAAGGATAGGTGTTAAGTAATAGATTGTTAAATATCATTAACACAGTACAAAGACTATCTGCAAAAATTGAGATGACCCTACTATAACTTGTAGTCGTTATTTCTACCATCCTTAATATTTAATAGAACAATTTTCTTCAGAGTCAATCCAGTCTGAAAGAAAGGAAGACAGAAGTAAAGACAATAAGTGTATACATACACGTACTTGTGTACATACATATTATGCAGATAAAGTATGTGTATGAGCATATAGATTACTTTATACTGGCAGTAAAATAAATATGAAACCGTATTTGTTATCTCAAATTTAATTTTGATTGCACTGTTCTTGGGCATGAGTGTTTTTCCCCTTCCCCTTTTTTTCTCTTGAATTTAAAGATATTTTTTTCTCCTATTCACAAACTTGTCCTTGTGGAGCCAAATTAAGCTTTGTTTCCTCTTTCTTCATCTTATCTTACTCAATACACTACAAAGCCTTGTGGAAGGAATTCCAAGACACCATGGACTACTTCTGTGTTAGCAAGATGCTAGTAATACCACGTGCCATTTTGTCACATGTCTAAATAGTGCTGTCACTCAACTGTCTTTGATGCATAGAAAAAATAAGTGACAGAGTAAAAATCCTCTGATAAAGTCTTACCTTGACAACACAGGAAAGATGTCAATGTGAAAAGAGAGCATTATGACCAAACTGGATGGTGTTTTGGTTTCACCAGCCTCTACACTCGTGGTAATAGTCCTCAAAACAAAGTTTTGAAAAAGCCAAGAAAAATTTCTAAGTTCAGCATTTCCTTATGGCAGAGAATTTTGAAGACTTGCGGCATAGTGCAGTTGAACTGAGTGAAAAAACGTGAAGAAAAAAGGGAGCAATTATGTTTGTCTCCCATATGCATTTGTACACAAAGAAGAATCAAGCAAGACATGGAAAGATAATAACACCATGGTTCCTCTTGTGCAAAGATTTGTAAAATCCTAAGAAAAGGAGCTTTACATCCCACTTGTCACTTTCTTTGTCTGAAAAAAAAATATACGGAAAAACATAATTCAAATTAGAATGACAGTTTTGAAAAAAAAATATGTTAAATTTTTCATTTCTTTTCTATGATAGAATCACTGACAATGGCTTCCTTTGAGCTTTTCATCGTGGTAGGAAGTGTGTGGCCTAGCTTTTACCTGTCTTTCAAATATATAAGACTTACATCTTCTGTAAATTACTTGGATTCATTTTAATACCTTTGTTTTTAATTTTAGCTTCTTATGTTTCACCTTGAGCTTGAATTTCTCTAAAATGGTAAGGAATTCAAAGAGAAAGGTTAGCTTTTATTTCATTTGGTACAGAAGATTTGCATTCACCTCAGAGGATATTTCACAGGCTATCCACATTCATATTCCAGTTAGAAATTTCCACATGATCAGACAAACATCCTGGAATTCTACCAAGATGCAGAGGATATCCAGTTGAAAGTTGATGGTTGGAGAACTGACCTTATATGGGCCTATATTGATTTTTCTCCCACATATACAACTTAAACATTTTTTTACTGTCCCTATTTCTTTGATGACTCTTTCAGCTTCCAGGTGTCAAGCCCTTGTCAGAAAGCAATAAATGAAGGAAAAGTACAGTACACACTTATTTTCCCATTGTCTAGCAGTATTCAAAAAACTCTAAAAGAGACTTGGCTATTTAATTCTCTGTAAAGCATGCTCCATATTAAAACTGAAAAAGCAGAAATAGCTTTCTTGTAAACTTGTGAGAACGATCAAGATAAAACATATACTTAATGTACACATGCCTAAGCATGGCCAAAATGTACATCTACTTAATACTGAAATACTTATTCAAAAGTAGGTCCTGTACAAAGGAAGTAATTGGCAATTCCTGGCCACTTTAATTAGAGACTATGGCAACTATTTGCTGTGGAAACAAAGCAAAAGTAATGAAGTGGTTTGTCTAGAATGCCACAGTCTATTAATACCAGATTAAGGTACAGAACAACAACTTTTTTTAATTCTAAATTTAGCCAGTGCTAGATAGCAACTTTTCTGATAAGTGTGTGAGATATATACATTCATTACTAGCATTTGTCGGTTCTGTCTGACAATTTTTTATGCCATATTTTTAAAGTTATTAGACATCTTAATTTATATGAAGGCAAAAAATAAGACAAGGTTAGATGGTCTGATGTAAAAGATCCCAATTCCCTGGCTCAATAATTTTTCCTGGGCAGACTCCTGCTACTAACTGCAAGTTATGGTTTTAATATAGTTCTAACCCTAAGATCTGTTGCACATTATCTCATCTTTCAATATTTTGCTGATTTAAATGATATGAATTTGACCATAAATGCCCATCAGAGTTAAAGCTAAGACCACAGAAAAAATCCCAGGAACAAAAGTTTTACAGATTTTTTCAATGTGTTATATTTCCTTAGCAGAGCAGAAATTCTGGAATATATGACACTAACAGAAGCAAAAGATAATAACCCCCTCCTCTCCTCCCACAAGCTCATTTCCCCCAGAAAGGAACTCACAAGTCATATTATTGATTATTTGTTATTTAAAATATAATGCATATTTCTGCCAACCTGATAAAAAACTGTGTATATGTTTCAAAAGAAAATAGAAGTCAGATGAGGACAAGATGTGTAATTTGAGCTGGCCAGTTTAGTGATACTGTAGCTGAGCTCAAGGAAAATTGGCTTTCAACTTCACCAATTTCAGCTGACACCTCAAAATTTTCTCTAACATTGCAGAAAATTTACAGCGGTCTATGCAACAACCTTTTTTTGTTTGCTTGATTTTTCCCCTAGAGCATTTTTACTACCCATTTTAAAAAAAGGCAAATCATTAACATGACCAAACCTCTCTGAAGGAAAGTCTTCTCTCACAGCAAGTATTTTAAGTTCTAGCATATGCACACCTGAAAAACTCTATTTCATCCACTTCCTTTAAAGCCAAAAAATACCCGAAAGAGGAGTGGTAATGCACACACAAAAAAACAAGGGGAAAACAACTCACAAAGCCAAAACAGACTCTTGTATCCATTCCTATTTTGCAGAAAATACTTGTAGTTGATCTATGGTTGTGCATAAGTTCTGACATTCCCAGAAATAAATAACAACTCTAAACCACTATTGTTGCTAGTACAATCTCGTTTGTCCTGTTTCTTCCCCGTATAGAATAGGATCTGTTAAATTATGAAAGAGTTTGAGAGAGAAAAATGACTTCATGACAGTATTCATACTTAGCAGAAATCCTCCTGGGTTCTTTTATCTACATTGGCCTCTCCAGACATTCTTTTGTTCACATTGCTCTATGGCTTATGTTTTATAAATTATGACAGGCCACCAATAGGAAATCAGTCAGCCAAGAAGGGCATCACCTCTTCTGGCTACAGCATTCAGATTACTTTGGCAGCTTTATTATTATCTCAATCTAATCCCACCTAGGAAAGAAAAGTTTAGTTTTGCATTTTCCCTGTCTCTGGCTTGGCAATATTTCAAATTTATGGTTGGCATGCTAATTGAAATAAGCTAGTAAGGCCTCTTGAAGATAACATAGAAGATATCAGTCATGAGAAAACTAACATCATGTACCTCACTTTGTGGTTTAACGTCATTATTATTACTATTATTATTAAGATAACAAGGAAGTGTGTGTGTTGAACTGTATGTATGTATCTGTTGAGTGAGCACTTGGTGAGATGCAGAGGGATATCACTCAAACTATGACTTTTTTCCTTCTTCAGTATAAGCTATCTACAATCTTGGAAAAAAAAAAAAAAATCAAGGGAGAGATAAAAATCAACAAAACCCAGATGAAACAAGCTAGAACTGGCACTGGCTTACAGTCTCAAATTTTAACTTTTTTATTAGTATTATTTTTTCTGACCTCTTTCCTGACAGGGTGAAATGACTAGAGATGGTGTGGATGAATTTCTGTACAGCAATGGACATGGAAAAATACTAGAGCTGTTCGTGCAGGGAACAGAAGAGCTGTACATGCAAGAAACAGGAGAAAAGGACATTTTAGTAACAAGTTAAAGGAACTTTGTAACATTAAAGGCCAGCAGAATACAAAGAAGGAACTGAAGCAGGACCCAGTTAGAGATGCTGATGCACAAAGACCACAAAGAAGAGCATATTCAGCAAGATGCAGGTTCAGCAAAAGAAGTATCCAAGTAGTAGCTTACCATAGCGCATGAAGTATCAAAGTAGTAGCTTGTCATAACGCGTGAGCAATTAGTAATTACTAACCAATCAGTTAGCATATTGAAGATGTAATGATCTTTGTAACAAGCCTATATATACCGATGTACCTAACAATAGAAGGGAGCATTCACCTTAACTCTATGAGTATCGTGTGTCTGACTCTCGCTCACCGCAACAAGACGGGAGGAATTTAAATATCCAAACTACTATGTGTTTGTCTCCCCATTGAGGAGCTGATAACAAAATTATTCAAAACACCTGAAAATGACAGGAAATGGGGGCATGGAAGAGGCTGGGAGAAAACCTAACCTGAGAAAACTCACTCTTGAACCTTATCGAAATGCGCCAGGTCTCAAGGTTAAAACATTAGGGGGAGTGATGTTATTACTACATGTAAGAAATTATCTCAGGAAACTTGAGTAACTGCTGCTTTTATCTTTTATGGCTAGGTTTTTTTGACCATATTTAATATCCTTCCAGCTGCTCAGCTGTTATTACTGTTTTTGTTTTAATCTCCAAAGAGAGTTAAAAGTTTCATTAGTAATTATTTTTTTTTTTCCACTAAATTTTATGGTGGTCCTTCTTACAAATAAGTTTAATTACAAATAATTGAATAATTTTTGTTGATATTTTTTCTTATTTTTATGTTTCCGATATCTCTCCTCAGTTTTGGTTCATAAGTGGTTTTAAGAAGTGCCAGAGTGTATGCAAGAGATATAATTTAAAAAAAAAAAAAGTGTATAGCAGGTAAAAAAAGAAAAGGTACTAACAGCATGAGCCAAGAGTGAAATTCTGACATCTTCAAAATGTAAAAAAATATATAGACATTCAATGAGGTACTACAATGGAAGGAGGAATTAAATACTGGAGTAAAAAACCTGTTAAATAAATATATCCAAATAGTATTATTGAATCCAGTATATGACCATATCAGAAGATTGGTCAATGAGTTGAAGTATAATTGAAGTGAGCAGAATATCATTATTCCAACTGCCACTGAAATTCAACTACCTTCAAACTAGAATATGGCAGAACACCACTCATTTTAAATATCTTCAGAAAAATGGGAATGGAAAAGGGAATTTGCAAGTTTATTTCCCAATTAATCTAGTAAATGCAGATGTATGAGTTTTCATCATGCATCTCTAAATAACAGTTTCCCTGTTTATCTGCAATATTTAATATATTTATTTATTCATATATTTGTTTTAAGATAAAAAGTTCTCTTACCTTGTTAATGGGAGCACCTCATCCTCAATACCCTGCTGGTTAGATGAAAAACCCTACAGAATATGGCAAGTTAAAGACTGTTGTAAAATTAGTACCAAAAAAATGTGAAACTAAACAGAGATGAAGCCTCAAACAAAGCCAGATGAGTCTAGTTGATAAAGGCCTCTGGAGCTGAAAGACTCCAACTCCTTCTAATAGACTAAGAAGTACTTTGTTTTTATAGTTCGTAACTCCTACAGGACAGTGTATTTATTATTTTTTATTTTATTTTATTTTATTTTTCATCTCACTCTATTATTTGGACCTCACTTGAATAAAAATATCTGAAATCTTCAGTGGCCACTGATACTATCTTCACAGAATGACAGGAAGTTAATGGATGACTAGTGCCACTAGAACATTATTTCTTTGAAAATGAATAGCAGGTACATAATTTTCCTCCCATCTATTTGGGTAGATATTCCATCAGATTAAAAATTCTCAGCTGTGGTGTGTCATTTGGTTTCTCTGACATGTAATGTATTTGCATTATTTTTTCCTGTAATAGAACTAATGACCAAGAGTACAGTTTTCATTGCAGATGACTATTTATATGATGTTCAGTGAAAATCTGTCAATATAGTATGCTGCCCTAAGTGTTTTCTGAAAATATGTTTGAACTTTCCCATCATTTTTTTCAGAATCAGTTTTAACTCTGCTCACTGGAGAACAATGGGATGGCAACTGAAAAGGAAATATCTAAACCTAATCTTTCTGGCATTCTTAACTTTGCCTGACATAGTTCTATAGGAAGCAGAATAAGCCCATTGCTAGACCTTTGGAAAGCACACAAGATAAACAGAGTTATAAAGAAAAAACAACATGAGCTTTTATTAAGAACTGTATGGTAGCCAATGACAATTTATGCAAAGATTAAAGATGATTTCACCTATTTCGGAAAGACCAAAGAGACATCATATTGCTTGACGTGTAAGTTCTCAAACAAAAATATACCATAGAATAAATAGTATACAAAATATCACTTCTCTAAGGAGTTTTGTGTCTTTTCTCATGAAAGAACAAGAAAAAAAGAACTTCCAAAGACATTTTTACAGTTGTGATTACTGAGCTACTTTGAGCTTGTTTACATTATGTGTAATGATTGAATATATCTGAAATCCAATTTTGCTAGCTAATCTGCATGAGATGTATAAAAAAAGGGATTTTTTTTTTTTCCATGTCTGATTAAATAATACTGTATGTCCTTACAAAGGAATTACGTATAAGAAATATGGGAGTCCTTTATCTTCATCTTTAAAATAACCACAATTTGTTCTCAAGAAAGTCTATGTAAACTAAATTGAAAAAGTTCAGAAGCATAACAGAATAAATTCCACTTTGGATCATGTACACTTTTTTTTTTTTTTTAAATATCATTCTTCTAATGTGTAGAATATGTATACAGGGAAATCTTGAAACATCATCAGAAACAGAAAAACACAAAATTCTTGTCAGAATGATTCTTGCACAATAACCAAAGAAAGATATAAATCAACCCAAAATACTAACATAAAAACTCCCTGGTTGTTTTCAAAGTATTTTTAAATAGATAGTGCGTTTTAAGGTGTCACAATTATGCTCGACAATATTCTTCTAATAGAAAAAAGTGGATAAATTCCTTCACTACACATCTACTCAAATTAAAGACGGTTATATAGAGTAACTGTTGTGTAATTGTCTTACTGTTGTCAGTGCAGCTTTGGGAAAAGATTAAATGGACAAAGTGGTCTAGCTAGCTTTAAAGCAACTAGGTCCATATTTAGACAAAAATAATGCTTGCAATTCCCCATTCAACTGTCACATAACCTTGCAAGATTCCTTCTTAGCAGTCTACATTTCTAATTATTATTATGCTTAAATTACCTAAGTCTTGATAACCCTGAGCAATTTAGTACCAGATTATAATGTTTTTGGGAAATTACTCTTTCACTAAAAATATATTTATGAGCATTGGGTACTTCCAGGAAGCTTAGCTTTGAAGAGACAGACATTTTCTGATTGAGTAAAAAATCCCAGACAGAAAGAAATTTTTATAGTCAGTAGTCAAGCTGATAGAACATTAAACCAGATAGAAGAAAGAATGATACTTAAAACTGGCATTTTCTATTGAATATATCTCTCATGTCTCAGCTGTGAGCTGATCCCCTGATTACTATCTATCTGAGGCATAATCCTCTCAATTCCCCTCCTAAAAGTTACTATTTTATTTCTTTTTAACCCAGTACTCATTGAAGAACAGAGAAGAAGAAAGAAAAGCTTGGTAGGGTGAAGGTTGTATCAATCAGTGGAGCCCTCATCTCCCACTCTTGTTTCACCTCAAAAAAAATCTGGCTTAAACAGCTGAGAATCAACCTCAGTTAATGTTGGTAATTGATCCAGGGTGCAATGAGTTACAGCTCTGACAAGCAAAGTTGATCTAATTTCCTCTCAACGTTGCAATTTCCTCTCTTTTCCTATCCCATTTTCTCTTGGTTTTCACAATGACAAGGCAATTCCACAAGATGTTAAAAGTCTGGAAATGCAATTTACCCAAATGGCTTCAATGTGAAACTAATGTAGCCTTTCAGTGCCCTGGGATCTACAAGGAAGTTATCTTCTTCCATGTGATCCTTTTCCCTAGCTGTTTAAGACTAGTTATTTAATTTTCAAAACTTTGCTTTTTCTTTCAATGAGAGACCAGGAGTTAGCTCAATTTTATCACATTTGTTGTGTCATTACTATAGTATTCTCATACAGTACCACTGTGAAACTGAAGGGCCCTCACCACAGAAGCATTTAGAAACATATTTTCATATGTGGTAACAACTGCTATATATTCAGCTGGCAATTTCATGCAATTCATTGAGTGATGATTTGATTCTGCCCTGCATGCACACTGAATTCATTGTTCTCAGGAAGAAATTATACCCTATGAAAGTTCACTTTAGAGGGAATTGAATGTGGCATACAGCAATACTGCAAATCCTTTGACAACGTCCCAATTGCTTCAGTATACACACTATATATCACTGTGGGATACCTCCTTATTCTTCCCAAACTGTAAAGTTCATATAGCACAATGGTGACTTTGCTTATGAGCATAGAGCAGAGAGAATTTTGATGACCAGTCAGATAAATTTATTAGAATTGTTTTTTCAAGCTGTGGTTGGTTACTGAAATAACTATGAATACCTGCCTCTTCTGAATTTCAATCCCATTACTGCTTTCCATTTCATTCAGAGACCACTTGGCCTAACAAACTTCCTTGTAACTTGTTCAAGTCAGACTCTAAAATTCATGTCACAGTTACCAATCGTATGGTCCATAGTCTTGCTCCATAAGAAGCTTATCAGTTTGCCTTCAAAACCTAGGAATTAATTTATTTCAAGATATTTGGTTTTATTATGATGTTTCCTTTGATTTTACATTTTTAGCAGAAGAGAATCTGGTAGTAACAGAAAACGTGTGTGATTCTTCTTAATAATTGTATCACCTGACTCCAAGCTGGCAGTGTGCCCAGGTCAACAGGTCAAAAGCATCCTGGCTTGTATCAGGAATAATGTGGGAAGCAGGAGTAAGGAAGTGATTGTCCCCCTGTACTTGGCACTGGTGAGGCCACAACTCATATACTGTGTTCATGTTTAGGCCCCTCACTACGAGAAAGACACTGAAGTGCTGGAGCAAATCCAGAGC
The DNA here is from genome assembly GCF_000747805.2 of Chaetura pelagica. Taxonomy (NCBI): domain Eukaryota; kingdom Metazoa; phylum Chordata; class Aves; order Apodiformes; family Apodidae; genus Chaetura; species Chaetura pelagica. Next base: position 9,280,910 of record NW_009952694.1, read on the forward strand.
AGTGTAAAGAAGCTGGTGAAAGGTATAGAGCACAAGTCTTAGAAGGAGGCTAAGGGAACTGGGGTTGTTTAGTTTAGAGAAAAGGAGGCTGAGAGGAGAGTTCATTGGTCTCTACAGCTACCTGAAAGGGGGTTGTAGCGAAGTGGGTGTTGGTCTCTTCTCCCAAGTTACAAGCAACAGAATGAGAGGAAACTGCCTCAAGTTGTGCTGGGGGAGGTTTAGATTGGATATTAGGAAAAATTTCTACATCAAAAGGGTTGTCAAGCACTGGAACAGACTGCAAAGGGAGGTGGGTTGAGTCACCATCCCTGAAGATATTTAAAAGACGTGTAGATGGGGCACTTAGGTACATGGTTTAGTAGTAGACTTGGCATTCTTAGGTTTATGGTTGAACTCCATGATCTTAAGGGTCTTTTCCAAACTAAATGGTTCAATGATTCTTTGATTCTATAACTCAAGACTTCAGGAGCAGAGAGAGATTAAAATGATCTGCCAGTCAACTGGTCAATCAATCTGTGTTCTTCATTGATGAGTGTAATTGCTGAACGTCATGTTTGTCTGGAGTGAATGCTTCCTTCATGTTGAATTTAACTGAAATGAACCACTGTTTTGCAATTTTTGAAAAAATCTCAACATTTACTGAAGCTGTTTAAAAATGGACCTTTTAGGAGAATCTGAAGTTAATTATTTTCATCTTGTTATTGAGACCTCCCAGCAGAAAGGAGGAAGTGAGAAAACCTATTTCAGTTTGCCCCTTCCTTGGCTGATTCTACCTATATTTTTTTTTTCCTGCAGTTTACCCTTTGTTAATTAGAATGGTGGAATTTCTGCCTTTGAAGCCTATTCTCTCAAGATAACACAAACAGTAAAGAACAGGTCTCATGATTGGCCTTTGATCTCTGTACACTCCTCTCTACAGGAACAGTACTTCCGAAGGTAATTTCTTTCTGTGCTACATGAAAAAGTGGGCAATGTAGGTCTGATAGTCTTACTTATAGCGGTGTATTTTACAATTAAGACTTTCATATATCTGAGATCAGAGTCTATGTTTCATATTTTGCCTAAGGAAAGAAACTAGATCCTGTGTTGATCTGAAAGATCTCTCTTTTTTCCACCAGGTACAGATGAAGGCTGGACTGGAAAGGCAAAAATTTCAAGCTGGAGGTTCTGATTGAACACTGGGACATAATTGGAAGCTTGAACATAAACTGAGGGTTACAAAATATGGTCTGTATTCAGCATAACAGCTGCATTTTCAGTTCTGTTGATCTATGACTTTAAACAAATCACCTTCAAATCTCAACCTCTCTAGAGAAATGAAGTCAGTTATGTCCCTCAATTGAATGAGCTTAGGTTAAACATAAGTAGTGCTATTATTATAATGCTGTAGGCTGACCTGCAAAGGCAAAGGGAGAAAGTAGGTAAGATTTTTTGAATTTTCTTTCTCTCTGGAATCCAGATGGCAAACTAAAAACACTTGACTTCTGAACTCCAGACTTCTAGTATTATTAGCAGCCCTTTGGCCTCCCATTTAACTGTAGTCTGAAGACTTCACATTGTTAAAAGAAAGCAAAAAATAAGTGCTCACAACCAAGCTGGAGCAGCTGTGATACAAATATGAAGAAAAAGAATGAGGAGGAGGAAAGAATGTGAAAACTGCTGTCACAGAGGAGCAAGAGGGGAGATGTTCCACAAAGCAAGACAAAGGAGAAGCTGAGGGTGACCACAGTGTAAGTGGAACTGAAGACAATGCACCTAGCATGTAGGTCCATACTCCATCCAGGAAAACCCGCAAGTAATCAAGAGCAACAGAAGTAGGGTTGGACACAGGTTGACCCATGACATTGCCCAGGCCACCATGGATGTCCGGGCCTGAGCTGACATGGAGATCCAGATCCAGGGCACAAAGTGCATGCATAAGGTTCCTGGGGAATGGCCAAGACAATCAATTCATATGGGTGTCCTGAGAAGCTTGAAAACTGCAAACAAATTTTCTGCATCTTGCTTGACAGAAGGTGTCTGCTGTGCAGAGGTTCTGGCTGAAAGAAGCAGAATTACCCTCACCAGGACATGGGAATGTTAAGCTTTACTGTATCACAGCACAGGCAAGTCTCTCCAACTCCACTACCCTCACTGACTAGCTTGAAGGAAAGTGGCATTGCTTGGGAGTTTTTAACACAGTTCATGTCTAGATAAAAGAGAGTGAATGTAGAATTAAGAATTCCTATCTTCTGAGACTGGATTCCTCTGACACAAACAAGATATAACATGTGACCCAATTTTCCTACATGTGAATGAAAATTAATGCAGTGTTTCATGATTGTTTGTATGTCATTGTCTCTAGAAATTTCTTAAGTCTTTGAAAAATTCTGTAGCTTCTACTGTGAACCAGAAATATTTCTGAGTCTTTTTGGACCTCCTATACACATGCACCTGGTCACATGAATTTGTGGATTTTTCAGAAGTTGAAGTAATTGTGGTTAGTAACAATAAATTTTTAATAACTACGTGTATTAATTACAAATGATATGAGCTTCTTTATTTTGCATCTTTATGTTGGTATTTTTCTGACAAGAACAGGTTTTCTCTTGAGATTCTTGAAGGCCTCATTTTGGTAGAGAATAGAGGACAGAGAAAATCCTCACTATTCTGACTATTCTTCTTTTAAACTTAATTAGATTTTTCCTTTTAACCCTGGCTCCAGCACAAGGCTCATTCCATTTACCCTTTCTCAGAGTGAATATGGTTTTATTCTGAAGACCCAGTTTTTGTTAATATCTGGGGCATCTTCAGCCATGAATGGCAAAATTAGTCCCAATAATCCAGATTGTTTATAGGTATGTTAGTAAAAGTATTTATGTTCCCAAGCTTCCCCATTAAAACATATATGGCAGGTTTTAATCAGGAAAGTATATATATATACAATGTAATTCTAATTCCCTCATGAACTCCAGTAACGACTTTGCCCTACTAACATTACAATGGCTAAGAGTCTGTCTCTCACTATTTCCATTGCAAAAACCTGCACTATTTCCAGAAGGGGAAATAATTTAGCCATAAAAAAATCACATAGTTCTAAAACATGGACCACTCCTAGAAGCAAATCCTAATTCAGTTATGAGTTTAACTGTGCTCACTTTAAAGGAGGATTGGGTAGACAGGTTGGAGAAAGAAAGAAAGAAAGAAAGGAAGAAGTTCAGTCCAAAATGTAGTATATAAGCTGCATCTATTGAACAGATTTATTGTCATGTATTTATTCTCTTCCTAGTATTTGCATTACCCTCTCATTTCCTTTGACTTCAAATTCGATCCTACTCTCCTTGTGGAAAGGGAGATTGGATAGTGAAAGCTATGCAGATTGTGAAAGAGTCTATCTGTGTATTTGCATTTGTAGAGCACCTCTCACCAAGGTCTGAAGTGCTGGTGACTGAGAGCAATGGAAAATCAGAAAAAAACTAATGGATTAGTACAAAGACATGTCCAATGTAAAAATCTATTTGAAAGGACTATGAAATTGTAGTCATGACAATGCAAGTGGATATATTTCATCTGATTATTTAAAAGACCAAGGAGTTAGGCAAAGATACTGTTAACAAAAAACATAAATATCTTGCATACTTTCACATGCCTTATAAATTTCTTTTTTAAATGATCAGGATTGATATTTTAACTGAGTTCACTAGTGTTCATTAATGTTCATTAACCAGACTAAAAAAGTGAGAATCAAGGATTTTATTTGCCTTTATCACTGATACTGCTTTATTAATCTTTTTCAGAAGATTTGACAAATCTCTTTAAATATTACTCAGCAGATGAAGTTTCTACTGTTTTTTCTAGGGAGACTGCTTGGAACTCTTTAAATTTAATCATTATGGTGATAATTTAATAATAATTTAATCAGATGGTGCCTGACACCGAGCACACAAATTATTTGGCTGTTATGTATCTAGCTATTCTTGTTTGTGCCTTCCCCTACCACTGGCCAGGTTAGTACAGATCATTCCTGCATCTCATTACTGTCCACTTTTCTAATATATATGATTACTATATCCCAGCTTAATGCCTGCATAGCTTGGAGATATATGTCTTTGCTGGAAAGCCCACAAATAAACTGTATTACAGGAGCATATAGATTTTTATGTTATTTACTCTGCCTAAGTCAAAAAGAAAGGATGAGATAGAAACAAAGAGTTGCATGGAAAACACTGTACAGTTGTAATCAGTTCACCTTTAGTGAGTAAAAAACTATAGCTGCAATTGTTTTAATTGCTCTTATAGTCTAGAACACACAGTCCCACCAATTAAGAACTGAGTTCCTTTTATTGATTTTATCTAGAGCATTAAAACTTTGAAAAAAATTAACATCAAGAAAATAAATAACCCCTTTTTTCTAGACAACAGTACTTTCTGGGTCATTGGAAACTATCAACAGTATAGAACAACAGGAGGATTATGCTTAGTGTTCATAACTCATGGTAGCCAGAACTTTTATGTTTATTGATAAAGGTAAGCACAGCTTTGAGAGAGGTATGTATTTTTAATTCCTTCCAATTAGCAATCAGTTTGTTATACATATACTTTCTTTGCCTGCATTCATTTACACTTTAGTCTCAGCCTTCAAATATTCAACATCAGAAATTGATTTCATGCTCTCATATCAGTCAGAGACAATGCAAAAAGATGTAAAACTAAAGGGAAATCACTTACACTAAATTCCATTACTTCTTCTGGGTATAAGTCTCAGTTTCATAATAAAGCTCTTGGTGTGTTAATATGATATATTTCAGCTATTAAATTTTAAATGCATAGCAGTGTGGATTACTGCACAAAATATGAGGCACATTAAGACACCTGCTTTGGCATTTCAAGAAATATTCCCTGAAAAGCAATGAAGTACACTCATGATAAGCTACTAAAAAAATATGTAACCCCTTATCTTTGCCTCCCTGTTAGATAAGAAATTTCACAGGGTATTCTATTTGCCTGAGAAATAGTAGATATTGTCCTTTCATTGAGATATTTCAAAGAAAAAAACCCACAACAAATCTTAGTAGATTTATCCATATGTGGATGAGAAAAATTATACACATCAGTCTAATTATAGCCTCCTTAGTTTCTGCTGCAAAGACATTAAATAAACATTTTAGAAACTACAGTCTAAGCAGTGTATTCTTTAGCTGCTTTAGGCAATGATTTAAAGTTTGATGTTCCGGTTATTTATACACTCCATATGAAATTTTAATTAGAAAAATATATACTAATAGTGAGTGAAGATAGGTAAACCACAGCTATTCCCTTCTTGGTTCTTATTCCACCTCCCTGTGCCTTAAATTTCTGGGATCGTCTGACTCTGGTAATCTTTGTCCAACTGAAAGGATAAAAGTTTTGTTTCTGTGTAATACAAGCAGTGACGTGGATTTCATAGCTTCAATTTGTATATTGAAAAAGCTGGATGTTTTTCCTCCGAATCTATGGCAACTCAGAGATTACTAAAACAATGCTGGGCAATGCAGTAGTAAAGTCTGTAAACTATGAATGTTACTGATAGTATATACACTGTATTAGTATTCAAATGGCACAGACTAAGCCTCTAAGTTCTCCCTTGTAATGAACTGAGTCAATTAAAGAGAATCTAAAATTGATGATTACCGTATTTGAAAGCTAGAAGGCAGGAGGAATTGGTCATCCACTTGGACTTGAGAGGTGGACCCATGCCAACCTCTTGAAATTCAAGAAAAAAGAGTGCAAGGTCCTGCACATGGATCAGGGCAATCCCAAGCACAGTTATAGGCTGGGTGAAGAATGGATGGAAACAGCCCTGAAGAAAAGGACTTGGGAGTGCTGGTTGATAAGAAGCTCAACGTGAGCTGGCAGTGTACACTTGCAGCCCAGAAAGCCAACTGTATTCTAGGCTGCATCAAAGGATGCATGGCAAGCAGGTTTCAGGAAGTGATTCTCCTTCTCTACTCCATTCTCATGAGACCCTGGAGTACTCTGCCCAGTTCTCTAGCCCCCAACACAGGCAGGACATGGAGCTTTAGGTGTGAGTTTAGAGGAGGGCAGCAAACATGACCAGAGGCTGGAGCACATCTCCTGTGAAGACAGGTTGAAAGAGTTGGGGCTGTTCAGCCTAGAGAAGAGAAGGCTCCAAGGAGACCTTATAGCAATCTTACAATATCTGAAAAGGGCCTACAGGAAAGCTGGGGAGGGATTTTCTACAAGAAAATTTAGTGACTGGAGGAGGGGAGATGGTTTCAAATGCTAGAGGGTAGCTTTAGATTGGATATTAAGAAGAAATTATTTTCTGTGATGGTGTTGAGATACTGGAACATGTTGCCCAGGGAGGTTGTGGATGCCTCATCCCTGGAAGTGTTCGATGGCAGGTTGGATGGGACGTTGAGCAACCTGGTCTAGTGGGCAGTGTCCCTGCCCATGTAGGGGGGTTGAAACTAGGTGGTTTTGAATGTCCTTTTCAACCCAAACCAGTCTATATTCTATGATTTAAGGCAAATGTCATAATGCATAAAACACGCCCCAGGATTATCTCATATTCCTTTCCTATTTTCTACACATGCTGCACCTTATTTTACACATTAATAAGAGTCTATTACAATTATTTAAAATTATTTTAAAGTTATTATCTTCAATACAACCTTTGGTATCTTCATACAATATATATTTGATGTATAATATACTTAAAATATATAGAGAGATTCAGTTCCCAGTTTTTCTGGTCTTCATTGCTCTTGTCACCTCAGTTGGTGAACAGTCATCAAATTTGAGTTCCCAGTGTCTGTATTTATACAGATAAATGAATCTGTTCACAGCCAAATAATCAATTAAGTTTGGGGGTTCTTTTCATGGGATCATAGAGTAACTTGGGTTGGAAGGGACCTTTAAAGGTCATGTATTCTGACTCCCCTGCAGTGAGCTGGGACATCTTCAACTAGATCTGTTTGCTCAGGGATGTTGTAGAGTCTTTTAAGGCCTTTCTCCAAGTTTTCGGCATTATTCCTGACATGCTGGACACAACAGTTTAGGAGTAGTTACACATAGTACCAAATATTATCATGAAATCATTATGATGTATCCTTGCCTGTTGTTAATCACTTATGCATCAAGGATCACATAAGCTTTTGTCAGTTCATATTCAACTTTTCATTTTAGAAAAATAATATTAGTTTTCTCTAGTATCCTGATTATATATCCAAACAGAATATTTCAGTATTTTTAAAGGAGAACTTTAGGCATCCAGTCTAAATAAAGTATCCCTTATTCTTTACCTTCCATTTTTGCTATTAATTTTTCCTATTCAAAAACATACTAATTAAAAATCAGGTTATGCTCAAAGGCACATCACAATTATATGACTGTATGTGTTAGGAAAGGAAGCAAAAGAATTTCTACACTAGACCATATATGGAGGAGGAGGCAGGGCAGATATTATGGTCAGACTTTTACTGGCTGTTGTCACTTAATCTGTATTGTAAATCTGTGTCTGAAAAAGATCTACATGAAATTCTCCATAGCTTGCAAATATTTAATTCTTTTGGGTCATAAAACAACAAACGTCACAAGACAGAGGACAGATGAAACTGTACCAGGTTCTAGATAAAGAGTGTATTTTCATTGCATATTTGAATGTGAATGATAGTAGAGGCACCTGGAGGATTCTTGATATTATTATTTAACATACTCTAACTTCCCTGTCATGTTCTGCAGTATTTTTTTTCTTCATTGTATCTGTTCCCATATCTTAATTTCAGAAGCCAGTATGTAACCCAAAGAATCTGTTCTTCAGCCTCACTTTTCTCTTGCACTTTTCCAACAAATACACAACTGTGACGTCTGTCTTCCTAGGGGACAGTCATATAATCTTTGCAAATGGGATGTCCAGGCAAATGTTAAGAGGCTTAGAGAAGTTGCTGTCTTCTTTTGTCCTTTATCCTCCCTTCTACTGTTATCAATAAGGAGGTCAAGTACTCATATAATTTCACAGGTGTGATATTTCTTAAGAGCCATATGGAAAATGTCAGGCTAAGACTCTTTTTTTTTTTCTTTCTTCCAGAGGAATTTCTATATGCTGCTTTGCTTTATCATTTGACAATAGGCAAATGAGATGCAAATTATTTTATACAGTGACTGCTTTTCCATCTGTGTTTCCAATTTAAGGAGGTGGAAATGAAAAAGGAAGACAATAAAACTAACAGACTATGTCTATATTACTAATCAAAGAAGACTAGGAACAACTCTTAGCCCTGCAATTATATGGGTCTGGATCCAACTGGCTCTCCTGGATTTTTATCCAGAATTTTTGTGACTATCTCTCTCTGGGGGAAATTCATTTTAGAGAAAACCAACTGAAGAGGTAAGTAATGACCTGTTGTGGTTCAGTAGCCTTTGGAGTGTATCTCTACCTACAACACAAACAATGCAGATATAATGTTCACTTTTCTGGCCAAAAACTCCATCATATGGCTTAAAGAAGACACTAAGAGTCCCTCCAGCAAAAGTGCAATGTAATTTGACACAGGTTTCAACAGAAGTAACAGGCAAATAATCTGAGTAAGGTGAATCACAGTGTTAATGCAAGGAGCATCATTCATGGGTTTATTACACTCTGATCTGCTCTTTAGCTTACACTCCTTGAAATGCTTCAGGCAGAGCCAAGATCATGGATATACATTATGTTCTAAAGGTTGTTGTTTCCTGGACATTTCTGAAGGATGTGCAAATAGAAAATGAAATACATTTAGATACAGAGATATAGAAGAAATACTGTCTGCTTAGTTGTTCTTGAAATACCTATTTTTCTGAGCCTTTTAACATTTAAATACTTTTATTAATCTTTCCTCGAGACAATGTGATAAAGGGAAAACCATGAAACTTCTCCCTTTTTTGGAAGTGTCGTAATTTGATTCAGTCTTATGAGCACCCTGCAATACAATAAAACACCTATTCTGTCTTAGTTATGTCTCCAACAGGAGCTGATCATGGCACTGGTAGGAGGAAACTTTGACTGGATGCATGCCAGATACATAATCACTGAGCCTTTCACAGGTACAACCTGTAGGCAGCATTCATAAGCTTCTACCCTTTTTCAGAGCACTGCAGGGGGTGTTCATTTTGGTGTACCCTAGAATTCTGTTTCTTTTTCCATTTATGGTACCCTGAAATTACTCAGATTTCAAGTTTTGTGCTTTCCTCTTCTCCTTTTGGAAAGGTTTTTGTCTGCTGTTAAGAATATGATTGTTGTGTCTTTGTTAGATGCTTCCCTGATAAAGGTCTAAAGAAACAAATACAAATTGAAATTATGGGCATTTGTTCATTTGTTTCTTTAAACAGTACCTCACACAGAAAGATCTTGCTAAGAGTGTTGGCTAATGTTGAAACGAAATCCAGCATAATTTTACTAGGAACGTTGTTCCAGCTCACCTGTTGTATGATTGTTACATTTAATACTACAGTATCAAAAACAGAAACTGAAGTGCTATAGAAAAGGTAGGATTTCCTTTAAAGGTAATGAGCTGCAGTTTCTGAGTGGCCTGATTTCAGACAGCTTCCTTTAGTCCTGTAAGTCACTTCAAGCAGGGAATACACAGAAAAGTCAAACCATGTCATAAACTTTTAAAATTATTTCTTTTCCAAAATACTATGCAAGTTTTGTAAACTGGTTTGTGTATCAGAATGTACAAGTTGTGTGCAAAATCTACATAGGCTGTCAGACTCAAAGAAAATATAAATACATGCATATGGCGTGGAGGAGGAATTTGAGTATTATTTTATTTGTACAGTGTAAGGAAATGCCTAAAGAGGTCTATGGTTAACATTAAAAACAATAAGAAAAATCGGGTAAAAAAGGTGCAACATCGCCTGTATCTTTGTCACTGTACATATGATTCAAACAAATTTTACTCCTTTACTGGGGAAATCAGGAACACAGTAGTTTGGGCCTAGGAAGAACTGGGGGGAGGGGGTGGTGGTAACATATGTAAGCACTGCTCTTTGTGTTGTCTGTGTCCTGTGTGTGTTTGATTAGTGTAAAATTAAATTATTTTTTTTCCCCAAGTTGAGTCTATTTAGTTCATGACCTTAGTCAGTAAAGAGCCCTCCTTGCCCTTTGTCTCAAACTATGAGCTTCTGGTTGGCCTTTGTCCTCCCTCTCCCAGTGTTTCTGTGTGTGTATCTGGGGGGGAGTTGAGTGAAAGGCCACGTGGCTGGTTCTTTGTTGTCATGTTAGGCCAAAACAACTGCCTTCATCTGTCTAGATGCTAGTTTATAAAAATGAAGATGTGAGGCCCAACATATACAGATTGTTTAGAGAAGAGGAGATTTAATTTATACTTAATGCCATTTATATCACTAGTAGCTTATTTGTGCTTCTCTGTTGTATGTGACATACTTTTAGTATTCTCTGAGCAATTGAGAAAAGCCACATTAATACCAGTACAGGCCTACTGAACTTCCAGTGAAATGCTACATTAAATTGCTTGCTCTCTTAATAAAACAGTTGTGTAAATTTATAAGCATTCTTACTTATTTTGTTTGGATTTTAAAGTACATAGGTGTTACACACTCAGTTGATTTTACACTGCCAAAACATACTGGTAACATAATTCAGTTTTCGGAGGTTATGTGTCAATTTAAAATAACCCTGTCACTCACTGCAATTCTCACTGCTTGAGATGCATTAATCCATACAAAAGATGTCCTGGCTGAGATAGTGTTTTTAATGCAATATTGTCATCCTCAAAACAACATGAAAGATGTTATTTTCATTTATATTGAAAATCCTCTGTTGTATTACATAACTTTTCCAAATTCCATTACTTCCTCAGATATTTAAGATACCAGATCTTCAAAGATATCTGAATAAGTCAAGATTAGAAAGCTATCCATATGATTTGTATTTTAAAAAAACAATTATAAAGTTTGTAGTCAATATCAAGAACTAATAGTTATTCTCACCTGTTTTTCTAATAGCTATAACTGCACTGTAGCTCATCAGCTTTTTTTTTCTATTTTTACAAGGAAAATTGGAAAAAGTCAAATTTGTACACAATGATTAACATTTTAATTGAAAACTTCTATTTGAGGAAATAAAATAATTTTGATCCTGCCATTCTCAAGAGATATTTAATCAGTGGGTCCAAAGGGAAACTCTCACTTAAAGCAGAGAACTGGGATGATCCTACAAACTTCACAAAAATATGTAATATTAAAATAAGAAATCAGGTGTTTAAGTATTTCAGGAAATATTTTTGTTTGAATTTTTGCAGTACATTATTACACACCTTCTTTAGCAAATATTAAAAAATATAACACCTTTCTTCATTATTTTGAATAAAAATATCAGAAAAATCTCCTGGTACAGAAATACTAAATTTTGAGTAGCTGTGTAAAATACTGTGCTGAAATGCTTCCTATTATTGACTTTTCTTGCATAGAGCACTTTTGAGGGCATTCTGCTTTGTTGCTATAAGTCATTCATGAACTCCTCAACTCTGCATGCTCAGCTTCACATTCTGAAAGATGCTCATGGCTACCATAATATACTCTATATATAACTGGTTACTGTGCCACTGTGTTCATAAACAGTTGGCTGTTTATGACAGTGTGTTATTGCAGAGTCCCTCATCACTCATGAGTGATAGTTTATATGCATACTAGCTTGCTTTTGGGGATACTTACAAATGAGCTACTTAGAAGTTTGGTTTGCTCCTTAGGTGATGTATCTCATAATCAGTGCATTATAAAAGCTTGCATAATCATAAACAAAAAGTAAACTGCTGACTCTTTGCAGCTACTTGATTAAAATAAAAGCATTGAAATCTATATGTTACAATTTACATAAATAACTTGAAGATTTTAATCAATTTTGCAAACAAAAAATTGATAAACAAGCACTCTGAAACATGGTTAATGAGATGTTTATATTGGTGGTAATTAGTGTTTTTATCCAATTCCTACATGGTCAGATCTAAAATTAAGATCCTCCAGGAAAAAAATTACTATGGATATTGGCTGACAAGCTTTATGACATTTCCAATTGCATTGCTATAATGTACCTGAATACACTTAGAGCTGCATCTCTGCATTAAAAGTGTTGACACGATAAATAAGATTTCTAACAAATGACCCTCACATACATTTCCTACTTCATGAAGAGCCTGGTAAAACCTTACTGATATCAATTAAATTATTTGTCCATGTTCTGTCTTAACCTTTACAATAATCTTTGCCAATATTCAGTTACTTTTAATAATGCTCGGTAACATTGAAGGTTTGTGTCAAAAGATGCCAATATCTGGAAGTGCACTTGACTACGTACATTCAAGATTGTATGGAACAGGTACTTGATACAAGCTCCTTTATTCAAGTGCTCTTACAACTTACATTTTCTTTTAATTGAGTTCAAATAATGATAGTACTGGAAGTTAGTATTCAGAGGAGAAAATAGTCCTTTCCTAGTTGGTTCAACCACCTGGAATTTACATTATTTTTAATTGAAGCCAACAACAATAAGATAATTTATTTCTCTTATATGGAATGAATGAAAATAACTCTTTCTGTATTATTCTGGTATTTTTTGATGTCTTAGAAGAAAAATTATTTTTCCATTAATGTTCAATATGTTGCACTCCTACTTTACTGAAAAATAGTCTTAAGTGAAAAAAGTTTCA
>NW_009952694.1:9293828-9298759 GCF_000747805.2 Chaetura pelagica
AATATAACTGCCTTCAATGAAGGAATTTTGACTAGTAAACAAATTTACCATGAAAGAAGTGTGCTTATAAGAATTTCTTGGCTAAATCTCATAGAAAAGACAGATAGCTCAATGAAGAATGGGTTCTGAACATGAGTTTGAATTATCAGAATACATATGAGACAGGTGTTTTCTATATGTAGTTTATATTATTAAACTACTCTTTTGTTGTCTCTTAAACATTACAGGGCCTTAATGTGGTATACACACAGCATGAGGAATGTGCTTCCTAGAAAAGAACAGAGAACTAAAAACATATTCTTAAAAAAATAAAAAAAACTATTCAGATTTAAAATTAACAAAATAACAGTATAATTGTGAAGATCTTAAAGTTCTGCACATCTACCAAATAAATTTCAGTGATAGCATCAAATAAAATAGTTTGTTAGCATAAATTATGATAATTTCAGACGAGTTATCTCCTCCTGCTTGCACATTAATTTGATCTGTTAACAATGTCTCCAACAATATTTGCTCTTTCAAAAAGATACTGTGCTTCATAGCTGACAACATAAATACATTCTATATTAAAAAAATATAAAAAAATCTTAATTTTGCTCCTAAATTTAGATTTTTCAATGTAAAGTAGAAAAATAACATTGGCTTTTTGACCAAAAGACCTATTAAAATTTGCCTCCTTACCATACGATATTGAAAATTGCATTCCTTATTTTGCTTCATTAGATGAAACATTTAACATTTCAATGCTAGATAATGTTGAATATTAGCAAAAGATCTTGTCCTACTTTTGACCTACTTCATATTTTTTAACTAACTAATTAAATTAATTGGAAATATTCTTCCTTTATGCCACTGTGTGTTGGATACTTTCTTCTGTATTATGTGAGAGCTGCGTGATGAGGTCATTGTTGGTGTCTGATAGTGGAATAATGGAATTATTTTACCTTGGAGCATTGTTCTGGAGGTTCCAAAGAACAGATTGTGCTCCTTACAATGTATGCCACACTTTATGTCTTTGCCATGTAAGGGTGGGAACACTTTGAAACAACCTTAAGTGTAAGTGGGGCATTTAATTCCTACTAGGTCCAGGAATCATCTGAAATTCAGAAGCAGATGGAGTAGCAATTACATGAAAATCTAGTGCTTTATTTCGGGTCTTGGAACTGGTTCAAGCTCGGTTTTATATGTATGGCTGCATGTTTGTTTGAATATGCTAAATCAATGCTACAAGAAAACTGTGGGGGGGTCATATAGCATTGTTAGCCTTCATGTCCACGTTTTATCCAGTCCTAAGATCACAAATTTCTGCTCATTACCTGTATTCATTCCATTATTAACTTCGGATGTGGAAGTAAACATCCACTTATTAAAAGAGCTAAGATAGTGTTTTCTTTTCCTACCTTCTTTTACAAGAAAATCAAAACACATTTAAAACCATTGGAAAATAATGTATTCTTAGCATATATTAAAGTGAAAAGAAAAGCAACTAAAAACTATAGAAAAAGAAAGACACTGTTAGATTTAGGGTTTTCACTATGCAGTAAATTGCTGCTCTGTGAAGATTTCTTATATTGTTGATATTCAGCTGCCAAGGCCAAGACTACACTGTTTTGTTTTGGTTTTTTTTCCCAAGGAACATTAAATTTACTTCTACAGATTGTTCAGGCAATTCAATTTTGTTAAGAACTGATGAAAATCTATCATTTGGCAATGATGGATGGATATGGCACTTTTTCAGTCCAGTTTAAGTGCTGAGTATAGGTGATATGGTAATCCTTTTAGAAGCGAGGCTCAGAAGTAAGATGTCTCTTTCTATTAAAGTTAATGTTGAACCACCAGCTTGCAGAATGGAATATCCATCAAATAAGAAATCTTAATACATTAGCAACCTGTCCGTCATTGTTTCAGTATGAACAAAGATGTTATCATCATCATTATGAAGTTTTATATTTATCTAGTACCTTTTATTTCTGCACTTCTATCATTATCAATATCTTGGCTTCTATTCATGATCTATATGAGCTAGTGGATGTGTAAGGACTATGTGCACATGATACACTTCATTTTCAGACTCTATCTGGTAGAAAGACCTAAGACTATTTTGGGTGGGTTTTTTTCCTAAATGTATGGAAGTGTCTAAATGCAACACAAGGAGAGATATTAAGGGATCTCCTAATGACAAACTTCCTCGATAGTTTTCAGATAAGAAAAAAACAACATGAAAAACTCATGTCTTTTCTTTTTGATGTTGACAGTCTATCAGGAAGTACAAATCTGCCTTGTCTCCACAGCACTCAGTCATGTTTTAGGGAAAAATCCATAACTAATGTAAAGAGTTAGCCAGCCCCCATCTCACACCAATTATGTTTGAGAAAGCCATATGACAAGACAATCTGGAGAATATATGAACTATTTGGTAGTGTGACATCTACTTGATGTATTATGTGTTGGTGAAGGTGCCAATTACCTACATTGCAGTCTTTATCACTAAAACATGTACTGACTGCATTCTTAATGATCTCAGTAGAGAGGACTCAATGACCTTCAGAAAACACTTTTTTTCATGCTCTTATTTCCTTATACTGGTCTTAAGGTAAAAGTAAGTCTATAATGTTAGGACATGGAGGAATGGTACAGAGATCACAGAACACAGTAAACACTGCTATCACCCTTATTCCTTAATTTCTACTTGATTTAGATAGACAAGGGACAATTTATCATTTTGAACTGCCAGTCTTACATTCTTTATTAATGTTGGGTTTTTTAAAATTATTTTTAAATGCACGTAAGACGTGTGTAACTTATTATAATAATCCAGTATCTATTAATGTTGGATTATTTAAGTGCTAAGGAGGTTTTTTTAACTATTGGAAAATGTAAGATTGTGTTTAGGTCACTGTGGCAGAGCACTCCTGTGTCCCCTCTCACCAGTCCTGGGGGCTGTTGTATTACCTGGTAAGCTCTCTGGGGCTGACAGAAGAACCCCTGCTGGACCAGCTATTGTGTCACCTTTGTTGGGTTAGACTTGGTGACACTGTGACTGATTTCTGGTCTTAACCTCTGCTGGGCTGAAGAAAGGTCATCAGACACAGTGGCATTTGGTTTTCATTGACAAATCGGGGCTTGTCAGAGTGCAGCCCTCTGTCAATGAACAGGGTCCCCAGCCAATGGGGTGTCTTGGCCCAGGTAAACGAATGAATGGACTTAGTCCATGAAACAGAGCTCATGCGGTGAAGTCCTGTCTTAGGTTTTCCCTTAGAGCAGCAGGTCTCTGAGGAAGCCTACTTCTTAGTCTGGGACATCACTTAAGGAGACTTTCTAGAATTGCGTTACCTCATCTTCGGTGAGTGATATTTCTTCTAAATATACCTTTGCATCAGCCTTGCCCCTATTTGGCAAGTGAGTCCAGGTACCTGCAGGGGAGGCTTTCCCTTTGTCTGAGTGAATGTGCACATGTGGGAGTATTATTATCCATGTTAAGACTAGTAAAAAAAAAAAAAAAAGTTTAGAAATTCTTAAGTAGTTTTGCTGTACTGCATTCCCAACCAACATATGAGCCTATGATATTATTTTTGATTGATCAGAGTCCTAAATAGTGTTGACTGGAATAACTCTTCATTCCTAGTAAAGCCCTATGTGTGCCTCCATTATAATTGCACAGAGTATGACTTGTACAGTATCATAATAATTATACTACACTCATTTTACATTTCTTGGACTATGGAGAAAGCATATTTGCATGCAACTGCTAAATTAACTATTATCTTAAAAAACCCAAAGAAATTAAAAAACAAACAAAAAAACCCAACAAAAACAACAATACAACAAAAACCCCTAACCTATTGTTGTTTATAATTTTTTTCATTTTTTTCATTTTTAATTTTTTTTTCCCTTTTTTTTGTTTAATGTAACTCTTATTTTTCTTAGCCCCTCAAAATTTTGTATCAACTCTCTGGCTGATGTGGTATCACTACATAACAGCTGTCCTGTGGCATAGTGTTTGAAGTGTGATTGTATGCTGCAAAACTAACCACGTGTTCACTTGCCAGAACTTTAAAAATAGGGTGGGTTCATACGCTTTGATGGACAGGGTAGGACAGATAAAGAAAGATGTAAAAGAAAGGTAATCTTTCATTTTCTTACTTTAGCTAGATACAATGATACTTGGTTGTGTGTTTAGTTAATTGTGGTGGTGGACTTAGCTAATTGCTGTGGTGCCAAAAGTGATGATAAGCATTGGGAAAGCCTGTCTTAATCTGATAACCATGAGCGTTCATTCATTGCAATTTCATCAGCAAATTATTATAACAGCCTCAGACTTTCCACATGCTTTGTTGCTTTGCCCTGTTTTCCCTGTGTAGGATACACCAGAGACAGTGAGTTACTCCTTGTAGGCTATAACTGGTTGAAAGATCTCATTAGCTGTGAAAATTTTTCGATTTCTGTATAACTTTTCATCAGACTATGAAATGAAAATGTAGAGATGAAACTTTTGGGATTTCAGAAACTCTTCATTTGACATTTGAAGAGTAAATGTTCAGAGGGTCATTTGTTTCAAAGCCAAGAAAAGATATTGCTATTGTCCCAGAAATTGGTACAATACAATATTTTCCTTTTGAATGATGTGACACTACAGTCTTGCCCTCATTCCAATTCTGTATTTTTAAACTCTCTTAGAAAGCATATTGTAGATGAGTTTCAGATTTAGGGCACAATTCATAAAGCTTTAAAGAGGAAAAAAATGGGTCACCAACTATTCATTATATGCTCCTCAGATGCTGGAGTTAAAGTTAAATCTTCTAAGATGATCTTCAGCTGAGATTTTTTTCAGAGAGATTAATACTGTGCCTTCTGACTTCTGAGCAGTAGAGTGCTCTTTTTTGTAGTAGTAGGAGGAGTGGGGTGGAAGTGGGAACGCAATCTTTGGCTTA
>NW_009952694.1:9298826-9307895 GCF_000747805.2 Chaetura pelagica
AGCAAATGAACCTGTGTAATCCATCACTTATATACATAACTTGAAATAACAAGTTATGCATCATGTAACATATTTTAGTTCTCTTATTTAATTATTCAAGGAATGCTAATAGCTTACGACATTATTGCTTTTAATTTCTGTCTCTTAACCCATTTTCTTAAAATACAGTTAATTATAAAGAACAGAGTATAAAAAAATATGTCAAGACTTAATTTCTTATGGTTTTTTCTGCATGTAAATATTGGTTAGGAAAGTATAAATATAATCATCAGACATATTTATACATCTTGGATTCATATAATAATTTGACCTTTAAAGGTCATCTAATCTCTCTGCTTGTCCACCAATGCTGTGACACTATCATAAAAGACCACCTTAAGCACTTGCAGATAAGAAAGCCAATTGTATTCTAAGCTGCATCAAAGGATATATGGCAAAGACGTCACAGGAAGTGATTCTACTCCACTCTCATGAGACCCCACCTGGAGTACTGTGTCTGGTTCTGGAGCCCCAACACAGGACGGACATGGAGCTGTTAGAACGAGTCCAGAGAAGAATAATGAAGATGATCAGAGGGCTGAAGTACCTCTCCTATGAAGACAGTTTGGCAGAGTTTGGGTTCCACCTGGAGAAGAGAAGATGCTGGGGAGACCTTGTAGCAGCTTTTCAGTACCTGAAGGGAGTCTACAGGAAAGCTTGGGGGAGAGGGGGAGGGTGAGTGGAGGAGTGTGGGATTTTTTACAAGGTCATGTAGTAGGAGGAAGGGGAATAGTTTAAAACTGAAAGAGGGGAGATTCAGGTTAGACATTAGGAAGAAATTCTTTAGTGCGAGGTGCTTGAGACATGAAGATTGCCCAGGGAGGTTGTGGATACCTCATCCCTGGAACTGTTCAAGGCCAGGTTGAATAGGGCTTTGAGCAACCCGGTCTAGTGGAAGACATTCCTGCCCATGCAGGGGTGCTGGAACTAGATGATCTTTAAGGTTCTTTCCAAAGGAAATCATTCTATGATTTTATGACTATGATTCTTGTTACCCTTGATGTCCTTTGCCAGGTTTAATTATATAAGGGCTTTAACTTTCCTAACCTGATCCCTGGCTGCTTGGACTATTTCTCTGTATTCCTCCCAGGTTACCTATCCTTGCTTCTACCCTGTATAGGCTTCCTTTTTGTGTTTGAGTTTGTCCAGGAACTGAGTTTGTCCTTGTTCATCCATCCACGCCTTCTGGTGGTTTTGTCTGACTTCATCTTTATTGAATGCAGTGCTTCTGAGCTCAGAGGAGGTGATACATCCATATTAACCAGCTTTCTTGGGCTCCTTTTCCCTTCAGGACTTTATCCCATGTTATTCTACCAAGCCAGAACCTGAAGGGGTCAAAGTAGCTTCTCCAGAATAATGAGCTTGTTATGAACCCTCCTTGCTTTCCTAAGGATCTTTAATTTCTCCATCTCATATTCACTGTCACCAAGGCTGCCCTTGATCTTCACATTCCCCACCAGCCCCTCCTTGTTGATGACAATAAGGTCCAACGTAACACCTCTCCTCAGTGGCTACTCCATTATTTGGAGAAGGAAGTTAACATCAAAATATTCCAAGAATCTGCTGGATTGCTTACGCTCTGCTGTGTTTTAGCTTCAGCAGCTATTAGGGTGTTTGAAGCCCCCCATGAGAACTAGGTCTTGTGAACATGAGGCTGCTCCTATCTGTCTATGGAGGATCTCATCTACTTGGTCTTCTTGGCCAGGTGGCCTGAAGCAGACCACCACTATAATGTTCCCTGTCCCTACCCTCCCTTTAATCCTGACCCATAAGGTCTCAGTTGGCTCCTCATCCATCCCTAGGTGGAGATCCATGTTCTCCAGTTGGTCAATGAAATAAAGGGTGACACCCGCTCCTCTTCTTCCCTGACTGTCCTTCCTAAAGAGCCTGTATACTTCCATTCTAACACTCCAGTCATAGGAGATATCCCACCATGTCTTTGTGATGCCAATAAGATCATACCCCTTCAGGTATTCACATACCTCTAACTCGTCTTGTTTATTCCCCATGCTATGTGTGTTTGTATAGCGGCATTTAATTTAAGCCCCCCGTGAAGCTGACTTAATGGATAGGGTTGCTGGAAATCAAAGAGCCATAGAATCATCCTGGTTGGAAAGGACCTTGAAGATCATAAAATCCAACCATAACCTAAATCCACCAACCATAGCATAATCTACCCATTAAGTGCTTTAATAATTTCCCTAAGCACCACATCTATATTACTTTAAACACTTCCAGGGATGGTAACTCCACCACCTCCCTGGGCAGCCTGTTCCATTGTTCAACTAGTCTTTCAATAAAGAAATTCTTTCTAATATCCAGTCAAAACCTCCCCTGGCACAACTTCCTTTGAGATATTTCTCTGGTGCTTCCCTGCTGGATCCTATTACCTCAGCAGCCTCTGGCTCATCTCTGTAGGACTCAAGTGCGCTGCAGTGTATCCAGCATATCTCCAAGCAACAGGCTGAGGGCCCTTGCTACCACCCCATCCTTCTAACCTTGGAGTGTCATCTCAACTGTCACAGTTTGGTTACTTTCATAGGTTTTTAAAAACAATGGAAACTTAGTTTGTCAACAGTTACAGATTTTATTTAATCTCTTGTAGTAAAAGATCTTGAGGAAAAACAATTTACATATTAAAAGTTGTGACAGTTCTTACAGCCATATTTGCTCTGCAGAAATAGAAATGCATACTTGTCTTTTTGAAATAGTGAAGTTGTCTTATGGTTGAACTAATAAGTAGAGGGCAATTCCCTCACCTTCAGTGAGAGTTAAATTTTTAACACAGTTCATCTGGGATACTTAAAATTCTACTAGAGGAATATTGTTTTGACTGAGCCAGCAGGAACCATGTTCAGCTTACCTCAGCTGCCAAGTGTACAATTTATGTCCAAAGTGGATTTTTCTTTCCTGGAACCTATTGAAAGTCTATGAAGTTTAGTACCTCCTAGAGTAAAACACAAATTACTGTAATGGATGCAATCAGTTCTGCTCTACTGCACTTAGGAAGGAGGTTTACTTCATAAAGATCAGGTAACACCCTAAATTATGATTAACTTCCATCTCACGTAGCATGTGTATTCTTGAATGCTACAACTGCTCTCCTTTCAAAAACAAGCGAACAAAACCAAACCACCACCACCAACAAAAAAACAACAACCCCCCAACACAAACAAACAAACCAACCAATCAACAAAACAGGCTCTTTTAAAAAACTTAGTAAGGTACATACCTGTACCATATTTTCTAGCAATACTCCAAAAACTGACAAGGGATTTTAAAAAGTATGCTATTTTTTAATTGGTTGTAATTCTATGAAGAATCATCCAGCTTCAGAAAATTATTTGAACTCCTAACATTTCAAATACCCAGCTCTTTCAACCAACTCCCTGAACCATAACCAGACATAAAATACCTTGCTGGTGTGGCATGAGCAATTTACCAAATGTTCATACTCAAATAATGTGTTAATTATATTTAGATTTAGCTTTAATTTATTTAGGAATTAAATCTATCCCTGTCTAGAGATTTTCAATGATAGTTGCACTAATCTCTTAAGAAAGGATTAATAGCTGTAGACAGATATACTCATCAAAATTAATTTTGAAATACTGGCTATTATATTAGTCAGACTTAGCAAACAGAATTACTGCCATTCGTATCCTCCAAAAATCTTTCTCAAAGGAATCTTCTTTGTTAGAAGGCTTGTTGAAAAAAACAAAGTACAGAAGGAAAGTACAGGGAGGAAGGAAGAGATTGCAATCTTCATTTTAATTATTTCATATAATTATATATTGTTTAATTGTTTACAAAATCTGGATTTTATAGGAAGCAGGGTGCTTTTTTAAAGTTTGATGCTAGTCTAGTGATAACCATAATTATTTACAATCTGAAACATGTGGAACTTCTAGTCAGCTTGATAACTTTAGGTACATACACATCTAGTCTCTGAAAGACAAAGAATTGAATTTCTACTGTATAGTGACACAAGGTTATGACACTCACTCCAGTGAACTGGTGATATAGGTACTAAATGAAGCTTCTCTTGACACTTCCAGTCTTATCAGTTCATACATCTTCATCAGTTCTCTCTTGATTTTCCCTCTAAGTGCCTAACTTAAGCCAAGCCAGCAGACAGGGTGATAACTGTCTAACTTGGTAAGATCTAGACTAAGAGACAGATACTATGCACATTCTACAGAACAGCTATGTTCTGTGATACTACAACAATGCAAGTTCATTTAATGTAGGTAGAAACTTAGATATGCAACATGCCTTCACCTGCCCTTTTAGAAAGAAAAGTTAGCTCAGGGAGATGCAATGAGCTGTGGGATGCTGTAGAAGGTCCTAAGTCTGGAAACTACGAAGTCCTCAACATAAAATCTTTCTGACTATACTAGAAACACAACCAGAAAAGTCCTTGTCTAGTCCTTGTGTAGCTTCTGAAGTGGATAGGAGTGCTGTTTCACAGGGACTTGGTTGTGTGGTCCCATTTTTTGCTCTCAGCTGACCTGAAGAAGAATAACAAAAGACTTAGAATAGTAACAATTTCCTTGCATGCAGAACAGGAACATGCACACAGGAAAGATGTTTTTTTAGAACTCAGAAAAAGCCAACATGATCCCACAGGGTTGCTGTTCTTTACCTCCTTATCACAGTCTAAATCCTCTGTCTCTCCTGTCCATGCTTCTGAAACAGTCATCTAACTATTCTTTTTCAAGTTCTGCCTGCAAGAAGTGCCACTTATTCTATTTGTTTAATTACTTCAATTCCACTTAATTACCCAAAGTATTCAATATATTTCTTAGTCTATTATATCTAGAATGAGATCAAGACCTTGTAAAGCACTGGCAGAGGGATTGTAAGCCATCACCCAAATTCACTTCTGCAGGTTAAAAAGAGGACAAGCTTCAGTCATGTTTGTTACATACAAACATACCATTCTAGGACAGTCTCTTGGAAAATGTGATGCAGTAAAGACTACAATCAAAATAGTGATTTCATTTTCATATGGCTGTACTTACAAGGGCATATTTATAATTTTATCACAGTTCTGCTAGCTAATATCTAAATTATTCTTATGACAGAATATTTTTATCCTTTTTTTTTTTTTTTTTTGTAATCTTAACTCAAAGTCACAGCCACATAATTTCCAGTGCTTCTCTTTCCTCTTAAAGATTTACATCCCCCCTTTCCAGCCATAGGCATATACAGGTTTTTGTATGATAAGACTATACCACCCTTCTACATGTTTCACTTAATCCCAGTCAGTGATCAATGTATAGAATGAAGAGAATTGTACAGCTGAAATTAATTTGGCCTAATGATTAATGTGCTATAGCTTAACACTGAATAGATTCAACATTTGAAGAAAAGTGTTCTGGTGGCACCAGGCCATTCAGATCATGGCTGGCTGTTATATTTCCTAGGTCTCACCCTCTAAGGACTACTCATACCTTACAGAGCAAAACAACAGCTGTGTAACACATCTACCCTCCACTTTAAGCACATATGCTGTTTTACTCTTTACTACCTACCCACAGGCCGTTTGTGCCAGCAGTCCCCAAACCCAGTAACACCAGGAGGGCCAGAATACAATTCAGATTGCAAAGAAGAAGGGAGAATAGTAAATTTAGACTGACATGGCTACATTCAGGTAGGACAGACTGTGAGCAATACTTAAAACTCTTCTTTCTCAATGTTTCTATTTTTCTAGCCAAGTTTGGGTTACATTTCAAGATGGACTATCAGCATATTTTAAGCTATACGGTAATCTAAAAAACAAGCCCTAGAGTAAGACTATCATTCATACAATCTGGTGACTGATTTTTCTGCAGCTTCTCCACTTTTATTGCAGTGCAAACAGGCTCAGAATGAAATGTCAGATCAATAGCTTTTCAGTATTATGTCCTGTAACGTATATTATATCTATATTGCATTTACTTCCATGACAATAGGTGGTCAAAGAGATAAAAAACTGTGCCTACTCTAACACTCACATGAGAAAAAAGAGATATCACCTTTGAAATCTGTTGTCCCAGACTGCCCTATCAATTCCTACCAAACAGTTGGAGAAAACTTTCTCTCTTTCCTGTCACAAGTAGCCTAAAACTAACCAGAGACATAAAGCAAATCTGGAAAGGAGAAGATGTTGGAGAAAACAGCATCACAACAACATTAAAGAAAGGTTTATATTACATTTCCTAGAAGAAACAACTTGAACCTGAAGGAAGCTGAGTGCCTCTCACATCTACTTTTATGTGAATGCTCTCAGAACTGTTCAGAAGATGCTCATCTTGATGCAGCCCTTCTTGCCCTTGACTGGTGTGTCAAGCTGTTGTGTGCTGCCAAAAAGTTTTCAGGTTCCACACAGGCACAGCTGTACTTTATGGATTAAAGAATGTGTTAAGGGATCCTGTCCTGCAAAGTGCATGACATACATATAATGCAAACAAATAGTAGAATTATTTTAGGGATGCAAACAGTGAGGGTAGAGAGAGGAAAAAATAAATAAATTGTAAAGCTGAAACAAAATGATAACTCTAAAAATACATTTTCCCATACAGAAGTTATTATTTTTTTTTGTTTTAGCAGGTGAAATTAAATAATATTAAAGAAAGATAATCACAAGTTATTTTGGTTTGCATTTCTTTTCTCAATTTCTCACAGTTTTCCTAAAAAGTTCACATTCTTCACAAATTTTTATTTGTTCTCTTCCCTCCAGAAATGCAAATATTTGACCTCACTGGTTCAGGTGTTCTTGCTTCTCACATTCATCTTCATAATTGACAATTAGCCCATTTAGTCAATAGAAAACCTCTTTGATATACTTGCACATTAGTACTTTTAAATACCTTCCTCTTTTTCTTCCCTTGAGGTCATGTTAAACTTGCTCAGCAAGCAGACTTCCAGGCATGCACCCATAGAGCCCCGAGTCACAGGAAAATGATTGGGATGGGTTGTTCTCTTTTGAGTCTGGTATCCAAATAGAAACTCATAAAAATTATCTGTTGCAATGCCACATTAAAAGGAACCTCCCTTCTCGGCAGCCAATATATTTCTACATCTATGCAGAGAGCCAGGATTAATAAAAGTTTAACCACTAAATTTTTAACAATGAGCTTATTCATTAGAAGGAGGAAGGGAGGTAAAAATTCACTGCAAAAAACTGTATTGCACTAAGGCTAATAAAAAAGTGTTATCAATTTACAAGGAACAGTCAGAGATTGGTTGAAAAGACAGGTACATTTTCATGCATGCCACAGAGCTGGAAACCCTTTTCAAAGAAGAAAATTTGACAATGACTGACATGTAGGACAGATATAATTAATAAGGACAAGGAAACTTGAGCTCTATTGTTTCTTTACAAGTGTTGTCAAAAAACCTCAGCTTCTATGCTTCCAATAAAATCTGTACTAAAAATTATTGTGCAATTTCTTTTTAAGTAGTGATAGGTGTATTTGTCTTTCTTATTTGAGAAGATACTAGCTTCATGTTTATTGTTTGAGTACGGTGACTTTTTTTGCCCCAGTGCAGAAGGAGATTTAAATAAAATAAAAAATAAAATAAAACAAAATAAATAACAAACAAACCACAAACAAAAACCAAACAACTGGAATTCACTGGTGGAGGTAAAAATTAAAAAATGAAGTTGAATTCTTTATTAAAAATAGACCTCTTACCTGAAGTTTATATCCTTTTCTGGACTTCCAGCTGTGCACTTTCCTTTCTGAGTAGCTGGTTCCATCTGGTTGGATGAGACCCTTTTTAGTTTCCTATAGATAGTCTTTCTAATGTGCTTCTATTGGAGAATGTAGAGAAACTGTTCATCTGTTGTCTGTTAGATATGTAACCTAAGCTATTTCACAAACATAAACTAGAGATCCTAATGGAAAACTGCACAAGCAAATCCTGAAATGTATGTTTCCTGGCACAGTTTCCATTTCCTTGAAACCGTTGCTCTGCTACTCCAACACTGCTGCTACTTCTCTAGGCAATACAAATCTGTTTATGAGTCTGAAAAAAAGGGAAGGCAAATTTTCCCCTGCAAGGGAAAAAAACCTTTTATTTTTTTAACGTACAGATTTTAAAAGTATGTTTTGATGTAAAGAGACAACAGCCTCTTTGCACTAGTAGAACATGGAAACAGACTCTTCACCATGGAGTGCAATAAGAAGAGAGAGGTAAGACTAGTTTAGACTAGATACAAGGACAATGTTTTTTCACTGTAAGAATAATCAAGTATTGGAAGAAGCAGTGCAGAGAGGCTAAGCAGTTTTCTTCCTTGGAAATCTTCAAGATCAGACTAGACACAAGTGTTGATTTCATATCGACTTGTCGCGGGCCAGTACCGGGGGGGGGCTACCGGCTGTCAGGATGTTTCTGCGACTTCCCCTCCCCAGTGTGGAGAGGTTTGTTAATAAGCCCGAGCGTTCACATGTGGCGTTCGCCTCTTACTGAGGAACGGCCGTTTCGGGACCCTTTCTTAGAGGGTAGATTGAAGTTCCCTCCCACCATGCTCGGAAATTGTTACTGAGACTAATGTTTAGTTTGCAAATTAATCAGTTTATTAAGGGACAATACAAACTAAGGGATCAAGGCTCAGGAGAGGTTAGCTAGGTATATATATTGGAAAAGGGATTCAAAGGCACTATGGTCTATAAAAGGCACACTCCGAAGGAGAGGTGCAAATCAATGGAGTGAAAGGGTAGGAGTTGAGCCCAGTAAGAAAGTTAAAGTGTGTGTGTATTTGTGTGTATATTTACTGTTCTTCCTTAGCGCAATTGTCAGAAGTGCTGGCAGGCTCGGCTGGACATCTGCAGGGGGGCCGGCGTCCCAGTAACTGGGGTGACCCCTTCCTGCTGCTGGCAGGCAAGGCTCTGGTCCTGTGGCTTTATGGCTGACGCAGGCTGGGCAGGCTTCTCTGGTCCGGTTCGGTCCAAGCTGGGGAGGCAAGGTCCCCGGGAGCGGGCACGATCCCCGCGGAGCGGGCACAGGCGGCGCCCCCCCCCCCCCTTCCCCGTTCCCCCC
>NW_009952694.1:9308006-9320746 GCF_000747805.2 Chaetura pelagica
TGCATTTATCTGGTAGGGCAAGAGGCCTGCTCATTCTGTTCTTGAGTGAATCAGTGAAAAGGCGTCACTCTTGCTTTGCTGGCTTGAAAGGCATTTTTTGTTTAGTCTTATGTGGGGGGAAAGAAGATGGGCCGTTCCCCACACTACTGTTTTGAGCAGGGGCTTAAACTACAGATCTTCTGAGCTCCCTTCCAAACTGAATTATCCTAAAATATTATATTTATATTAATAAAGAAGACAGAATAATCACAGAATCACAGAATCATCCTGGTTGGAAAAGACCTTGAAGATCATCAAGTCCAATCATAACCTAAATCCCCCTACCATAACCTAATCTACCCATTAAGTGGTTAAATCATGTCCCTAAGCACCACATCTATATTTCTTTTAAATACTTCCAGGGATGGTGACTCCACCACCTCCCTGGGCAGCCTGTTTCAGTGTCCAACCACTCTTTCAGTAAAAAAATTCTTTCTAATATCTAGTCAAAACCTCCCTTGGCACACCGTCATGCCATTTCCTCTCATCCTGTCATTATTCACTTGAGAGAAGAGGCCAGCTCCTGACTCCCTACAACCTCCTTTCAAGTAGTTGTAGAGAGCAATGAGGTTTCCCCTCAGCCTTCTCTTCTTCAAACTAAACAATCCCAGTTCCCTCAGCCTCTCCTCACAGGACGTGTTCTCCAAACCTTTCACCAGCTTGGTAGCTCTTTTCTGGACATGCTGCAGCAACTCGACATGACTCTTGTAGCGAGGGGCCCAGAACTGCACACAGCATTCAAAGCGTGGCCTTACCAATGCTGAGTAAAGGAGCATGATGACCTCTCTACTTTAGCTGGCCACATATTCCTGACGCAGGTCAGGATGCTGTTGGCCTTCTTGGCCTCATGGGCACACTGCTGGCTCATGTTAAGTCAGCTGTCGATCAGCACACCCAGGTCCCTCTCCACCATTCAGCTTTCCAACCATTCATCCCCAAGCCTGAAGATTTGCATGGGGTTGTTGTGACCCAAGTGCAGAACCCAGCACTTGGCCTTGTTAGACATTGTACAATTGCTCTTGGCCCATTGATCCAGTCTGTCCAGGTCTCTCTGCAGAGCCTTCCTACCCACAAACAAAGTGACACTTCCACCCATCTTAGTGTCATCTGTAAACGTACTTAGGAAGCACTCAATTCCCTCATCTAGAAAATTATTAAAGAGATTGAACAAGACTGGACCCATAACTGAGCCCTTGGGAACACTACTAGAGACAGACTGCCAACTGAACCCAACCCCATTCACTACAATCCTCCGGGCTCGGCCAGCCGCCCAGTTTTTTACCTGGCAGAGAGTGTACCTGTCTATGCCCTGTGCCACCAGCTTCTCTAGGAGAATGCTACAGGAGGCGGTTTCAAGGGCTTTACCAAAGTCTAGATAGACATGTCCACAAATCAAGAGTTTTAATCTCTTACATTTAGGTTAGCCTCTACTGTTTTTGGTGCTTGAACACATGTGATCTTATGTAAAATTGAAAAAAAAAAAAGAGCAGCTGAATAGTTAAGGTTTCTTGTCATAATCACAATTATCTGCCATGAAAAAAAAAATCTAGTCAAATTCTAACATGCTTCTTTTTGACCTTCAGCCTTTTGGGACAGATACAGAGCCATGCTTTTTTTTTTTTTTTCCCTATGAGAATATGGATAAAATCTTGAGAATGGTTTATTGATGTAATGTTTATTTCAACTCTAAATTTGTTTCCTTTATTTAATGAAAATGAAGTATTCAATTAAGTATTAAACAGAATTTTGTCACTTGCTCCTGAACTTTTCTCTGTAGCTTTTATTCCCTTTTTTTTCTCAGAAGTCATAACTTTTAGATTTCAAGAGTAATGGTCAATATTAATATATCTTAGCTAACACTGGATATTAGTTTGAAAGGAAATGCTGAAATATTAAGAATGCATTTACTGTTCTGAAACAGAACAAAAGGAAGAAAGAAATATTTTTTAAAGTCCCATGACATAATACTGTGAAGAAAAAAAAAATAAAATAATCAAAGTATCTCTTTTTGAATTGAAACTTTCACCTTTGCGTTCTACTTGAAAAGATCAGATGGAATAAAAAATGAAAATGCTATTTTGGGTTTAAAGACCTTTGCAAAAATATCTAAATATTTCTAGCATAATTGTCTTAGCACAAATTCATCAACATTACTGATACATCTTTCAGAAGAGAGATGCCAGCATTTGGAACTCAAAGCAATTTCCTAAGTAAAACAAATATTTTACTTTACCTTGTACCACTCAGAATAAGCACACCTGAACAAGTGGCTCTGACATTCAGTTCTTGAACAAGTGAGGGCAAGAGAATGCACAATTTGTTGTTCATTGCCTAGAAATATGAGTGCCTTAGCAGAGCCTTCAGGATGATCGGTGTCATGATCCTGCAGGGCACAGAGGTGAGAATGGCTGGCCTATAGTCCTCTGGGTCTTCGCTCCATCCCTTTCTGAAAAAAGAGGGTTATCTTCACCTTTTCCCATCAGTGGGAACTTCACCAGACTACCAAAACTTTTCAAATGTGCTGGACAGTGGCTTTGCAACTTTATCAGCCAGTTCCTTCAGGAGCATTTGTGAAGGACCAGGTATTTCCTCACACGAACATGAAATGCCCTTTAGGTCAGCAGTCATAACTGACTTAAAGATGGCTGCTCCACCTGGCACTCTGAACCCTCTCCTGGCTACCTTCCCTGATGCCCCAAGGGGGCAGCTGCTGCGGGAGAGGAGCCAAAACAAAAATGGGGACTTGGAACTTACTTGTGCTGTTGGACCAAAATGTCATCCTGTTACATTTGTGGTAGACACAGGAGCACAAATCTCCACACTAAGAGCAGATGTAGCTGACCAATGCGGCATCAATGCATCTCTAAAATCAATATTTGTTAGTGGTGCATTTGGCAAGCCCACTTTACAAAACCCAGCAAAAGTAACCCTTAAATTGCCAGGGGAAGAAGAGACCATTCGGACCCAGGTGATAGTGGGCGACATTCCTTATAATTTATTAGGAATGGATGTTCTTATGGGCCGCTTGCTGCCGCCAAAGCGGCTTGCTGCTGCTGAAGCCGCTTGCTGCCGCCGCTGCCACCGCTTTGCCGCTTGCTTTAGGGGGGTGACCTGTGCCTTGGAGTGCCTGCCAGCCTGAGATCCCCGGCTGCAGCCCGAGTCCCGGCTTGCCTAGTCCCGCTCTCGCCTGGTTCCGGTTCGCTCCAGCCAGACTCGTCTGGACCCAGCTCGTCCCGTCATTGCTGCAGCTTTATCCTGCCAGCCTGCCTGCATTGCTTGCAGCTACCACCCTTAGGAACCCGTCTGCTGCTGAATACGTGTAGTGAGACTAATTCTTGCCACCCCTGGTCCTAAAACCAGGTTGCAGGGGAAGGCATAATCCTGTCTTACTTGCACTTAAGCCACGACCCTATACAGGACCAGCGTCGGGCATATCCCTCCTTCCTTCTTCCCTCATAAATAAGTAAATAAGGTGTGCAAACAAGGTGTACCTGTATATAAGTATTAAGACATAAGATCTTGTTATTTGATGCTTAAAAGATATTTCACAGCTTGTATGTGCTTTAATTACCCTTTTTGAACCTTCTGCCCCAAATAGTTTTGTTTTTCCCCACAATAAACCATGCATTCGTAAATTCTAATTGGGGATTGGATGCTGTTATTGGAAATATTAGTAAGTACTGAGCAAGTGTCTCACTCGAAAACTCAATGTCGAAGCTCACTGATCCTCTGTGAGAGGCGAGCGCCACGTACGGACCTCTCAGCAGATCCTGACAAGCTAAATACACTCCAAAAAGGAGATATAATAGGTCGCGGATCACAACAGCGGTAGATTAATCATTTCAGGTACTGTGGACTTGTGCACCTTCAGGTCCTTCAGATGGTCTTGAACATGCTCTTCTCCTACAATGGGGGGTTCTTCCTTTTCCCATTCCAAGCCTTTGCCTTCTATAACTTAGATCATATGACCAGCACCCTTGCCAGTGAAATCTGAGGCAAAGTAGTCACCGAGTGCCTCAGCCTTCTCTATGTCTTGCATGAACAGGTCTCCAGTTTCCTTCTGGAGTGGGCCCACACTTTCCTAAATCTTCCTCTTGTCACTTATATACCTGTAAAAACTTTTCTTGTTGCCCTAATACATTAAAACCTTAAAACATCAAAATAGTACAAATTCATGGTTTTTGCTCAACATCACTTGGTGAATTTTGTTTCCTACATTTATTATGTTAAGATGTAAACACCCTTTTTGGGCCTTAAAATCTACTGGCCTGAAATTACTTTCCAAACTATTTCCAGTTCTCTATGCTGTTCTCCTCTTCTGAATAAGGAAAGCACTATTCATAAAATACAGCCTAACAAACAGTTAATAATACCAATCTGAAAAGTGACTCTTTAATAGCTCCTATTAAGGAAGTAAAAACAAAGTGATATAATCCTGCTATTCATGACCTGTTCATGAATAGCCAATGAGGGTGATTGTGAGAGAAACTGTAAGCTGATGGCTTGTGGCTGGGGCTCATCCTAAGTAAATAAATATACAGTGTATGTGACTCTCACACACTTTCCCCTTCATGCCTTCGGACTGTAGCACATTTTTCTCTCTTTCTTAATCCTAGGTGACTTTAAACCAACAACCACGTATGCAATGAACAGCAACTCATTGTAATTGCAGGTGATGGGTGTGAGCCAGGTTTGTATAATGTCATTGATTCTGCTATTAGGATAGCAGTAATATAAAACTTAAGAGTTTATACTCCACCATCCATCTGCAAACAGACATGCATGCTAATGTTTCTATCAAGTCAATAGCAATGGGAGGGAGCCTCTGAAAAATTACTAGTGCAAAATATCTAAACAGAAGAATACACCATTTTGGAACAGATTTTTACATAACTGAGATATTTGAGATGTTTACTTTTTTTTCTATTTGTACTTCTAAACATTTATAATTTCCTATATGTGATTCTAATTTTTACAAAAAGACTTTCCATGATAGGTAAGTGGATTTAACGCATAAAGAACACTTAAGTCTTTTAAATTACATTACAAGCTGTAAAATTAATTCTCCTTTCATTATTTCCTCATTTAATGATCTTCATTTAACTGAAGATATTGAAATATACAGATTCTTTACTTATAGGAAATTAGCTCAGAAATATATTTAATGACCAGCAGCCATGAGACACTGGAATGCATACCATCTGTTTTCTTCCATCCCTTGTGTTTGTATAGCCAGCTTTCCCAAGGTAATTGACACATTCATTGTTAAAATAAACTGTGATACCTATCTGACAATTCTATTTGTCCATCTGTCTGCCTGTCTGTCAGACTCTATCTGCAAGAAGGGCTTAAAAGGGTAAGATTTTTATTAATAATTTGGGATACATATTAATTTAGTAGAAATTTGGTTTCATTATTACAGTATTTTTAAATTTCCCTATTAAAAGTCACCAGTAAATCCTTGCAAGCATCTTATGACATACAAAAAGAAAATACATATAACTTTAAATAACTATACTGAAATTCAAAAATACTGGTCTTTAATAAGTATTTATGTGAATTTTTATCAACAGTTATTGCCAGTTATCATGAATAGAGAAAGCTGGACTTGGACTATTATATTCTAAAATGAGTATAGTCAAGCTAAGAATTAAGGTCTGAACAACATGAGTAGCTCTCTTGACTTCTTTTGAATGCTTCTTGTGTAAAATTTGGCTTTTTAGTTACTACAAAGAGAAAAACTAAATGCATAGCTTTAAGTAAATTGGTTTAATACAGTATCTATTATGGATACTATTCCTTATCTGTTGTCAACAAAACTAATTGCAAAAAAAAAATCAGCAAAATTTTTCAAACATGCACAGAATAATGCAAGATATCACATTGCATTATTTGTGTGTAACTACTTATTAGTGCTACCCACAAAAACATGCATGCATGACAACTGTATAGTTTTGCTTTCACTTTAAATTTAATTATATTGAAAAATTCATAATGTCATAACAAAAATAATTAATTTTACTGTGTAATAAATTTAAAAAAAAATAACCATTTACGGCAGGCTCAGAAATGCTCCCTTTTTCTTGTAATTTAAAAATAATAGTGGATGCTTTTTAAACAGTGTTAGATCCTACAGATCAAGACTGTGTAAGTTAAAGTTATTTCAAAACCAGGTACTTGATTTTGAAACCTGTGGATCCATCCACATGCCATACTACTTCATGCTATAGTTTATTTGGAGTAGACCCTAAGCAGTAGCATCAGCTTTTGCTTTTCACTGCAACCAGCCTTATATAACACTTCTGAGTGTTGCTCTGGCACTTTCAACCTCCACAAAAATACATTTGTTTTATTTCAACATGATTTCCTGATTTTAATGAGCTGCAGATAAGAGTCTTTAAATTAAATTGAAAGTAGAAATAGATCTTAAACATTATTTTATTTAATTCTTATATATTTATGTGTATTAAATAACTGCCTAATAGCTAGACT
The DNA here is from genome assembly GCF_000747805.2 of Chaetura pelagica. Taxonomy (NCBI): domain Eukaryota; kingdom Metazoa; phylum Chordata; class Aves; order Apodiformes; family Apodidae; genus Chaetura; species Chaetura pelagica. The sequence continues at coordinate 9,314,538 of NW_009952694.1, forward strand.
TCAGTTCTTAGTTTTACAGTCATGTTAAAAATGTTGTATACAAGAGCATTCCATTCCTGGGGAAAAAACAATCTTCAAGCCAGGATTCTCTTGCAGAACCTAATGCATTATTACAGTTATTACAGCCATTTGATTCACTGAATACATATTGCCACTAGCTTTCTGGCTTTGTGGCCCCACTTGGGAACTGATGAAGCATCTCCCAGTGACTAGCATTACACAGTGACTTACTTCAGCAAGGCAGTAAGGACTGCAACCTCTGAACCTCATGGATCTTGGGTCAGTAACTAAAGCCTGAATTTAAATCCACACATTTAAAATATTGTGAGTTATTATTTTCTCTGATACCCGATTTTCAGTTTTGCTGATCTCAGTGGTTCTGAAGCAGCTAGGTCTGGGTCAAAATAACAGTATCTTCTAAATGAAGATTGAAATGCACAGCCATGGTTTTGCTCTGCTATGAGTAGACACTTCATACAAAGGTGTGTATGTATCTGCCCTCAGGACCGGTCAGAGCTTATCAACACTTCATAAATAAGGTGAGATTTTATTAAAATTTAACTTTTTAGAGTAATCAGACCTTTCAAAAGCTGCCTTTAATGTCAATAATGTAAGCATGGAAAAATTACCCTGGTAATTACCTTCAAAAATCAGCTCTCTGTACAGCCAGCAAATTCACATCTGTAACAGCAAACATCATTTGCTATCTGAATATGTTGTTATATATCGTAAATTATGTTCCTTGTTAATGATAGCTCCAAGGAAAATCCCTTTCCTTATTAACATATTGTTACTCTTGGATGAGAATAAAAATGAACATGAACCTAAGCCCCAAAAGAAAATAAACAAGAAGTTAAGGCCAGATTGTGTGACATACGGCATGATTACGTGGCAGTCACTGTGGATAGCAATATAACCTCAGTAGCTCACATATCAGCATTGACTAAACATCTTAATATTTATTCACTTTCCCAGACAGATTTCACAGCCTGACTGCACTTTGTGCTGCCACAGCTACTATCCAATGTTCCAGTTCACACATACCTGAAGCAGCGTTGCTGACTTTGGGAAAGACAACCAGTAATGTACCGGGGAGTTTATGGAAAATGTGACTGAAAATAGAAACTAGTACCCACCACTTTCATAATAACTTGTAGATCATATTAACTCAGTCTTAATTAATTTCTTCCTATCAGCCAGGGGAAAAAAAGGAAAAAAAAAAAAAAAAGGGTGAAAAAGGGAAAAAAATAATTCAAAAGGCATTAGGTAATGGAATATACCTTTTTTCCTAGGTAGAGGAAGAAAAGTCTTGTACTGTTTGTGTTCATCACATAAAGGCTCAGGAAAAAAACCACATAGTTAACCTCTCAGTAGTCATTTTAATGGAAGATTATTAAGAAAAACTCTTAATTAATGCTGCTGATAAACTAAGGTTATGAAATTCAAAATATACACTTTTTCTCTTTAAGAAAAATTAATTTCAATTATTTATTCAATTTTTCACAAGTTCTTTAATTATTGCAATTATATGATTACCTAATTAAGTCATTAGATATCAAGGCATCTTTCATGCAGAATTACATGGGAACACACACTGTCTAAAACATTTCCCAAAGAATCACAGAATCAAAGGATTTGATTTGGATTTGGAGTCGGAAGGGCAGCGTAAAGGGGCAGAATCACCTTCCTCAATCTGCTGACCACACTTCTTTTGATACAGCCCAGGGTGGAGTGGGCCTTCTGGGCTGCAACTTCACATTGGCATCTCATGTCCAGATTTTTATCCACTAGTACCCCCAGATCCTTTTCTACAGGGCTGCTCTCAAGTGTGACCTCCCCCAGCCTGTGTTCATATCTTGGGTTACCTCAGTCCAGGTGCAGGATCCTGCACTTGGTGTTGTCGAACCTCATGAGGTTCACCTGGGCCCACTTCTCCAGCTTGTCCAGGTCCCTCTGAATGGCATCCCGTCCCTCTGGTGTATTGATCTCACCACCCAGCTTGGTGTCATTGACAAACATTTTGAGGGTGCTCTCAATGACACCGTCAATATCATTAATGAAGATATTGAACAACACTGGACCCAGCACTGACCCCTGCAGGACACCATTTGTCATTGTTTTCCATCTGGACTTAGGACCATTGACCACTACCCTCTGGACATGACCAATTCCTTATCCACTGAACAGTCCACCCATCAAACCCATATCTCTCCAATTTAGAAAGAAGGATGTCGTGGGGGACCATGTCAAAGAAAAGCATAAAAACTCCACTTATGGAGGAAAATAATTCTATGCTAAGAAACAGACCTCTGTTGTGTAGCCCAAGATAAATTTTCTCATTCTGATTACCATTAATCTTTGTTATTAAGGGAGAACCTTCTCAACACAGTTTTCTCCAAAACATCATAGATAAATATATATTAACACATACATATCAAGTCACTGCTGCAATTTAATCTAATTCTCTTACATACTATTTTTTGCATTCACAGACGTTCATGATATATTTTACTCTTACAGAGATAGATTAAATAAATAGAAAACAAAACCAAAGATAAATCCCTGACAGAATCTTAAATATACCATTTTTATGTTCAGTGATTGCTGTTGACTTTGTGCCCCTTATGTGGTCCAGAGTGTGTATCAAATCAAGAAAGAGATCACAGACTGAGTTGGAAGGAAAGTTGATATTGATCTTAAACAAGTTCTATCATGTGCATATATTCTCTTGCTGTATTGTCTAATTCACGTGGTATAGCTTATCATAATTTTTTGTCCTGCTCTGGGCCTATCTTCTGCATAGAAATATTGCATTGAATTAGAAGTCAGTGTGCCCAGGGAAGCACAGGGGATATCTTTGAAAAAAAAAAAAAATAATTACTGATTTATAAAATAATCCAAACTACAAAAACCAGATGAAATCACAGTCCCTTTGTAGATATTCTGATAGTAAAACAGCAAACCAACTAGTTGTTTTGGTGACATCTACCCAGCTTTGTCCATTTATCTTACAGACAGTATGAATCTAATTCTTGAATAGAATGAAAATCAGTTACAAACCAGAAATTGTATTTCTCATTAGTACTTAAGGAAGTGATAGATGTGTTTAAAAGTTGAAAAAGAAGACACATGCAACTCTTTGTCAAGGTAGATGTTATTCAACAATCTAGTGTGTCAAACGAGGTTGTGTAGGGCCAGGATCAATATGCTGTAGCTGATACCCACCATATGCCTACAAGGATGGAAAATGTGATACTTGACAGGTCACTGGAGTTAAACAGGAAAGAATAAAGGATCTTGGAATATATTATCCTCAGGTCCCTCCTGCTTCTCCTTTTAGAGAAAGAGTGGGGAAAGTCAGAGAAACAGGGTGACATAGTTAGCTATTTCTGTAAGCTGCATTTTTCTTATTGATAGTACTGTATTTTCTTTAAAATTAATTAAAATATTCCTAATCTAAAGCAGAACAAGGTAGTGAGTGCTAGGACCAATACCGAGCATTTAATCTTGTAATTAAAATGGGAAATAAATGTTTATTTAAGAAAAATTGTATTTAAGATAAAAATCCTCTCTTTTTCAGAAAGGTCTTTCCATTGAGAAAAAAGTTTATCACAGGGAGAAAGGAGATAACACACGTAACGAGGATTAATATATTATGCTAGTTCACATGCTTGTAATTAAAAAAAATGCTGTGTGACTATGATGCGTCATTAAGACAATAGGATTGCTATATACTCCAACAGACAGCTGTACATTTTAGACAGAAAAAAGAAGCAGCCTTCTCTGCCCTGCCCACATCCAAAGCCACAAATCTGTACAATCTGGATTTTAACGTTACACTCCCTGAAGGAAGATTAGTCTTACCTTCGATGGTATTTCAAAGTCTCAGAATTTCAGAGCCCTGAAGCCCTGGCATGAGCTTTGCTTCATTTTTAACACCACCGCAGAAGGATTAATTCATAAGAGTTTATACATTGATAGGATCTACCTCTTATTGTACTGACAAGATTTCCTGTGTTTCTCCTGGGACACATTTTTTTCTGTTCCAGTGCTCCTTCTGGGAAGCATGAAAATTAACGTTTACCAATCCTGTGTGTTTTCTAAAATATATGCTTTCATGATTTCTTTAGAAAAGTCTGACAATCACTGCAAGCTTATGTTTATAACAAGGACTGAATTTCCTGTCCTGAAAACATATTCTCCCTAGAAGTCATATCAACCCTTGCCACTATGACCCCCTTTACAACTTCTCTACCTTTTCATTGCTTGCAAAATGGTAACCTGGCTTCTATAATATACGTATTTAACACTGCCATGCATAACGTGTTTTAAAGACCAAAGCAAAAGACAATATTCAAAATATAAAGAGATGACTAATACAATGTTTCTAAGCATTAGTTTTCTGTCAATATCCATATATATATATACACATTGCTTCTGAGGTTAACAATTTGCAACAATAAATAGCTTGAAGACTGGGAATGTGTCAAACAAAAAATCTGTTTTTACAGTTAATTTATTGCCTTTTAAAGAAGCGCATGCTTGTGAGGTACTTGGTGACACAGTCCCTTTTGCCAAGTTGCTGAATACTTTGTTTCTCATTTGCAACAAAGTGACTGAAGATAAGAGCTTCATGTTGTGTGACCTGTAGCAATGTAAACATCTAGATGTAGAGGGGTCAAAAGAATATCCCTGTCTGGGAAGGAAATGAAGATAAAAAGAAAACTGTATGCTTTATTCTTAGAATCATAGACTGCTTTAAGTTGGAAGTGATCTTTAAAGATCAACTATTTCCTGCAGAGCCTGGACAGGGAGAATGAAACAAGTAACAATGAGCAATGGAAGTGCTCTTGTTAACAAAGTAATTGATCCAAACAGGATGACTTCAAAAACAAAGCCTGTGTCAGCAGTGGCTCAGCAGACCTTTCTTCCAGTACTATATGTTTTAAAATATTAATGCAACATCCATCAGCACTTTTCACAAACCTAATAAAAATTCCAATAAGTTAAACAATAACAGTAGAGTTAACCCACCAATAGAGAAACCAAACCAAAACAAAACCCAAAACACTTAAGTTTTATCTAGAAAGAAATGGAGATTGGATATAATTGCTAAACATTCTTCTGGTACCTCCCCAGCCAGCCAGGACTGCTGGTAAATGATAGAAAGTGGCTTAGTGAGCACCCCCACCAGCTCTTTCAACACTCTTGGATGCATCCCATCCAGCCCCGTATATTTGTGCACATCTTCTTGGTGTAGCAGGCACCTGACCATTTCCTCCTGGATTGTGAGGGGATTATTCTGCTCCTGGTCCCTGTCACCTAGGTTAGGAAGTTGGATTCCCTTAATGTAACTGGTCCTGTAACTAAAGACTGAGGTGAAGAAGTCATTAAGCACCTCAGCCTTTTCCTCATCATTCATCACCATGTTTCCTCCTGCATCTAATAGGGGATAGAGGGTATTCCTTGTCTTTCTTTTGTTGTTAATATATGTATAGAAGCTTTTCTTGTTCTCCTTTACCATGGACGCCAGACTAATTACTATCTGGGCCTTGGATGTTCTAATTCCTTCCCTGCATAGCCTCACAGCATTTTTGTAGTCGTGAGTGGCCTGTCCCTTCCTCCAAAGGCCACAGATTCTCTTTTTTCTCCCTGAGCACCAACCAAATCTGACAGGCTGTTCAGCCAGGCTGGTCTTCTATGCCACTGGCTTGCCTTGGAGCACATGGGGATGGCCTGCTCCTGCGCCTTCAAGACTTCTTTCTTGAAGAGTGCCCAGCCATCCTGGACTCCTGTACCCTTCGGAACAGATTCCCAAGGGGTTCTGGTAATCAGGTTATTGAACAAGTTAAAGTTTGCTGTTCAGAAGTCTAGGGTGGCACTTTTTGAAAGACCAAAACTGGGTAGTAACCTGAAGGCCTTACCAGTGTGGGAAGCTTACTTATAACATCCTTTACCCAGGTCCCAGAGAGGCAGCAGCCTTCCCTATGAAGCGGGTCCTGTCATCCTTTACTTATGAGTATTTGTCTTGTTTTCCATGGTCTTAAAGTAACAATCACTTGCCTTGATTGGGAAACAGAAACATCACTACGACCACAGTCTATGGTAGTGTCATCCCAGCTTGAAATCACAATGTGCAAGGATTATATAAATAACAAGCATTATTCTTGTCTTGAATTGAGCTTCTTTTTTTTTTTTTTTTTTTTTTT